>NC_134276.1:162116188-162420923 GCF_949628215.1 Phalacrocorax aristotelis | reverse complement strand
GCAAACGACAGGAAATTAATGCACAGCTATATCCAGGCTTCAGGCCTTTACCATCTCAATGCTCAATTTGAATATTATTTAAATGCAAACATCTACTAAATTTTATATTTCAGGGTTTTTTTTGGTTTTGTGGGTTTTTTTGTAATTTTTTTTTTATCAGAGGAGGATCTTTTAGGCTAATAACTTGTTCTAGTTATGATACAACCATTTTGATGTGTTTTTATCCCTAGCACATCCTACCCTTTTAGTGTCCTAGGATACTGGATAAGTAACTACATCTCAGCATTCAGAGTATATGATTTGTCAGTGCAGAAATCCTGTGTGGTATTGCCCCCAAAATACTTGTATTGTAATGCCATGTCACTGTAGTACATTCTTTTTACACCTCTGAAATATTCCTGAGCTCCTGGAGTGAGGGGAAAGTATATGCTGGCATTGTTCATGCTGTTCTTTTTGTATGTGTATAGAACTTCAAGTTGTCACTCTGGAACTTTTCACCATTTGCTAAAAACAAACAAACAGAAGAAAGCATGGCATACTCATCAAAACCCTGGACTTAGAAAAATCAATCTGAGTGGGGACCCAGCTAAGGAAAACATGGGTACTAAGTCTTCTGTTAAAGCAAGTTATGATTGCAGAAGGATTATCTAATCGACTTGTAAAACAAAGCAAATCAATATGTGCTGCCATATAACCAATGTCACAGTGCAACTCTGACAAAGAGAGAGAGAAACATACAAAGGCAAAAGAGGACTCTCATGATTGAAGTTTTTAATAGCTTCATTGAAATACATGATAAAATCAGTTTCTCTCAGCAGGAGAGAGACAGATAAAAATGGACTCCATTTGAAGTGCAAACAACAAAGAGACACAGGGAGTTGTAAAACATACAGCACCCTCCTCATAAAGATCCCACTTTCTCTCAGTTCCAAGTGTTTGCAACTGTCTCTCCCTGTGAAATCTTAATTAAACCAATATATTTCCCATCTAAGTCATTTGAAGATGTGTGTAGTTTGATAAAAATGTTAATTAGCTCTATTCTTTAAAAAATTAAAAAGGTACCATTTTGCTCTTTTGCTTGAAATTCATGCCTATCATTGCATTAAAAATATCCCTCAATCTGGACTGTGGTAGCTAGCAGAAGCACATGCATCAGTGGGGTTGTGGGGAGGGGGATCAGTTGGAAAACAAACATTTATTATGGATTTTAATATTTTTACCTTTTGTTCTCATGAAATGTATTACAGATTGTCTGCCTTCTTGAGGCTGGGTGTTTGTCAGGGCTTGAAATCAAATTGATACATGATGAAGGCGGCCCTTCTCTGGTGACTCAGCTGGGAATTGCACAGAAATCTACCCAGCCTGATGCTAACTAATAAAAGGGAGGGAGGGGAACAAGAACATCTCATAGAGCTGTGAAATGACAATTCATTCCCTTTTTATGCTGTTACTGCATTGACTAAAATGCACCTCCTATTGAGTATACCAGCTGTGAAAGCTGACAGATCCAAGCCGATCAGTCTGGAAACACTGTTGTTACCGTATAGCCGGGCAATTCACAGACAAATGGAAGCTCTTGTTTTAATTCCTTCACCTCTGCTCTTGTTTAGAGCCCTTCAACAAATCCGTAGGCAGAAGGGTTGCAACAGATTGACATGAGACATTTTCCTCCCTTCTCCCTAGTTGCAGATACTGTCCTTTTGCTGTAATGTAACTTTCACTGGATCTGACATTTGCATTTGGATCTTGTTATAGGTGCAATCAAAATGCTAGCTACGGTAGCACCATAAGTCAACTGAAGCTGTGGTTTAATAGGCGAAGGTGTTAGGCTACATTTAAACAAGCTTACTGGAAAATAAAATTATCCATTTCTTCTTTTACTTGCTAGGGCTCTCCATGTTCTTGGTAGACTTTTCATTGTGAAACAATGGAATATGGTGTTCTCAACCTATAAATGTCAAAACACTTATTACGGCATACATTACTGAGTAGAACCAAGGCACTTTCCTTCTAGTTTGGTGTCAAACTCTACTCTCTGCAAAAGGAGAGGCTAGGCATATTCTCTGTATTTTCTCCCTGGCTCTGTCATGGTTGCTGTATTTTTGGTTAAGGACAGGCTGAATGGGACCAAAAGGTTATTGCAGAAAGCAGTCTCTTCTGTCTTCCTGTTCATTAATTTTGCTACCATGAAATCCCAATGTTGGCTGTCTTACACAGATGAGAAATGGAGAATGACGTTATTTCTGTCTCTGCTTCTTTCTCTTTAAGTGAATGATACCGTGTTTGAGCTGTTTCATTTACAGAACTGTGTTGAGTTTTCTGATTTGGAAAATAGAATAAGCACTGTGAGAAATGTCTGGAATCGCTTAGTGACTGTAGATGCAAAATAACTTTTTACCTATGGAACCCAGGAGGCACAAGAACTTTGCAAAAAATTATTCTGAGGCCAAATTAAAAGTCAGAGAAGCAAGCAACTTCTAACGATTCCTGCCCTGTGCGCCTCCACCCCCCTGAGTTCACTAATGTGAGAGATCAGTGAACTAACAGTGCAGTTTCTCTTTCTGAGATTATGGACATGGTATGCCACAGGATGAAAGACTGTGGAAAGAATTGGAGGCATGTCTGTAAGTGCCTCACACAGTTGAGTTGTGTTATAAATAATGGATCAGAGAAAGTCAGACACCATTGTCAACAGGGCTTCTTCAACATTGAAACACTGAAGAATTTTCATTATATGGATGACACTGGAAGGAATCAAGGATGACTTGAGAAGGCCTGTCAATTAAAATTAGGATTTTGGGGTGATTATTTAAGCTAATTGCTAAAGGAAAGATAGCAACTAATTATACCTGCACAAAGAAATCACACCTTTTCCATGTTATTTTCAGAAAAAAAATACATAAAAATACTGACACCTTTACAAGTAAGAACTTAGGAAAAATGACATCACTGCTGACTTTAGGCTTGCATATCAGTGGAAATATTTTTTAATCTAAAGACAGATGAGCTGAAATTCTGAAAATTGTAAAGAAATTAGCATCCATTTGTCATTTCTGAAAATTAGTGGCTTGAAAATAAGCAAGACAAACTAATATTTCCTGGCCCTAAAATACATATTAAAATAGATTAAAATATATTAAAATATATTGCTCTCTCATGGCTATATTTTCCTAGATTAATGAAGGGAAGTGCAACGGCAAAGACAGAATCTGTGATACAAATTCCTAGTTATATGAGTACTAATATGAGAACAGGGTAATCAACATGGCTGCTCGGTGTGATGGTAGCCCAGACAACTTAAGTTACTAAGCAGCACCCCAGGGGTATGTCAGTTAGGAAGCAAGTGCTGAAGCAGTTTCAGCCAGCAGGTTTGTTCATTCTGCAGTTCTGACAGATGCCACTGGTAGAAACAAGTTGGTTTTGAAGCAAATGTGGTTTTGCCAAGAAATCATACAAAAGATGCCATAATACACATAAGAGCACTACAGTAGTGTACAGGGTCAGGCAAAAGGCCTGTTTGGCCCAGTGTCCTCTAGCTGAGAGTGCCAATAATATCTATTTACTGAAAATGGGCAGGAAGAAAAGAAACAAAGTGAGCCTTCTCTTGACTTTCCTTCCAGGAATTGTTCCCTACAACAATCTAGGGACTTCTTGGGCCACAGATTGTATTTGAACAATTATATTTAAGAACCACTTATTTTTGTAAATGTGTCTGTTTGTATTTTTGCCCTTTGCTACACTCTGTGGCAATGAAAGAAAAGAAGGGGGGGGTGTCAGCAAAACCACTACCATGGACTGGAGGGCAGACTGCCTGTTCAGGGAACTGGTGAGGAGACTCCCTTGAGATGAAGTCCTGAAGGGCAAAGGGGTCCAGGAAGGCTGGACAGTCTTCAAGAAGGAAGTCCTGAAGATGCAGAAGCAGGCTGTCCCCATGTGCCATAAGACAAACCGGCGAGGAAGATGACCAGCCTGGCTGAACAGGAAGCTTTTGCTGGCACTCAGGAAAAAAAGAAGAGTTTACCAGTTTTGGAAGAAGGGGTGGGCAACACAAGAAGAGTACAGGGATCTCGTTAGGTCATGCAGGCAGAAAATTAGAAAGGCAAAAGCCCAGCTAGAACTCAATCTGGCCACTGTTGTAAGGGATAACAAAAACTGCTTTTACAAATACATTAACAACAAAAAGAGAGCAAGGACAATCTCCATCTTCAACTGGATGCAGAAGGGAACATTGCCACAGAGCATGAGGAAAAGGCTGAGGGACTAAATGCCTTCTTTGCCTCAGTCTTTAATAGTCAGACCAGTTATACCCAGTGTATTCAGCCCCCTGAGCTGGAAGGCAGGGATGGGGAGCAGAATAAACCCCCCATAATCCAGGAGGAAGACTCACAAGTCTATGGGGCCCGATGGCATCCGCCCGAGAATACTGAGGGAGCTGGTGGAGGAGCTTGCCAAGCCACTCTCCATCATTTATCACCAGTCCTGGTTAACGGGGAGGTCCCAGATGACTGGAGGCTTGCCAATGTGACACCTATCTACAAGAAGGGCCAGAAGGAGGATCCAGGGAACTACAGGCCCCTTGAGTGAGCTCACCAGGCAAATGCAGGACAGCCAGGGGATCAGGCCCAGTCAGCATGGGTTCACGAAAGGCAGGTCCTGCTTGACTAACCTGATCTCCTCCTATGACCAGGTGACCCACCTAGTGGATGAGGGAAAGGCTGTGACGTTGTCTACCTGGACTTTAGTAAAGCCTTTTACACTGTCTCACACAGCATCCTCCTAGAGCAGCTGGCAGCTCATGGTTTAGACAGCTGTGCTCTTTGATGGGTTAAAAACTGGCTGGATGGCCGAGCCCAGAGAGTTGTGGTGAACAGACCTAAATCCAGCCGGTGGCCAGTCACAAGTGGTGTTCCCCCAGGACTCAGTGTTGGGGCCAGTCTTTTTTAATATCTTTATCAATGATCTGGATGAGGGGATTGAGTGCACCCTCAATAAGTTTGCAGATGACACCAAACTGGGTGGAAGTGTTGATCTGCTTGAGGGTAGGAAGGCTTTGCAGAGGGATGGATCAATGGGCTGAGGTCAACTGTATGAGATTTAACAAGGCCAAGTGCCGGGTCCTGCACTTTGGTCACAACAACCCCATGCAACGCTACAGGCTTGGGGAAGAGTGGTTGGAACACTGCCCAGTGGAGGAGGACCTGGGGGTGCTGGTTGACAGCGGGCTGAACATGAGCCAGCAGTGTGCCCAGGTGGCCAAGAAGGCCAACAGCATCCTGGCTTGTATCAAAAACAGTGTGGCCAGCAGGAGTAGGGCAGTGATTGTACCCCTGTACTCGGCACTGGTGAGGGTGCACCTTGAATGCTGTGTTCAGTTTTGGGCCCCTCAGTACAAGGACATTAAGTTGCTGTAGCGTGTCCAGAAAAGGGCGATGATGCTGGTGAACGGTCTGGAAAACAAGTCTTATGAGAAGCAGCTGGGGAAACTGGGATTGTTAAGTCTGGAGAAGAGGAGGCTGATGGGAGACGTTATTGCTCTCTACCACTACCTGAAAGGAGGTTGTAGTGAGGTGGGCTTCTCCCAAGTGATAGGATGAGAAGAAATAGTCTCAAGCTTCATCGGGGAGGTTTAGATTGGCTATTAGGAAAAATTTCTTTACTGAAAGAGTGGTCAGGCACTGGAACAGGCTGCCCACAGAGGTGGTGGAGTCACCATCCCTGGAGGTGTTCAAAAAACATGTAGACGTGGCACTTCAGGGCATGGTTTAGGAGACGTGGTGGTGTTGGGTTAATGGTTGGACTTGATGATACTAGAGGTCTTTTCCAACCTTAATGATTCTATGATTCTATGAATAAATACCACAATTTACTTAATGCACAGTATGGAAGAATACTTCCTTCTTTGTTAAAAAAACCTACTACCTTCTAATTTTGATAATGTAGATTTGTTCTTCTTGGAGTAGTTAGGTTACACTAACTTAATGAACTTCAAATCAGTAGTCCAATGAAGCTTCCATTACTCAATGTTTACCCCTCAAACATCTACCATTGACATTTAAATAACTTTTTCTATTTCATAATTAATCAAATTGGTTGAGAAACTGTAGTTTAGGAAACCTGTAACAACATATTATCTCTAACAGCTGTGATCTTTATTTTCAATATCATCTCTAGACATTATTTTTAGCTCTGAACCTGCAGGAAGTTCTTGATAATCACTGTTTAACATTTTTATAGTGAAAAGAAATTAAAAAGCCAATCAATTCATAGTAGAAAATACCCACACTACAAAGACAATTATCCAGTTCATATCAATTATTCCACCTGCTGGCAATCCCTGCAGAGAATCTGAACATAAGAGGGCCATGGAAAGTGAACTTCCTATTGTTCATCCTATTGTAGAGTGTTTCTTCTTGCACATTACTGATGCATTGATGGAAGAACAAGATCTTGTCCATATGGTAACTGGTATCTACCTGATAGAGGAATTGTATATTCTAGATATTATCATCTGAGCATCCAAATTTTGAAAACTTTTTCTAAGAAAAAGAAAGAATGAAGCACAAGCAGCGCACCAGAGTTTTCATTCAAAAAGAAATCAAGGTAGCTGTTGCCTATATTTTTTATATGATAGACTTTTTAAAATTTAAATTAAATATTCTGGAACAATTATCAGAAAGTTAAAGCCAGAGAAACATTTTTCTTTTCCCTCCCCCTTCTGCACCGAAAATACAGCACTCTCAATTAGAACGAGGGCTATTTACATAGGACACAGAATTGCTCATCAAGTCAATTTTCATTCTGGGGAACAAATAGATGGATTACAGTATTATGTGTAAAACTTATTCCTACTGTAGTGATCCATGAAATTGCAGTTAATTTTGCTGAAATGGACCATTATATTTTTAAGTAGAAGTGAAAAAAAATGAGAAAGAGGAGGTAAACTGCTAGGAACTGAACTTCAAATACACGATTAAATTATTAGTTGGAACGTAGCACTGCTGGGAACAGCATGAGCTGCTAGATGAAGCCACTGACCTGTTGGCTTTCAGACACAACCAAGTATCCGCTTTGCTATAGTAAATTAGATGAATTATTGGTAGTGATGGGCCTGTCACATTGCGCATTCATGTCCCCAAGTGATGCATGTGAAAGTGAATTCCCGCTGAAACAAGCTCCATGCAGCTCCTACTGGCTCTGAGCTGCCAACAGCATGCATCTGTTCTGGGCAATGAAATAATTACATTATGATGCTTCTATAGTACAGCTGTGCATAATGCTTTTGCTTGATTTTTTACTGATAGATGAGATAAATTCAAGGCTGTTTAATGACTGTACAAAAATCTGGGAGCTATGAGATTAGACTAAGGAAAACTCTAACTGTACCATGAAAATTTGCATTTCAATGCCCTTCTTTCCTCTCTTAGCCAAAGGTGGCATGTGCTTCTACCTTGTCACTGCTTAACTTGAAAGTAATATGTGATTTAATGTGGTTTCAGAACAAGTAAGAAAAAATCAACTAACATTTGGTCACTCAGTTCTAAGAGGTGTGTCACTGTCTTAACTAGCTATTCTCCTTCACCTGGGTTTTGATAACCGGCAATACATGCAGTCTTACTCCATCCCATTTGTGAAGTGAAATATCTCAACTTCAAAAACCCTCTGAAAAGCAATTTAAAAGCCCTGTACTTATCAATGACCAGAGTAACCACCTGAACTACCAGCTGCATCTCCATTTAATTTGTCCTTCGGGTCAGTCTATTTAGGACACCCCAGACCAGAATTAATGAGTGTGACACTGGAGGAAAACTAAGGGCATTATCAGATTCAGTGCTTGGAAAAATTTTCAACAATAGAAACAAGGAATGAAAGAGAAAAAGTAATACACAGAGAAGGAGATCTTAATACTGAATTTTCAGGTTGATAATTCTAAGAGAGGAGGAAGCCAGAGGTCTTTCAGTATCTGCAACCTGTCTCTTGAGGCAGTCTGTAGCATATGTTGATGTCTCTGCTCAGCATGCCAAAACTAGGAAAAATCTGCCTTATCTTCCCTTTCCTACGGTTCCTGACAGCATCAGAATAACTAATATGACTAACAGGCATCAAGATAACTAAATCATAACTAGATGTTTTATCTCCTATATTATGCTGTCCCCTAAGAGGGCTGCTAACAAAGGCTGTTCACCAATGTTGTATTTCTCTCAGCTCCTACTAGAACTTCCCAATTCAGACAAACTTCAACCTAAACAGCTCAAGCTTAGATTTTAAGAATATATGTGTTAAAACTTTAGTTGATTAAAAAAAAAATACTTTCCATGCTGAAAAAGGTGCTATCTGTTAAAAATAAATGTTAAAAATCCATACAATACAAAAAGTAAAAACTATAGGTAAATGGTTTCAGAAAAAGTGGAAAATGGAAGCATTTAGGTCTAAAGTAATGGGTCTGTTATGGTACTCTCTTATGTAGTCACAAATAGAATTGTATTGTGGGTGTTTAAACCTAGCAGACATTTCTCTCTCAGCCTGTTTGTCTGTTGTCTTAGTCACTGTTTGGTACAACTTGGTGTGACCAAAAGCTTTCACTCAAAATTGGAAGAGCAGGATCTATTGATGGTTAGTCTTAAAATAGCTTGACAGAAAGTGCATTGGGATCCCACAACCAGGAAAACAAATTGCTTTGGGTCGAGACTGAGGTGGCTGTGCAGAACTAGGAAGAGAGCATCAGTAGGGGAATAACAAGTAATCAGTTTAATGCACTCTTGTTCAAACTGTGTAATAGCATTGGGGCTGAAATTACAGAGACCAATACTAGAAGAACAGGCAGGCTATAGAAACTGTAGATTAAATGCTCTGAAAAGGTGGATAGAGATCAATAGAGTGATTACAGTACATTTGTACAACAGCTTTCTTTATGCTTCATCATAGCTACAGATGTCTTGCATAATTTAGAGGCTACTGGTATTCACACAAACTATATAGGATATACAGGAAAAGGGAGGAATGAATTCTTTGGATTTTAGGCAGGATTCAGAAAAGACCTCCACTTCCCAGGTGGATCACTACTTTCAGAATAAAACGTCAGATGATATTCACTGTGAAATAACATGGGAACATGATGACTGTATGTTAATGTTAACTTAATCAGTATGGCTCTGTGCCAAAAAACAAAGAGAGATTGCCCACTGGAAGCATATTTTCAGTTATTTTTGTACAGCTTTTACATATATCAGATATTACAGAGGTCTAAAAAACATCAAGGCTATTTATTCATGAGTAAATAATTCTACATAACATTTAAACTATAAAATGAAAGGAGGGGAAACTTGTGAATAATTAATATTGCCAGGAGTTAATTTTGTTCAGATAATCTTCTAAAATGCTGTAAATGTCATTTGAGCTGAAGTTGCAGTAGGAAACTTCACTAAAGAAGCCAGTGTTTAATATCAGAAAAAATCTACTCAGAATTTTTGGCTTGTTTTTCTAGGACTTAAATGCCAGATATTGAATACGAAGTTACGGAACATGACTATTCAAGTTGACATACCGTCCAAACCAACCAAAGTCACTGTGTACAGCATTTAGTCTGTTGCTGCACCTTTCATCCTGACCCATCAGTCCTAAATGTTTTTGCATTTTAGGTGCAGTCAGTATAACATAAAGGATATAATACTGTCTAGTTTCAGTAAAAGAGAAAAACAGAAATGCTGCAATTTTTGGACAGGGTGACAACAAATCTTGCGTGATGTGACAAGCTCATTTCAAACAGACAGAAGATTACATCTGTTTTTATTGGTGGGGATGTATGGTCTACTTGCTGCAGCTATTGTGGAGAGAAGGTATATGAAGTCCTTGCTAGGCCTTTCTCTGCAATAACATCTAAGATTTATCTGCGTAACAAATCCAGGTGCAGGATAGCAGGAGGCAGCTCCATGTTTATGTCAGCTATAGCGTATGGTCAACAGTTGGCAGGCATGCTGTGTTTAGGCGTTGTGAGGTCTTCAAACACGGCTTAATGTTTCCATACCATATGTACTGTAATATCTAATCACCATGGGAGTAGAGTCAGTCTAATGTTCCAGCACAATTTATTTGTTGGCTGATAAAAAAATCAGCTAACACTCAAAATGCTGTACATTACTAGTCTCTTTTTCTTTTTCTGGTTTGTTTTTTTTTTTTTAAACCAGGACAGAGAAAACCATTTTAATCTGCAGCTTTTCGCTTTCTACCTCTCAAGCTTACTTTCTCTTTCTCACCAGAAAGGAGCTGTAGCCTTCTTCCTCTTCCAGAAAACGTAAACATTTTTAGACAAAAAGTTTCAGCTGATCTATTTCTTAAATATTTGGAACACCACGTAGTCTAACAGAAGAAACTTCAGAAATGAATTTTCTATGGGAGATTAAATCATCCTGATATAAAAGAAATTCCTAACAGCCTAAGCTCTTTTTTTTTTCTTTTTCAATAGTTCCATCTTAGCTTCAAATACACTTGCATGGGTATAACTGGAATCTTTGATATTATTAGATACTATTTTTCCACATTAAATTCTGTTTACAGTTAACTGGGGAAAAATAATAATCATACCAAAACCAAGAAGCTGAAGAACCAAAGTGCCTCCAGTGTGTGCTCCACAAGGCCTTAAAGAATATGTATCTCTCATTTGGAGCCTGGTAGCTTTTTCTTTTGAAAGCAAATTGATGCTGAAAGATACACCTGTGTAAGCTCCTCACAACACAGCAAAGGGAGTTACTTTTTTTTCATTATGATTCCTACAACATGTGCAATAATCCAAATATATTCAAATTTCCAAAGGGAATCATCCCATTCCTTCCTCTCAGCTCTAGCTATGCACTTGTGCAGGAAGCCGTACTCGTGTAACCCCAGTGGAGAATGTAATAACATTTAGAAAAATGAATTTTTTTTTTTTTCCTGTGTAGCTTCTTTAATCTCATGGTTGAAGCTCTAGGGAAAAGTGGGCAGGAATCCATGTTGGGGAAGAAGAGAGGAGAAACGAAGTTGTGAGATTGCCCACTTCAACAACTGCCAACCATTGGATGCTGTAGTACAAAATCACACCCTTTTACACAACTCTGGAAATCATGAGCAGTAAATCTGGCAAAGACTTAAAAATTTTTATAAGTTGCACTGCATTTGCATCCACTCTTAAGAACATTTTACATTGCCAGGACTATGTGAAAAACTATAGTGCAAGTAAAAAGTAAACCATATACATGCACTGTTGAATTCAGTTACCTGTAGCTTCCTTTGATCAACTGTCTCTATAGTAAATGTGCTGGATAAGGGCAATTTTATTCTATTTACTAAGAACTGCTAGAAGGAGTGAATTTAAACCTCTTTGACCAGAGGAGCCCTAAAGATTGTAAAATTAAGTTGTCTTCTGCACAGATAAAGTAAGCATAATGATGGTAGTCCTACTTTTCTGAGCCCTCAGATGCCTTAGGAGCAGATGATGCAATTGATAGATGTACCTTGAAAATCTGGATGAAAGCCTGAGAACCCTTTATTACAAATAAGTTAATATAGCTAATGAAAGTCGCATCCGCTTTCTTCAATGCTCTACAGCAGTTACAATATGGTGTCTGTGCAAGTCCTAGCATTAAAATCTCACTTAACCAGGCTGAATGTGGTCACAAAGATGTTCCCACTGGCAGTAACATAAATAATGAGATACGCTCAGACAACAGTGCATGACAAGTGTCCCCATAGTAACTAGGCATAAAATGTGGTCAGCTCACGCAGCAATCGCAATGAGTAAAAGTTTTAATGGAGATAACACTTTTAGTTGTACAATCTTAGCAGCGTATGGCTAAAGGCAGAAGGAAAAAAGTTTTAAAAGTTTATTTAAATAACATGATTTTTGTTGTTCTTTTTTAAATATTAGAAATTCCAGTTTAAACTCCCCTTAGAGCAGCAAAGCGGACATTTTATCCTTTTTTATGTCAGCTATATCTGTATTCTATCAGTCTAAAAGGCTTGAATTTCCTGTAACATAGGTGTTATCATCTTCACTGGCACACAAGCCTAACTTTCCATCAAATGACCACATGCAGACAAAGCTCAAAACACAGTCTCAGATTTTACTACAAGTAAAAGGTCCTGGTTTTTTTACTCACCCACCATCAGAGATGCCCAGCAAGGGTTAGCTGAAAATACATTTATAGCATTCTATATGCCTTTAGCCAAATCCCAAAAATAAAGGTAGATTTTCTCCACCATAACCAGAACAATATAGCCCTCTCCATCTGTTTGGGGGTGGGGGTGGGGTGGATGTCTATCATCAGCTTATCTCCTTTGCCCATGAATTATACCAACAGCCCTCCCTTATTGCCTTCTTACCCTGGTAGAAGATTGATGACTTTATGGTTGAGTCACTGCACTGGATACAGGCCTACATTATTATTTCTGTCACAGATTTTCTGTGTAGTCTTGAACGAATAATCTCTTTATTCCTCTGATGGTAAAATGAGGCTAACACATCTCAAACTCATACGGATATTCTGAAGATCAGTTGATTAGTCTTTGTGAGATACTCTGATATTAGAGAACAGATGCTTCAAAAAAGCCAGTAAATATACAGCGATCTTTGATTTCTGGTCTTCCACAGATTTTTTTTTTAAAAAAAGCTTTCCACTTAATAAATCCCAGCTGGATGACTGTTCTTTTTTACTCAGCAGCTCTCACATTAGTTTTCTAAGGTGGAGCCAATTTTCTTCCCTTCTCCTTTTTGGAGCTCTCTACCCTTTGCTGATTTGGTACAACATATCCTTTCCAAACATATTTATTTGCTGCTTTTTATCTTCACGTTCCCAAGTGCCTTATAAATGCATGTATATAAAATCCTTCAAACAAAGAAATAAGACTGCTGCAGGGATACTACACAGCAGACAGATAAACAAGCTATTAAATAGTTAGCTATATGGTCCCTTCATGATCATATCGGAACACCCACCGTGGGAAGTATGGGAGAAATAGCATATATTCTATAGAAACTGCAGGGAGGAGTTTTTAACTGCGTATAGTGTAATATGATCAGGATGCTAAAATTAACCTCGTATCCCTTTAAGGGTAATTTGGGATAATTATCCACTCCAAGTAATAAGGATTTTGGGTTTTATGTCTCATCCATATTTGGCTGCACGGTCAGCATCTTCTATGGATATTGGTGTAATAAAAACTCAGAGGAGTGTTCTGCATACTAAATTGTCATGATCTGTTTCAACAAAGTTCTGCTTGGAGACTCCTCACTGAGAGCTACAAGGCGTGGTCCTAATAGCCTAAGTGAAATATGGAGGTAAATATCCCAAGTGGGTGCACATACAACCTATGTCAGTTTAGGGAATGCTCTACGCTGCTATACACCTCTCTGCTGAACTGGATTCTGCAATGAAGAAGCTTACAAGAGCTTGCTACCTTCTCTGGGAGAGACACTGATTCAGGACACCATCTACACGGAAAAGACTATTAAAAGCTTTCATACAGCATAATTTGAAGCAGCCAACAAAAGAATACACATACATTAAATAACAGCAACATCTTTTCATTTCCCTTCTCTTTTTTTTCACATTTGTCTCAGGAATCAAAATTTCATTTTTCAACTGCTCCCTACACTCCTGTTTTGCTCCATGTGTTATGAGGCACTGCTTTGACATAATGCTGCAATGATGTTCCTTTTAAAGTAGTAGCTAGAAGTGGGGGAGGGGATGCTGATCCTGGTTTGCTGGGTGTTCACTCATCTGTATAATTTTCACATAAATGAGCAAATAACCCAGCTTCTTATACTCACGTCTTCCCCGTTAAAAAAGGAAGCGTGTTTCAAACACCGGGGATATAAACACAGAAGGCAGCAGGTAAGAACAGGAGGGCTATGCTGAACTGTGAATCTGTCTGGCTTTGTCAGTTATCAAAAAGAGTTATAAAATCTGTTAGTATTCAACTCCAGCCATTGGCAGCTTGCATTGCAGTTAATGGACTGAATGATGCCTCAGAGGCATTTTTCTACCCAATTAACTCCAGGAAATTTAACACCTGTATAAGAAGTATCACCCTTCCCCCCCAATAATAAAAAAAATTCTCAGCAGAATGTTTTTCCAAGGCAGCACCCATGTCACATCAAAACCTGCTTTCTCCAGGACCCAGGCAAATAGCAGTGGCCCAAGAAAGACAAGTTCTTTGAAAATGTGAAATCACCAGAGGCCTATTTTATAGGTAACAGTGGTGTGTTTTGAGGGGAAGAGTTGATGGATATCTAACAGATTTATTTTTAATCATCATTCCATTCTTCCACCTTCAAATAACTAACAAACAGCAAACAGATGGCATCAGTAGTCAAATGCTCCAAATAAGGATGCTATCTCAGGGGCAGAGTTGTGGGACACAAACAATGGAAATGAAGGTAGTGACTTTGTCTGTCATCTTCTTCCTCTGGCATAAACACAGTAAGAACTTGGACTTAGCCACACCTTGCCGAGTGTCTATCATATTCCCAAATACAAGTGGCCATGGTAGTGTATTGCCTGGCTTCCACTGACAGAATCAAACATCTGTTGCAACAAATGTACGAACTGCCGTTTAAATATTACATTAGAGATAAAACTGAACAGTTTGAGCATTAAAGATTTCTCTGGGTCCTCTGTTGCTCTGTTGGATCTGCAAAGAATGATCTGCAGCTCAGAATGCTTCAGGATAGTTTTTACTGGGACATTGTGGTATCTTGGAGTTGAGTTCATGTTATTTCATATTGTAAAACTGCGCCCTGAGATCCCAGTGAGACACACGGTTTTGCATTGTGCCATGTACTCACTCACATTTAATACTGTCTTACATCATGGTTAATCCTATTTAAATCTACCAGGTGCTATGTATTATGAATAACAATATCACTGTTTGACTCAGCAACATAGACAGGAGATTAGGCTAGTTGACTAAATTGGTCTGGCACCTGGCTACCAGTCAGCAGAAATTAAGCCCCCTAGAATGTAAAATGCTGTGTAAAATTTGCAGCACTACATTTATTAATAATGAATAAATGCATAACAACATCTATCTATAAAATTGTGTGGGTTTTCCAGGGCAAAACTCTTTACCCCTTAATGCTTTATTGGATGCCTGGCGTCTAGTTTCTGCACAAAGAGACTATTTTAAAACTAGTTAATTAGTATCTGGTTATCACTTTCTTAAATCTGTTAAGTGTAAGGAATATTTCACCTATGTAGGTAAAATGTTAAGTTTGGAAGCTGTTTTATACATAAATATACTGTCCATATTACTCAAGGTATGTGCATAATGACAGAGCACTGAAAGATTTCAAAGCATTGAAGAACCAGTAGCCTTCAATGTAAGGAAAACATGCCTGTACTCTTCCCTTAATATCAGAAACAGGGAAGGGCACTGGTATGACTTATACTGAAACTGGCAAACCAGAAAAAAAAAAAATCTATGAAATTATCAAGCAGCTATTAGTTCCTTAGAGTTTACAGTAGAGAATACAGACCATCGCTGGATCTGTATTCAGCCACTGGGTAAATGATATTTTCAGCAACTGAATTGCAAAGCAGCAGGAGAAAAGAGGAATACAAACAGGAAGAAAAAATTCAAAACCAAAAGATTTTATATGTTTTCAGAGAAGCACTTTTTAAACAAAATGTAACCAGTTATAACTCTACAGTATATGACTCTGAGGACATATTGTCCAGCCAAAGCAACTAATTCTTTGTGCACTCAAGATGGGAGGAATATGCCCCCAAATCTTTTTTGACATCTTATGAGGAAATGGAGGGCAGCCTCATTTCTGTCTTATTCCTACCTGCCTATAGTGATTATTTCAGTGGGCTCTGTGCAGAGCTGCTGTAACCAGTTTGCCACCTTCTTGAATACAAATAATTTCCTATAAATTGTGCCCCCTGTTCTTCAGAAAGGTTTGGAAATGATATATTTTTTTGTTTTAAAAACATTATTATATTATGGCAATATTCCACCATATTCTTGCCAAGTTTCATAATAGTATCAGCAGCATCCACCACAATCCAACTCTCCCCTCTGCTCAGCAAGCTGCCTTCTCAGAGGATGATGAAACTTGGCACGGATAAAGATTAAATCTTATTAACGATGCCCACACGTGCTGTGCAAGGGCTTGTACGTGATCTATAGTGCTGAAGGAAAACATGCAATCTGAATACAAAGGGAATTTTGTAAAAGGTTCCTCTCTATGGTTGCTCAGTCAGCACAGGCAAAGCTTGCACATCTCTTTTTTCTAAATGGTTTGAGATAAAATCTGCTTCAGTCCATTCCGATTTCCATGCATAGCCCACAGGAATTTAGGAAAGCAGGGCTTTCCTTTTCTTACTTTTTCATGCTTTGTAATACCAATATTTAGCATTTAGAAAGCACTTTCCTGTTTCAACTCACTGTCTAATTAAATATCCCTGTAAGATACTAACCCCCTGAAAAAGGTAACAGTTGTTCAGGCATAGTACTCCACAATGATATCTGATATTTTGCAATTCTGTTCTAAAAATAGGGAACTGCTGTGATTTTTTACAATACAATAGCAGCAGGGAAACACTGACATTTTAGCAGTAATGGCGTTAGGTGGTACTCTTCCTGATGTTAGAGGCTTAATTCTTATTGATGGGAGCATCTCTGTAAGGCACCGTAAAGAGGTTTTTAGGTGTTTGAACACTGCCAGGTAGTTTCATTCCCAACTGCGCATCCTGTGCCATGTTCCCCAGTTGCCTAACCTGCTTGCATGTTAGAACACTCCTGAGCTCCAGCTGGAACCAAATCGAAAGGTCTCCTTGTAAGGAAGTCTGAGCATGCTTCAGACGTGATTGTGGACCATGCCTAGAGCAGCCTATTCTAATGCGTCCTGACAGTCCTTACTGGTATGGCTCAGAGCATGCGTGAAATACTGTCAGCAACGAACTATAAAAACACGATGCAGGCAATTAAATGTCAGACTTTAATATTATATAGTCACCTATCACATAGGGACCTCTGCAGACCAGCTGGTCCAAACCTATGCTCAAACACGGCCACCTAGAGCTGGTTGCCCAGGACCATGTCTAGATGGGTTTTGAATATCTCCAAGACGAGAGACTTGACAAACTCCCTGGGCAACCATGCCAGTGCTCAGTCACCCTCACAGTAAAAAAAGTGTTTTCTGATGTTCAGATGGAGTCTCCTGTGTTTCAGTTTGTGAGGACTGCCTCTGGTCCTGCCAGTTAAAGGGGATGGAATAACCTGCAGCGAGCCAAGTAGATGGAAGCCAATCCATATATTTCATTTCTGTTTCCTACTGAAGTGTGTAGCACAGGACTAAACTTCACAAAATCTTTGGCTCATTTCAGAGAGAGAGATGCAAGTCTTGCAGCTTATGGTAAAATGTCCTCAGCACTGTCAGCCACTCCTGGATGCAGGGTTTGGCATTGAACATGTCTTTAATTCCAGAAGTATAAAGTATTACCTTCAGTCAATTTGACAAGCATTTTTCATCCAAAAGTTAGCCTTCAAACCCACAAATCTCAGCAGCAAGTATTGCACAAATCTTTAAAATTAGGCAGCAGCTAGGACCTGCTGCTTTTAACTCTCTTAACCTTTGCTGTGCTGCTCTTCTTTAAATGGCTGCTACAGTTAATTTATTGCCCTTCCCAGCATTATCATTATTATTAATGTATTTAATTGTTTATTCTCACTTGAATGGTGGGAGATAACAGCCATATCACAGTGATGCAGCACTAACTCTGGGAACCAGCCCTGGTGAAGTCATGGTGTAACGCAGCAGACAGGATGTTGGCAGTGGCCATGGAACAGAGCAGTCATTGACACACAGCCCAGGATGGGTATAGAAAGGGTGGTGCGAGGCCAGTCTGGTAGGTGAGGAGGCAGAAGTGAACAAGGGCTGAGATGGAAGGGCAGGGACAGCAGGGGCTACCCGTGGTGGTAGTGACATGGGGAGGAATTAACTTCTTTTGCTTCTCCAGACTCCATAAAGGCATGTCACTAAATCATGGCACACTTCTGTCCTCTTCCTCCTTGGCCACTAAGTCGGAGAGCTGTCAATGTGCTACAGGACAGATAAAATAGCCCCTACCTATACTCCTTCATGGTCTCACGGGGAGCTGGAAGGTCCCCGCAGCCCTGGGCAAAGGCAGCTCTGCACTTGTTTTCCCTGGTTGGCTGAGAGTTGGGTTCCACACAAGCTCCTGGCAACATCCTGAGTGCTGTATTGGCCATACCATAGCAGGCAGAGTGCTGGTGGTGGCCCAAATCATCATGGGATTCATGACATGATGGGCCAGGACAGGTGTCTCCTGGGTGTCAGGGAGAGGTGGGATGGACAGCCTTACTGTGAGGCTGGGAGAGCCCTGGGTGGGGAGGCAGGGGCTGCCCATGGTGATGGCGGGTGGCTATTCGTTTGTTGGTTCTCCTGCCTGTTACAGCCTCAGCCTTGGTCAGGGACACAACGAGATCATCATATGCTCCTGTCATCTCCCTCCTTTGCCCTGAAGCTGGAGAGTGTCATGACTTCCTACAAGGACATCTACCTAAGGACTATGGAGACACATATAGCCCCTGTCTCTACCCTATCATTGTCCTGTAAGCAGCTGGATGGTGCCTGCAGCCATTGAGAAAGGGAGCTCCACACCGCCCACCTCCTCTTTCTTAAACTTATCTCAAAATAACTTTTCTGATTCGTGTACTCATTGGCTGTTTTTTGCTGTCTTTTTTGGGAAATATTTTGGGGCTTTTCCTTCTGCATAAGGAATCCATAAACCTCAATTTCTTAGGAAGCTGGGCAAAAAAATATTCAAAGCATATTAAGTGTCTGCAAGCATGGATATGTAAACCAGTTTGCTGCCTTTTTTGAGCAATGTAGCAAATGTGCATGATAAAGGAAAGAGCAGGTCCTTCAGCAGTGTAACTGAACCCAGCTGGCTCCTTGTGAGAATCCCTTTCACATTTAGACTTCAGACCTCTCATGGGCTCTCTAGGATGCAGGAATCAACAAATCTTAGGTTTAGCATCAGAAAAGAAAGACCCTGAGCACAGCAGAAAAGCTGAAGGACTCACTTTGATTTATAGGCACCAAGAGTTACAACCTATAATAATTAATTTCATTGATAGGGATGAAATCAATTTCTCATTACCAAAAAAGTAGAAGGAAAAGCTTCAGGTGAAAAAGCAGAAAATTCTCTTATCATGAGCCTATGCCACCTAGACTGAAAAATGTTTTGCTACCACCCTGGTAGGACTGCTGCTGTCACAAGAGCAGCCAAACCACTCTACTCTAGCAAAATAAGCTTTCTTACAAGATGTGCAAGTGAAATGTACTGTGAAGTTGCATGTGAGGACCTGTGCTTTTAAGGATAAGGAATGTATTTCATGGCAACCAGCAGACCTACGCTTACATCTGAAGACATAAAACTGACCCACAGCTAACCTACAACACAGAAGGAATTCTAGTTATATGGACCATGTCTTTTAAAATTATAAACTGAACAGGAGTGGCAGCATAGGGACAGGTTTGTTCTGCCATATGTAGGAAGCAAACCAGTTCAATATAGCACTATGAGCCAGTGCTGGCAGGAAAACACAACTCAGTGTAATTCCTACCTCCTCAATATACTGCGCTGTGGGAAGGAAAGCACACTTTTGGTATGTGGAGGCAAACACAGGCTTGGGAGTGCTCCCAGCAGTAAGTGAGGTGGCAGCATGGGCTGAGCTGGGCAGACCAGGTAGGTGCTGGGGCCCCGATGCAGGCAGTGAGGCTGCAGCAAAGCCAGTGCTACTGTGCTTTCACTGCTGCCAAGCCCGTGGCATCAGAGTTCACACAAGCAGTGACACCCAGCCACAAACATAGCTTGCCACATGAGCATGGATAACCTTCAGAAAAAGCAAGGGGGTAAACAGTGCATTTATAGGTTGCTAGGCCATAAAGAGAGGAGAGAAGGAGATAGAAGCAAAACCTTCCCCAGGTGTGGTGGCGATAATTGCATCAACATAAGGAATCTTGCACGCATGGGGCCAGATTTTTAACCCCCACCAAACAAAGTAGCTCTGTTGAGATCAGCACAGTGCTGCTTCATACTGTATAAGGATCTCCCTGTTGGCATAAATCAGCCTTTAGAAAAACAGGCTCCCGTTTAGTTTGCTGAGTCCTGCCCCAAATGCCCTGACTTTTTTTAGCAGAGCCTTCCCTGTCCCCCTGTGGAGCGGCATTGTCATACAACCACTAAAGAGCACATGAGCAATTACTGCTACAGTAGAAAAGGAAAGATGTAAAAAAAAATTGAAAGTTACTACAAAACAAAAATGCATAACCTAAACCTGGGTTTTAAAGACAAACCATAACTGTTAATTAAGTCACCTTACCTATAGTTAAACTACATCACACCAATGTTTCATCCCTGGCAAGCACGAGTGACAGTTCTATACTTTGGAGTTTTGTAAGACAAAACCAGAGCAAGAAAAATAGCTCTGCTGTGCTCAATAAATATATACAAATAACCACAGCAGGAAACTACCATTAATAAAATCCAGTTAGGAAGACATCTTCCAGATTACTCTGTGTTACTTCTCTTCTTTCAAAACTTCACACAGACAAGACTTCCTGGGACCAGCAGCTCCTACTTTGCCCAAGACCAACATGTCTGGTCTGGTGAGATCAAATGGTGTCAAGGAAGATGAAGTCCAAATCTCCATGGGATAAATCATTCACTACAATTCAATATAAGAACAGGTCCCTGAGTTTACTGTCAAAATGACATAATTCAGAGAACTTAAGAATAATTGTACAAAATCAGACCAAAGGTTCCCCTAGTTCACTATCCTCAGTTCAGCAATAGGAGAACGTAAGTACTACCTTGGGAAGGACTACAAGCAGCAGGAAAAATCCTGGGAGATCTTTTCCTGAAAGAACCTTCTAGCTTCAAGTCATGTAATAGCTTGAAGGAACTGACTTAAAGGGTGTATGTAGAGCATCATGTTCAGTAGCCACAAATGTATGTATCCTCTGAATTTGTTCAGTCTCTTTTTGAACCCCTTTCTGCTCTTGGCCTCCTCAAAACCCTGCGGTGATGAGTTTCACAATTATATGCTATGGGGAAAGTTGTTGCTTTCAGTTTGTATCAAAGCTAATTTATTATAGCTTATAAATTCACTGAGTGCCCTTTAGTTCCTGTGTTGCAAGAAATAACAAGTAGTTATTTCCTATTTGCTTTCTCTGCTCCACGTCTTTTATAGATTTGCATAATATCTCCTGCTTTTTTTCCAAGCTAATGAAACCGTTTAGTACTTCCTCCTGTATAAACTACTCTATACCTTAAATCACACTTGCTCTCCTTCTCTGCCATCTTTCTAGCTCTTTGCAATAGTCAAGGTTGAAAATGCACCAGGAATTTATACAGTAGTACAATGATGCTCTCCATCTTATTCTATTCTTTTCTCAGTAACTCTTAATATTTTTTTTGCTGTTTTTACCTCTGTGCAACGCTGAGCTGATGTTTTCATGGATCTATACAAGACAATTGTAAAATGTCTTTTGCAAGCACTAATAACCAATTTAGAGCCCATCACAGAATGGCAAAGAACACTGAGAAGATAAAGATACTTAGGATCTGAAAGCAAGAGGATTGTGACAATTCCAGCATTTTCAGTGAAAAGTAGCAATGTGGCAATTTTGCAGTAAGCTGGACTGATTTCTTGTGAGTCACCTTCCTACATAGTCTTAGTTGCTATAGAGTAGCATGGAGATTTCCTGTGTCATGGCACAATGGTAAGGGGATAGAGGTGAGCACTGGACCTGAATCAGCTGGATCAGTCAGATATGGATCCAGCTAAGTGATTTTGAATATCTGTTTAAGAAAGCAGGGCCTAGAAGTAGAGATGGAAATCACATCCTTGTCAGTTTTAAAGGAGGGGTCTTGGGAATCTGGGGGCAAATGACCCTTTTGATAGTAGGTATACAGTTTTGTGTTGTAACATGGGCCACTGGGGACTGATGTTCCAGACTATAATTGAACTAAAAATGATGAACAAAGAAAGAGGTGGAATATTAGGGAGGGAAAAAAAATTCAGGGTGGGGAAGGTTTCAAGAGAAGAGATTATTACAACAAGAAATAATACAGAGGACATTTTGGACAAATTGTTTGCACAACATTTTATCTTTAAATATATGCACCAGGTAGGGTGCCTAATTAGTTGTTCTTATTTCTGTAACTGGATTTAAATTTTTCTTGATGCTCAATGCATGAAAAGAAGTCTGAAGCATATTTTACTGGCAAAGTGATATACTAGCAATGCAGAGCATGAATGAGCAAAATCATAATGTTGCCTGAACTACCAACACCAAACCACAAAATACACAATTTTAAATATCTTGGAGAAGCTCATTGATTTAGCATAAAATGCCTCACTTCACCCCGTATGATGCAGTTCTCAGAAGACAAGTTGGCAGAGAAAGAAAAAAAGCATACACAAAAAGACTTTAGCTTAAACATTAAGTTTTGAGGCAATACATTTCATCCACACAGTGCCGGACCTCCAACATCACCCATGCAGATACTGCATTTTGAAGCAGATCAGCCCTTTTCCTTACTCTTTTGAAAATGCCTTTGCTTTCTTGCTGGAACCTTCAAAAGCAAATGGCTTGGGAATCTCTCTGTTGATCAAGGCCAGCACTTAAATTTTTCTCATGTGAATCTAGCACTCCCATTCAGCTTTGCATTTTGTGTCAATTCTAATACATCTCCTTAGTAACTCTGACTGAAGATGGCCTCCACGCTGAACTGGAATACCAGACCAGGAGAAAAGGTTATTTTGCCACATATTCTGAAATAGCATTTACCTGCTCATAGTTATTTTAGTGGTAGCGGACATCTCAAAATGGACATGTGTGCGCCACCTAGATTTAAAGGGAATGCAGATATGGGCAGAAACGTGAGCTTGGACTTTGTCTTCTCAAGCTTGAAGAGGATGAGATAAGCCATGGTGGACAAACAGGAAGGCTTCAGGCAGGAGAACAGAAATAACGCAAGGAAAGTTTTGGAACAAGAGAGAAATGCAAACACTGACCAGGCAGCTCCAAAAAGAGACTTTCAATAGACGCATACAAGTTTAAGTGAAACAAACTACAGAATTGGATTCAAACAATTCAATTGCTGCCAAACGCATCCGTTTAAATTAAGGCAATGCTACTCAATGGGCGACAGTGTACTCCACAGCTCTTGACAGCCATTTCACTCCTTGACAAGATCTTGGAAAGGAGAACTGAAATTGCAAGAAGATGTCCTTCTGAACATAAGAGACAGCATTGCTATTGATCTTCATTATTTACTTTTGTGCTTGCTTTGCAGCTTCTGCATACTCAAAAAGCTCTAATAATCATTTTGCTGGCTTCTAAGAATTCATCAGGTCAGAGGGAAAAGTCAGAAGTTGGGATTTAAGATCTAGAGAGTTAAGCAACTACAAACATGCAGCAAATGGAAAATTTAGACATCGGGAAAAATATCAATTACAAAAGCCCTCTATCCATCACTTCGTTATTACATCAATTCTTTTGATTGATTTAACTACAACTGCTCTGCACTAAGACAGGCCTTAAAATAAAATGCTCTTTAAAACACAAACATTGTTAATTTACCTTCTTTAGCCTTTCATAAAAGTTGTAGTCTCCTTTGGCTTTTTTTCTTCCAGCTGATCCTGACACAATCAGGCATGGCTATTAGAATAATATGTCTATCAAGTGGAGCCTGATTCTCATTTAGAAACAAAACAAAATAGTAAGCCATTGTCTTAATTTGGAATTGAACCTAAACAAATAGTTTTAGAGACTCAATAATAGCCTGTCAGTTTTTCCAGTCATTTTTCATTTCAAAGTTCTCTGTTTTCTTTTCCATGTGAAACAAAACACAGAAATGCTGGGAGAATTCCCCCCACCCCCACCCTGTAATACTCGTCTAGTTTTTCAAGTCTAATAGGAGGGGGGAAAACAAACATCATCTAAACTTTTGGATGCTTATATGAATTAAACTACAAAACTTTAAAGTTGTTCCAGCTCCAAGCAGTGTAAAAGGATTTGGACTTCTCTGTTTTGTTCTTTGTTCTGAGAAAAAGGGGCAAAGATGGATGTGGGCTTTTTTTTTTTTTTTTGTCTACTTTCCTTATTTTTGTTATAATTGTCTTGAAGAAAGATAAACAAAGGCAAGAGAACTATGAATTTCAGGGCACTTCCTGAAGAGCTTTGTGTTCAAACTTTCATCCTGTGCATCATCAAGCAAACACTTTTCACTTCTGCATGTCTGTGTCTGTTAACCCACCCACATTGCAATCCTATAAGATCATACACATTTATGACACCCACAGTTACTGCTTCCAGTCATATGTCAATCACAGTTACTCCCTGTCTACCCTGGGTGGCTGTCAATCTGTTATCAGGGCAGAATCACTTTAACCTGCTCTAAGAATGTATGCCCTTTGTCATGACTGTAGTACAGAAATATCCTCTGCTAATAAGAGGTGTTAGCAGTATAGAATCATAGAATGGGTTGGGTTGGGTTGGAAGGGACCTTGTCCTGACATACTCAGATGTTTTTCAGCATTGTTTCAACTGTATTTCTTCGCATTATCCTCCTTTAAGCAAGTTACTTTTATTCTAGTATAGGAAAAAGCCTTAGTTCCCCATTCAACTGCTTTCAGCAATGCTCTGAGATAAACCCAACGTATTTAAACAACTGGTGTCCTGCTGCAGTTTTTAAGCCTTTTCTGTAAAGGGAGATAAACATCTCAAATATTACATGCTTGGATACTAGTTTTGTGTGTTATCAGCCAGTATGCAAATGGAGAAGCCCGTTATCAATTTCTGGTTTCTGCTTAAAAAAAATCAGACCAACGTCAGGGGAAGTCAACTAGACTTCCACCTTATGAAAACAGCCATGAATTAACTGACTTCACTGGGGCAATATCCACTCATTTCACATGAAGACCTGGCCTACTATTTGGACAGAGTTAAGAGATATAAGACCCCTCTTCCACATGACCTCAGATACAGGTCACTGACCCATGCCAAAGTTTCCATACCTAGGAAGGCTTGCAGGTATGACTTTCCTAACAACGCTATGTACAAACCAGCTATGTTCCCTTCATTAGGTATTTGGGATGCTCTGGGTGTGGTTGCACAGTGCCTTCTCCCACTCCACATGTGTCTAGCCCTTTTACAGCCTAATACACAATAGTGCCATGCAGCTCATTTAATTTAATCCCTAAGTGCTTTAATACAAAGGATATGATAAAATACAAAGTATTAGAAGCACTATCAACAGAAGTAAAACTGTCAACTGGATAAAAGACAGCCCTTCTTACAACACATCTTTTCAATAACAGCTATGGAAATGCAGTACAAAGATTTTATTTTTTTTAGAGTGAAGTCTGGTCTAAGCATGAAAGTTACCCTTTAGTAGGTCAGGTCTACTAAATAGGTCCTCTACTTTGTTTTAAAGGTGATCAGAGAAGCCTGTGAGTGCTCACTGAAGGGTGCTGACTTCTTGCTGTAACAACACAAAGGAGAAGCAGCTCTAGTTGCAGTAGAAGCACTCGTGATGTTACAACCTGTAGCAAGGGAAATATTCTACTCTCCCCTAGCTCTGGTTGCAGAGGACAGAAACAAACCTTCAGTTATTTTTGGCATTAAATATCTGCTCTAATAATCTGAATTTCTCAGGGTTACACATGCAATCATCAGCTGTCTTAAACATTTTAAAAATATCGGCACTTGGGCCAACAGGTTCATTACACATCAATACCAGTCAAATAGGTTGTGAGTTGTAACTACCTCACCCTTCTTCTTCCTCCTCCAACTAAAAATGAATGAAAAATATCATTCTTATAATGATCGGAGTGGCTTGTACATGAACATTCACTCTTCCATTTATCATTTCTGTACTTCTTTTTCATCGTGACTTGATAGCTTTCACTGAAGATGAGCAGATCTGCTCCACTACCACTTTATAATCATCCTGTTTTGCCAGAAGCTCTGCAGATGAATGGCCACCAGTGGTTAAGAATGCTGTCAGTGATGCCTAGAGCAAAAGTATGATGTTTAAAATGTGCACAGCTTTAACAGGACATATATCCTGGTTAACACAGGATCTTCAACTTCCTGAAGTTTATCAAATTAAGTCTGTTTTGAAAGTTATTGCTTAATGAAGTATTAGTACAGAAAGCAAAACAGGTCCCACCCCATATATTATGATATCCATTTTAAAATAAATTCCAGTCCACCATTAAGAAATGGTATAAGCAGGGATTTCAGAAGAGGTTTGGTTTGATTCAGGCACTATTCCCTTGTGCAGATGCACTTTGCATCTGCAGATGTTAACTCCTTTTTCCTGAAATTTCTGCCCCATGGTGTTGAAGTCCCACATCAGCCCACACGTTATTAGCCTCTGCTTGTTCATAAACATCCTTTATCTTTACATTTTCCAGCTTCTCATGTCCAGAAGCATATTATTACATTATATATTACAAAGGAGAGAATACGGTGGAGTACCCAACTCAGCCTCTAGAGACATACAGTACAGCAAAGGGGCATTTGCAAAAGATACTGAGGAGTTGTTTGGGAAGGATGGGTAGCAGGGGAAATTTTTTGGAAGCAGACAGGAATGGGGAGAAAGGAAAACAGGGCAGAAAAAATAGAAATGAGGATCAGAGTCAACTGACACGAAAGGGGATTTCAGGCCAGGAAGCCTGAAAGGAAAATTCTTAGATTTATTGAGAAAAAGTTATTGTTAATATTTTCAGATCCATTTTGCATAGCGCTAGTGTAATGGAAGCAGTCCATGAAACTGAGTTTTCTGTATATGAATTTCTAACAGCTGACATGAGCTTAAAATAAATTTTTATGTAGGAGCAGTTCAACTTCCCCCCAATATGTTCTGAGCTTTCCTTCCTTCTATTTCTCTGGGACTAAAATCAGCTTCTTTGAGGACAGTCCACATTTTCCTTTTGTTGCCTTGTCTCCTGCACCTCCAATGAGAGTCCTCTAAAACATCACCAATGACGCCACTAGCAGAGGGCTAAGAGAGTAAATATAAGGCATGGGGTGAAGGAAGAATCAGTAGTGGGAACAAGTGAACTATCAAGAAACCAAGAGACTATTTTCACAGCAATGCTTGTCTCCTTAGAGATGAAAAATGAGGAGGAGTCAGATGAAGGAAATCTCAGTGATTAGAAAGTGAATTGGGTTTAGATTTCTTATGTATTCAGTGAGGTTTCAGTAACTCTTTACATTCATAATGAAGACATGAAACTGAAGACTTAGCCTAGCTGTAAAATTGTATTTAGATATCCTTATAGGAAATGTATACAGAAGAAAAAATCCTGTTGAGTTTTATTCCTTGCCTGTGACTATAATAACATAGGAGAATGTGTTACTATTAATTGTGCATATAAAGCAGGCCATAACTTTCTTTCTAAAAAGCCTGTGAAAAAACTGGGGGTGGTGGTGGTAACACAGTGACAAGAAGGTTCATTTTTACTCCTGTTAATGCAATAGGTCACCACAAAAGCTGCTGCAGTAAAAACCAATTAAAGAGCCAAAAGATTGGAAAAGCTTGGCTATACATAGGACTGCAGCCCCCTTGCATTTATCCTGAAGAGAGAGAGAATCATTATATCATATTAGAAAACCTGAAATAAATTTGAAAGGCTTGTACTCCTACAAATATAGGGTCTGTCCCACAAACCTTGGAGTAACGGACACAAACATTTTTACATGGCCTTAGCAAACACCTGTCTTAAAATGCAATTAATTTAATGCAGGAAATTGCCACTCTGTTTTTGATATTGCTGCTTATCTCAGTTATTGTCAACCTGACAGTATCACGTGTGTGAAAAGCATAGAATAAAATCTAGCCAGAGGAAGGAATTCAACATAAATAATCTAAAAAAATAACAACAAAGCAAGGCAGTAACAGAGCATCTGCATTAACTATACTTCTCCTCATACCTCTCATACATCCCAAATTCTATATGTTGTCATCACTTGGCATTAACTGAATATATCATGAATCTCATATATTATCAGTTATATTACCAGCATCAGCAAACAGGTCTATATCTAACTGCTAGATACATATTCACTTAGCAATAATCTCAGTTAAATCAAGACATTATCTTCTCTAACTCTTTATTACTACCTTTTTGGTGGGGGTTATGGCCTGCACATTTGAACTGTGTAAAACAAAACATATGAATACTTTTCACGGGCTTCAGTGTGACGCCAGCTCACCAGCTTAAGTAGATGATTGTGTTTTGAGGCAACTTAGCTGACTTACAAATATCCACACTTGGAGGATGAAAAGGGTTTTTTTTTTGCATTCTTGGCAATAGGGAGATGAGTTTTTTTTTTAATGTAAACGCTTGCATTTTAGCAGGTCATTATAAATTAGGCTATTGGTCTTGACTTTCTATCCTGATCTTCAGTAAACCTTTTCTTTCTACAGTCTATTCATGATTACCATTACATTAGGAGAGCAAGGACTGTAGAAAATGGGACAGTGATGAGGAAATGCATTTTTAAAAAATAATTACTTGTACTGTTATACAAGTACTCTGTGGACTTCTATAAGGTCTTCATTTTGATATGCGCCATGATTTTAAAAACAGCCTTTGAAGAGCTTAGCTTTGTTTTGTGAGAAGGTAACAGGCAAATCATAAGTAGGGGAAGGGAGCAAGTGGCACAATTTTGAGTAGCTTAATAAGCATCAGAGTTGTCTGTGGCTGCCTGAACTGTACTTGCCTGAGCTGCAGCTTACCAGCAGGTACTTAATTTCATTTCTAGGAACCATATCACTGCAAACACGGCTACTTCTTTTTCAGTGTGATTTTTTTCTTGCTGACAAAATGGTGGAAAACTAACAGTGCTCTCAGTTAAAGTCATTCTAGCTTTGCAAAAGCAGCCCCCAGTGCTAGTCTTACTCGTGCAGTCTAGTAAATGCCATGTGTATTTCCTACTTACAAACTCAATTTCAGAGCTGCTCAGAACCTCAGCTATATCCCTTAAGAACAGAGAAAAGGTATAGTTCAATTTTTAATAAGCAGCAGCAACCTGAAATTGGTGCAAGCTGCTTAACTCTAGATAAAGTTACAGCAGTTAAACCACAGCTAAAACCCCAAAGAGAGAAAGAATGAGAATCAGGAGTGCATCCAAAAAACCGGCAGCATTTAATTGACTCTTGTGATACACTGTAAGCAAGGTATGACTACAGTCGTATGAAACTTAAGAAACCTTCATTTTGTTTTCTCAATTCTCCCTTTCTTTGAAAACAGAACTAATTTTGTTTTTCACATTTCCCATGCTGGAGGCTTGGCTACCTGCCGTGCATTGCAGTAAAATTCGAGGCTAGCCTCTTTAATGAAACAGAAGACAGGTTATAACTGAGACCGTCGTATTTCCCTGCCGTAGCTTTTGAAACAGACCTAGCAGCTTACTTTTGCCTTTCTCTGGCACCAGCTGCAGCCAAAAAGCACTCCAGAATGCAGGTTGCCCTGCCTTAATACTATAAGAGCCATAGCAGAGGCACTTGAATTTAACTTCCTTTTATACTGCCCTGTCCCACAATAAAGACGACTGTGGGCACCAGGGTCAGCCCACAGGCATGGTACAGAGATGGCATTTTTTGATTTGTTACGTCTAAAGTGGAAACTTCTTTGCCTTTAATTTTTTTTTTCCAGCATCTTCAGTGACTGCTCTGTAAAAATAGCCCAGAGTTTGCCAGTAGGCACCTCTTTGAAAGGGGGAATAGGCTTAAAGCATGGGCCTTGAAAGAGTTGCACTAAGAAGTCATTCTCTTAGCTGCATTTATGGATCAATTTTTTTCACGTACCAGTGCACTAAAGAAACAATTCTGTGTTCGAGTATTGGATTTCTACCCACTGAAAGTGAGAGCAAGTCAGACCCACAGCCTTTCCTGTAATATTCTGCTCAGACGTAGCACAGATGAATTATGGTAGTCAGACCACCGGCCCAGTCTTCCAAGCTTTCTCCAAGAGTAGACAAATTTGATGCTTAAGTGCTGTCCTCTTCAATGCAGGTAGTGACAGTAAGATTTTTTTAAATCACTGAGATGTCTAGAGCAATTTGACTTCTCTGGCTTAAACCAGGTTTGGCTACTGAAACTTGTAGTCTAAATGAACCTGCTGTCCTACCATTTTCCTTGACCTGGTTATGCTCTGTTTTTTTGTTCTTCTAAAAGTTGTCAGGGATTTGTTAAAATTTTTGGTTTTATCAGGACAATCTGTGAGATTTGTGTATGTAATTTTTTTCTTAATTCATTTTCCCAGCTCATGAGACGTTAAGCATGCTGAAGTCTCTTAAGATGGTGAGTATCAATTTCATTGTCCCTTATCTAAGATGTACCGAAGCTGCTCACGGCTTTAAGAACAAGAAAAAGTGTTCGAGACACTCGGGCCTTAACTAGCAGACTGCACTGCAGTACTGCAGCAATAAGAGAACTGCATAAAGCAAAATTATATTGCTTTTAGCTTCCCTATGTTCCTTCGCTGGCATCCAGCCCATTTCTAAGCTATGTCAGAACAATTTCTATGGGTTAGTTTTCCTGGATGTCAGAGTAGCAGCTGAGCAATTAATTCTTTTTTACTTCATTTTGGGAATGAAAAAAGGTGACTAACAAACCCTTCAACTACATTACAGGCAGTTTTTCAAGCAAAGTAGTCAGATCTATTTCTGTTTAGATAAAACAGAATATGTTTCTTCTGAGGTACAGCAATGAAAACAGAAAACAAGTGATTTTTAAACATTAACTGACAGTGTAAGCACAATGAGCTGCTCTGCAACTTGCACTATGAAGCATTTAGAGTAATTTTAAGGTACCTTTGAGAGACAGAACTGAGAAAGACTTGTCTAAACAGCCGAATGCTTCCGTCCTCAGTGTCGGGGCCAAAGATGCATTTTCAGATTGCATCCACAGCGCTGAGCTTCTCTGAGAAAGGCTCTCCTCAGATAACCCTGTTTGCCTTTAAAAAAAAAAAAAGTCTAAAATGACTGTTGGGAAATACTTCACAGCACAAAGACTGAGCCAAGCCTTCGTTTAGTGTTAACAGATCTGTTAAATGTACAGATCTGGTCTGCAGAAAGCATTCATTTAGCCTGCTGACTTCCTGTGAATGTTTGGGTATCTGCATCAGAGTGCAATGCAGGGAGCCCTGAACTGCTGCCAGAGCAGGGAAAGTTCACCGAGCTCAATATTGCATCGCTCAGACGAGCTAGTTAGGATCCAGAAGCACCACTGTCCCCTCCACAGAAATCTGTCTCAGGGCTAAAGAGGCCAGCTTTTCCAGTGCAATCTCCTATGCACAGCTCTGCCTCTTCTGGATATGAGCTGGTTCACACAGCATAGGGTGTGAGGAAGCCATCAGTACAGTAAATAAAACACAAGTGTAAGTACCAGTGAGGTTTGTCTCTATAACCTCTGTCTCTGCTTTAATGAGTGTTTGCTACACAAATGGCAGGCCATCAGAACAGGCCTGACTCCTAAAATATACTTGATGCTATAGATCATACCAAGTCACAACTAGCTAAGGGTCTTATAGTCACAGAGGCTTTAAATCATAGAACATGGAAAAAATCTGTTTTTCCCTCTTTTTGCCTCCAGTGGGTTGGCATTAGGGTTGTGTGAACAATTTTCCCCAGTTGTTTCAGCATGCAGAACAAAAGTACTTTCCTCCTTCTGATTCAAACCAAGTTTTTTCAATTTAAAAAAAAAAATTGTTCAATCCAAACCAAAATATATTTTCCTTTTTTCAGGCATCTTTAACCAAAAATAAAGCAACGGAAATGAACGACTATGAACCTTACCAAACACATGTAAATCAGCCAAAAATTGTGAGACGCAGTAGTTTTCAATCTATCGTCAAAAGGTGCCTATTTTTTTAAGAGAACGCTTTAACTATCTGCTTAGAGAAGATTGCGATGTAACTCTTTTTTTCACTATTAACGCTGCTCGCTTTGAACTAAATGCTTACGTGCACATAACTACAGCACAGGTTTACCACTTCCCAGATGAGTGCCTAACCATTCATCCCCAGTCTTTGGCTCAATGAATATTTCAGTTGTCCCATGCAAAGCGGAAAAGATACAACAGGAAATTTCTAAAATGTGTTTGTGTACCAATCTCATAGAACCTCTCCCTCGCATCCAGAAATTCGTTGTGGGTCTGATAAGTAGGAAAAGTAGGTTTAGGTCTTCTCAGGTGGAAAAGGGTTTTTTCATTTCTTGGATGATCCTGGGTTAAAATGGAAGAAACTAATTCCTTCAAATTCCCTCCCCAGCAAATGCAGTGTTAATTCTTGAGGTGTTTTGAAAACACTAAATCAATTACTGAACAAAAAGTCAAAAAACCTTTATCTCCATACCAACTAGACAACAAGAAAAGACAAAAAGTCTTTCCAGGTATACAGGTATATATACTTTTACAGTGTATACTGTTGGTAAGATTAATTTCATTACCCATGGGAAATACAGTAATTTATGCCAGCAGACATCCAGGTTTGTGTTCAAATAATATAAGTATTGTAAAAAGTAGCTTTTTATTCCTGGTCATGGATCGGTAGGTCATGGCAGGCTTCTCTTGCCCATCACAATACCAGCCACACTTTGTAGTTGGTTTCAGCTTGTGTTCATATATGATTCTTTCTTACTCCTGTAGATTACAGGCAATGACTTATGCTTTATTTGAACACATGGGCATTCATTTTTTTAGTGCCTGTGATATGCACACCACTGATCTCCAATGCAAACCACGCTGTTACAAAGAGTATGCTTCTGTTGGGCTCAAAGAGGTGCCACCACACTGATTTGTCATTTATTATCTCAGAACTGGAGCCTCTTTATTATGGTTTCTAGCCTTCTGCCCATTAGACAGCTTTGCAGTCAGGTTGCCGATTCAGGCAGGTAATTGGGCAGAAACTAACTCAGTTCAGCAATCCAGGGAGCCTTGCCTTGCCTTCCCTCCTCATTTATGAGTAAAGACAAATTGACGATGACTTTGACCTTTTTGTCAATGCAAAGCATATTGCTGAAGAACTTAAGCTATATTACAGTACAAAGAGTTTACATTTTTCTTTGTTGATACCAGGGCAGGCTGGAATCTGCTGGGAACAAGACACTGGATGCTTCTAAAATTGCCAGGAGTATCTGCTGAAGCCCTGTAAGTGTTTGTCCCTGCAGGGACTACAAGGGCTGTTTGAGCATGGTGCCTGCCTTCAGGGCCCATGTGGGGAGCAGCACTAAAGCATTAGGTGATGGCAATATAGCAGTTAGAGGGAAGGAGGCAACACTGGTGAGGTCCTTGCCCAGAGAAGGGAGGGCCCTGTGTGGGCGAGATGGCAGAGTGCTATTTGCAAGCACTTTCACAGTCCCAGCTTGTGATAAACAAATGAACCTGTGTTTCTCACAAGCTGGGAGCATGTGAATGTACTTGAAAATAACATCTGATGCTTCATGTGCAGCAGGAGTCTGACAGCGACTGCCCCAAAGCCTGCCGTGAGCACTCAGTAAAGCTCTGATAGTACCTCTTCTGTTTGCTGCACAGCTCACAGAGCAGGGGGGTCTACCCAGCTCTTCCTGAAGCCTCTGGCTTAAGAGGAGACCTTTTCTAACATGAAGGGAAAAAGATGCTTCTTCAGTGGGAGCTCTTGCATCCCTTTGAAACAACTTTATATTCTCCCTCGGTTATTTGCTTCAGAAGAGGATATTCTTTGCAGGACCAGTGCCTGAATATCTTCAGATCATTAGATATTTTTTCCTGATACTACAAAATAGAACTCTCTCCTGCTTTGTTATATAATCCACATTCCGTTAAAAAGGGTATGCTCACTGCTATAAACACAATTTCTTTTTTTTTTTTTTTTTGCTTTCACTGCCTATGGTTGTTTTCAAATGTCCTATTTTGCTGGCTTGTGTGCCTGTCTTTAACTGAAAACAAATACACTTCAATCTGATAGACCACTAATCTTCCACTGCAGCACTGTCCACCAAGCCCCAGAGAGATAATAGTACTTCTCGCATTTTTTTGTTTGTGCTGAGTACACTTTGCCAAAATTAAGCTCCTGCCAAACCATGGAATTTGTAAGAACCATGGTTGTTGTTCTAAATGCTTATTTTGTTTTTCACAACATGAATAGCTTTGTATGTGGAGGTTTTTCTGTGCGGACTCTGCCTTTTCCATTCCCTCTGATATCTTTTCTTATAGCATTTTGTATTTTCTAGAAAAGGAATGCCCAACCTCTTCTTAACAACAAGACCTTAACTTTATGACTACCTATTGCTTATATAAAGGGTGTAACAGAGCAGTTTCTGCTCCAGTGCTCCATAGATGTATGTTTAAGCCTGCCTAGGTCCCTCTCTCAAACCACATAAAATCAACATCTCAAGTATATTGTCCATAAGCTGTTGTATTGACTGCCAAACTTCTGTTTGGTAAATTCTTCTTCTAACCATTAGTTTTGGTGCTCTGGTGGCTGTCTTTTCCTTGGCCTTGAAACTTTGTTACTGCCTGATTCTTCGTGAAGGACATCAGGAGACAGCAAGGAGTAGGTGAAAACATGGTTTGCCTCTTCAAAACATTTGTAACCCATCCTAGGTCCTTGCAGGCTTTCCATCTTTGTACAAATGCAACACCTTTCAAATTTCTGTTACATGTTTCATAACTGAGTTTTACTGTTTGAGTTAACAGAAAACTATTTAATACATCTAGTGCTTCAAACCCAGCTATTTTCAGAAAATAAAGGTCTGTTCTGCTTGTCTTCCTTTTTCTGGCATCCATTCCTTGCAGCAACAAAGTTCTGTTTAAATCATTTCCAACTGTCTTCCATAATTCCAGAAAAACAAAATTAGATAAGGCTTTTAACTGTACCATTTTTCCATTTGGGATATTTTCAAATTTCACTTTACTACTATTGTTGCTCAGCAATCATTTAGAGTCTAATACAGGTCTGCTTCACTGAGTCTGTGACTAGAACAGCATACCCTAAGCTGCTGCACAAGAAAAGCAACCCAACTGCTTCAGGTGGCTGGGCCAGAGCTTCTTAACTCACTACAAAATCAGAATCACCCAAGTCAAAAGCACCAAGTCCTAGTACTTCCAACTGTGTGCACTGGTTAAAACAGATCTTTTGTTCTTTTTGAGAAGATTTGCAGGAAAACAAAGTGAGCAGTAGTTAAACTCCTCTGAGTCGTCGTGTCCCTCACGCTCCCCACCAACCCCTGGCAGCCTAAAACAAGATGCCAAAACTAGGAATAAATGGACCTTGATTTTTTGAAAGCAGCCTGCAGCCAGTTCCTGACCCTGGTGCAGGGTGCAGTGCACCTCTGAGGCTGTGTCCCAGTGGTGAGGCTAGCGCAACCTGTAGTGTCCTGCACAATCTGGACCCTTGGATGTCAAGATCTGAGAGCACCCTGGCTCCCTCCCTGCCTGGGCATACAAAGGAACTATGCACACTACTTCTCATCTGAACACCCAGCTGCGACAGGGGTCTGGGCACATGAAGCAGGGTTACAAACTACACTGTGGAGCCCACCTGCCCCAGCTTTGGCAAAAATGGTGAATTCAAGCACCACCAGCACTCTTGAAAGCCATGCAGTCTCTTGAAAATCCACAGAAGAATTTAGCACCCCAACTTTAAAGCATTTAATCTTTAAAACACTTGATATTTTCACAGCAGGCCTACTCCCCTGCTTTTAGATGGTGACAGCCCCCACCTCCTTTTGGGGGCAAAATTCAGGAGGGTCCTGCACAGAAGCTGTGGCCAGCCCTCCATACACAATCTGTTTTACTTTCAGGAAGGTTTATAGAGATTCTTGGAATGGCAGAAGCTTGGCTGATAGCATGTTTGCCTGCTTAACTGTCTCTGCTGTTCTCTGATATCAAAGGAAATGAACGTTGGGGGGGGGGGGGGAAGAGGAGGAAGATGGTGGGGGGGAGAGGAAGAAGATGAGTTAAGTGAAAGTGAATGATATAAGCAGCATTTCCTGGTATCAGATCTTCCGTGGGAGAGTTTTGGGTGGGTAGGCCAGCATGTACATTAAAGTACTAGCACGAGAACTAGAGTCCAGTGAAGAATGAGAGCCACCCACACCACAGGAGAGAAAAAGGATCTACACCTACAACATTTCTCAGATGGAGCTCTGCTTTATAGAAGTTACAGTCATCAGCTTCACACCAGGTTCCAGTGTGATAAAGCCAGAAGACATCAGCTATCATATATGTATTGTTATCTAACGGGAAGAACTTTGAATTTGTTTTCTGCTCAAGCTGCAGCATGAGGGTCCCAAGTGAAAATGCCTACCCAAATTTAAGATGCTTAAAGCTTTTTCAAAATGTATAGGGTTGTATGGACATTTTGTGTCTCTCCATTGCTGGAGGGATATTATTGTCTCATGTTTATATAAGTGGTGGAAGAAAGAGGAAAGAGAATTAAAAACCTGTCTCAAATGGGGTGTCTGGTAGAACATATGCAGTCATTGTCAAAGAACACAATGTATCTACCTTTCATTAAACAATTTAAATTCCCCACTGTTTCAACTGTTTAGCACTACAAGCAATTACTACACCAGCCTTTCTATTATCTCTGAGCTCTATTTCAGCAACGTAATTATTGAAGGCAAAATTTTTTTCACTTGTACATTCTCAAATCAAGAGATAAATTTAAACTTCTTTTTTAAAATCCCTTGTCATGCTTGCTGACTCTACTTTGTAATCTTTAATGGGATATGGCGTATCAGGCTAGTGGAGAAATTGCTTACAGAAACAATCTCCGAAAAAAATCGAGCTTTCTCAAAGAAAGCTCCAGTTAGCAGTGCATGAAGACCATTAGAGTATGTGTCTACAATGAGAAGCTAAAGTAAAACAGCAGTCATGAAGGAAATGGCAGTACAGATCTGTCTGAACCACAGGTGCAGGGACTCACATGACATTGGCTCATGCAGCCCAGAATTACATTACAGCTAGTGGAAGAAGCAGCACTTTGGATCACCTAGAGGAGTCTCTCACATGACAAATAAGGCTATCTCCCCATACAGACCTCTTTCTCATAGTACTTAAGCGCCCTTAATTTGAATGTAGCTATAAGTCACGTGCAAACCTGCATTTTGTGCTTCCGTAACGAGAGTACCCCATGAACACAGCCAAACTGTACCACAGAAGCTGCAGTTTTGCTATTGCAGTTGTGCATACAATAAAATAGCATGCCCCAGGCTCAGACCTGCCAATGGAGGGTCTGAGAAACTCCTTACACTGGGGTCTTCTGCGTATCAGTCATGACAAGCAATTTGTATCTGTTAGGATAACTGTGTTGTCAGAAATCTGCCATGAAAAAGCAACCAAGAAAGACTAGTAAGGGAGGGGAGCTATGTTAGCAGACTTTTCCTACCATTTAAGAGGGAAAAAATATTACCATATGCTATATGGCTCTTAGATTTCTGCAGATGGTACCTTCTGTTGCACAGTTGAGAGAAAAATGGATTTTACTCAATTTTTACAGAAAGGTCCTACAAGATTTGCACACATCCCTTGTATGCCAAGTAGGTATGTTTACTCCTCTTTTTAATTTACCACACTTTCTCTGCATAGTTACCACCTGCACATTGTGTTTTATACTCTACCACAGTGAGACAGCACGATGCTGTGGGGCAGCCTCTGGATGTACGTATGGCTCTTTATGCAAGCAACTTCCACTACCTCTTACATGGGGAGAGTTTTCCACGCAGGCTGGAAATCTCTCTCTACCTTTCATTCTCCACATGGCTCTGAGTTTGCTAATGATCACATTTAAGACCATTTGGTGCCAGCCGCTAACTTTTAGGGCTGCTCAGTGAATATGCTGTATCAATGTGGGATGAGTGGGTGGAATGTTTTCCACTGTTTTACTTTTGATGGGAAAATAGAACTAATCTGGTGGTTTTAACAGTTGTGCTGTCACTGGTATGGCCACAGTGATAAAGAATAAATTGTTCAGTCTTGACAAGATCTTCATCAGCAACAGCAAGATTGCTCATTAGTTTTCACAGCATACTTCAACTATATTCTGTGCATCTGCGGTACTGTCAACTGTTTAGGATGTATTTTATATATATATACACACACACATTTTCTTTGACTTCAAGCTTTGATGTTTGTGGCTTAGTTTATAAACAAACAGGATCTTGAATCTTGACATTTTACTTCATTGCTAATGCATAATACTCAATACTCTGGGACCTAGAGTGTTGATGAGAGTCGCTCCATTAAGAACCACAATATCATCATCAGAATGACTTCTTTGCAAGAGTCTTTATAAAGTCAATTTTACTGGTTGATTTTAGTTCATTATTTTCAAACTAAGATGGGCATTTGTTTTCATGCTAAATGTTTCTGTAAATCACCTGTATTATGATGTATTAAAGCATTTATAATTTGATAGTCAACACTGAGAGCAGCCAGATAAACAATGGTTTCCATGTCAGTCCACAGTGCATTATATTAGCAAGAAAAGTTATTTTGCATTTTTTGGTAAAAACGGATCCATTAAGCCTGTGAGAAAGTTTCTGTATTAATTCAGTGTTCTGCCTCCAGACTTCTCTCAAGCCACATATGCAATGGCAGCCAACATTCAGGGCTAAATATGGATGGACAAAGAAACATGCCATTTTACGAATGCTTTCAGTGAGGTCCTTGGAAACCCCTTTTCGAAGAACACAACAAACATGAGAGGCATGATATCTTCCTCTCATGTCATGAGTCAGAACTTAGCATTGAAATATCTTCTCAAATAAGTTTCAAGGCTATTGTATAAAGGAACAGTAAAAAATACTTTCTTCAGGAAATAATATAAAGCATATTCTGTGACACTATGGGTGCATACAAACCTTAATCATTAATGTTTTCAGGGGTAAAAAAAAAAACCAGCTCCCAATAACTTTCACCTGCCAGGATTCAGTTGACCTATTGTCATCAAGTCAGTTATCAACAAGCAGCATAGGTGCCACTGAACTTTACAACAAAGTTATTCTTCCTAAAGTTTCTGGGCAGGTTCATTGATTTTTTTTTTTTTCCTGATATAAAAAAGAATTAAATCAGCTGTCATCCCTGTTGTCTGACCAAGACTAACTCACTTGTTTGTTTCACAAGATCACAGGATGATGAATCATGAAGAGATGTGAGGCCTGTGATTAGAAGCTGCAGATTAATTTGCAATAAATTGGTCACTTGAGCTCTTTTCCTAGAGCATTGATCATAAACTCCCAAAAAGCTGATGTCATGCAAGTGCTTGTTCTTATTTTTCTCATACTGGGGTCTTTGTTGATTTAGACCTCCTTTGGAGATACACAAGGAAATTATTTTCCAGCAAATCAGGTACTGTATTAGAACAACATAATGGCAATACTGGTTCAACAGCTAATGAAAAACAAGACACTGCAATTCATAAAGGGTTTTTATCACATGGATACTACATTGCCAGCCCTGTGGAAAGCAGGTATTCTATTGCTGAATTGGGTTAAAGTTTCATTTTTTGCCTGATGCCATGGCAAGTAAACTTCTTCATGGTTTTGTTGGTCAGAAACTGTTAGCACCAAACAATCTGCTGATCCTATCACAAAGATTGTCTGAGAAAATCTTAATCCATCATAAATGGATAAAGAGTTTTCCTTAGCTTGACAATGGCATACTGATACTGGATTATAAAATCAACATCAACAGTTATAAAGTACTAACAAAAACAGCAAATGAAATGTAAAACCAACATGTTTGTCAGAAGTGTTCCACCACTCGTGTTTTATGGTTGTGTTTGATTTATTTATCACTGCTCTTACTGAGCTACTGAGAGTTTGATAAAATTGCTAAGATATTCCTATCTTCTGAACTATACCTACAAATTTCTCATGACAAAGATCCTCATTATCCATCTGGACACAAGCTTTGCACAGTGCTGTCCTGTCTCAAATGTAATGGAGCCATCAGGGTCTTCCTGACTGTAACTAAGTTACAAGAAGAGAAGTCTCCGTTCTCTGTAAACACAGTCCATTTAGCAGTAGAATAAGGTGTTCTAATCAAGGAGAATTTAGTTATCTTAAATACAGCTAGTTTATAATATTTTTTTTAAATTCAGTAATAAAAAAGTCTCAGGGAGTGCTAAGTCATTTTCAACTTCATCAGAATTCACTGAAAATAGCATTTTTGCTGTAGTGCCTTATTTCAGAATGAACCAAGCGTTCTGGTATGATAAACTGCTCCTATTGCCTTCATGTCACTAGCACTTAATTTTGCCAAATTGATTTATCCTGAGAAACTGTAACAATTACCCAAACACAATGTTTCCCATATTGTTTTGGATTGCCAAGGCAGGTTGGAAACTTATGTGTCCCACTACTGCACTATTTTAAATTTGTTTTGTTTTGGTCATGTGCCACCCCCCCGCCCCGTTTACTCTTTCATCAATATTACTACTTGTAGATAAGTTTTTGGAAAGTCTTTAGACTGTACAGCAGTCTAAATATATTTCAAGCCTTTCAAAATTTGCTGAATTGTACTATAACTGACAAGACACATATGATCTCCCTTTACTGGGCAAGGAGATGGCCTTCAAGTAATTTATCTAGCCAAGGCAGAAGATTCAGTGTCCTAAATTGCTGAATATGTGGAGGTTTATTGCAATACCTTCTTCTGATGTCAGAAAACGATGCTCATTTACCTGCTAATTTCTAACAAAATTGTACAAAATTCTCTACTGATAGCACTAGCATTAGAGCAAGTCAGTAATATATGGGGGGACAGATATTAATTTTAATTTCATTTAAAATATTTGACTTTTCCCCCATGGGGGTCAGTGCCTCTGGCTGGCAGTCTGTCTTGCAGGTTTATTCCAGTCACACATTTCACACCACAAACATCTAAGTGATCTTAACACACACCAGCAGAGAATCCCAAGGAGGAGACTTGGGTCACTCACAAATGCCACCTGTGTTCACTTAGTATTAAGAAATGAGTGCTCAACAGACACTGTGTGTGTAGGGTGGAGGGAGTGACATCATTACAATGTAATACAATACCATGTGTCTTAGCAGCAGGTCAAGCTTTATCATCTGATCATCCCATTCATGATTCAACAACATATTTTTGGATTACAGAGTAATCATATTAGCAAGGAAATGAGGCTTCTCCAAACTTAAGATCCTAGAATGCAGAGCCCATTCCGAATACACAGAATAAGAATAAAATTAAGATTATAGCCATGTAAACTCTATGTTCCTGATCAGTTAAAGTAGCTTAGCAGTTAATGCTTACATACAAGCAACAGCGTCTCTCCATTTAACTACCTCAGAAGGACAGTCCTAAAAATTCCAATATCAAATCTCATTTTCCTTGGCTGATCCAGCACCAGAATAACGAGACTGAAACTTTCCTTTTGATTTTTAATGCTCTATTAATAGAAAAGAAACTTAGATTTAGCAACTTATGCTTATGTGCAATTTGCTATAGTGATTGTAATTTCATATTCATCACAGTTTCCCTTAAATTATTCTAAAGAACTACTTGATAGCAGTCAGTTCTTCCCCAGCTGTGGCATGGCACAGCTGGAGCAGTCATTCTCTGTGGGAGTCTCAAGCCTTCTTTCTCCATAAATACAAAGGCATTCAATAAGATCTTCATCTAAGATTTGTAAAGAAACTTACCTGCCATGGGATAAAGGTCCTCAAATGATCATGTAACAGGTAAAAGATAGTAAAAAAGGGGTTTTGTTGTAGAATGAGGTCACCAATAAAGTCCCTTAGGAATCCGCTGGGAAATTCAGAAATTATCTAGAAAAAGAACATGCCAGAAGATGACAAACTTTGCTGAGAAGCCTAAATTAATCAGATTATTAAAGATGATCAACGTCAAAGGGTTGCCAAAATACTGAACAGAAGTGTTATAAAAAGGCAGGGGGGTACAGTATAGGTAAAGCACCACCCTTGGGTAATAACAGCAACTTTACATATGCTGTGATTAGTTTTGAGATGACAATCACTACTTTGAAACAAGGTCTTAATATTGTGAGAGAACTATGAAAATGTCAATTTATTGGCCAAAAAGGAAGTGGAATGGCATGACCAATTAGAAAAGGAATAGAGATCAAAGTGGATCATAATTTTGCAACTGTATACATTGGTGTGCCCAGATCTTGAATATTACATCATGTTCTGGACCCCCCACCCCAAACCTATCCCTGGAATCGTATAATAGAACTGTGAAAGTTAGAGATGGGCATCAGACCCCCTAAAACTCACAGGTAAAATAGTAAGAGTGTGGTTAGGGAATGACATGAATACAAAAGCAAAGAAACAAAAGTGACATTAAAAAATAGTCAAAATGATAGCTCTGTAAGACACCGCTGAACTGTGGAACTCCTTGCTAAAGGATGTTATGATCACCCAAGGTTTACCTAGATGCAAAAAGTGACTGAATACATTCATGAGAAAGAATCTATTCCGTATCATCACATCTAAAGCATCACCTCTAGCTGAGGAAGTCCCTGAGCAGTAGTCAGGCTGGATGGACTATCTGTTTTACCAGTTCAGTTGTTCTTGTGGCACATACCCACTTGTAGAATACATTGAAATGCATGATCATATTTATGCTGAGCCATTTACACTCCAACTAACATGATTATCACATCCCCCCCACATCTGCAATACATTCCTTTTTTGTGACGTTATTTTCATTCGCTGCTTGCAGGTGTTGCTTCCTGCCTTTCAGAGACAAACCAAACTACTTCACAAAGAGGGGGCTTAAACAGGAAAGGAGATAATATTGCCACAACACTTCTTCCTGTGTCACCTCCTTCCAAGAAACTGTCAGGTGCAAGCACTCTGAAAGCCACGAAAACCATCTTGCTTGATCCTTGATTGCCAGTCCTAAAACATGTTACAAGTAGCCATCAAAACTCAAAGTCAGATGATTTTCAAAGAAGCTTTGATACTGGGTAAAAGACCATCTACCTTACTTCTACATTCAATGCCTTTCATTCTTTGGGAAACACTATAGTGAGCAATGCAATTGTGAAGCCAACTCCTTCCTCTGAGGATAGCGTGCAGGCAGCTGGCGAGTCTCTCCTACCCTTCTCCAAGGCCAGGTGAGTTTACACAGTCCATGCCACACGTAATCAGATTTCTTAATTCTTTCCACTCCCAGTCTACTTCCTAGTGCTTGCTGAATGTGAATTCCCTGACAGCTCAGCTAAGCACATCAGCCCTTCACAGTTTAGTGTGTATTATGAACATCACTCTCTGTGCTGCAGGCAATTCTTACCATCACCCCAGGTGAGTACAATATTGAATATGCCAAGCTGCATATGCCAGGTTGTCCAGGGTGTAAGTAGTCATTATAACTCAAATCATCATTACTCAAAAGTAGGTATTATTATTAAATGCTAAAATCCAATATTGAAAACCAGCAACAATCACCTTTAACAGAGCACTTCAAAAAATCAGGCAACACATTTTTGTGTATTCACTTAAATCGTTCCATAGCTCTGGGCAGAGGCTCCAGCTTACCAATCACCAAACCAAAACTCTTCAGCTACTCACACAACATAAGCAGCTTCATCAAGGACACAACAAGCTGCTTCTTGACCCTGTCCCCTCTATCAGTCCCTTGACCTGGAGGGAATTCAAGCCTTACAGTTATTTCTAGACATTAAACTATCATTTTTAACATTTTCTAGGCAGGTCCATAGTCAGAGGGATGTCCTTGGATCCACATGAAAACAAAAATGGGTTTGTTTTGTTAGCTGAGCTGAAGAAGCAAGTCTTGCTTTCACCTTGCCACACCATAGCATCATTCACTACTGGGGAATGGCAGTGGCATTCAGAGCATCCGTGCTGCTGGAGAAGATGTCACTGCCAGATAAATGTTTGCATCCTGCACATAGCTGTTCTGTAGCATGTAGAAAATTGTTTCATGGCATCCTAGGGTGAGTGACCACTCTGAACATGCTGGAAGATGAGCTTTATTCCAATAGAGAGACATTACTGCCAACAAGAAAATACTAAGCATTTCCAGAATAAAAGAGAAGCCAGTACCATGGAAGTACAGAGCAGACACGCTTTTGTCTCAAATAGACTATTTAAAAAAAATGAGTCCTGCATTGTTACTGGTGCTTGGAAGTACACAGTCAGAAAGCCAATATTGCTTGTTGCAAAAAGCTGATATGCAACAGTTCAAATCTGCATATCTTTAAAATAGTTTTGAAATTAATAAATTGATTTCTATTTAGTTAATATTATTCTCATAAGCATAATAGAATTTTAAAATACTTAATATAATGTAACAAAATGATTGCATCTTATCTGCGTTCTCATGCGAGTTGGACTGGTGACTAGCTATGCACTGGTATCTCGTATCAGCACGTTAACATGTGACAAGTAAACGGCAGCTCATTGCCCACAAGGACTCGTTGTCATGTCTCCTAGTGAAAAGGTGCCATAAAACTTTTCTAAAAGAGACATCATTGCATTCCTCCACAGATGGGGAATTATGCTCATTCCAGACACACTCCTACATCCCAAAGAAGGAGTATACTGAACAGTAATATATGGCTGCAGGGTTATTTCAAACCAGCATAATTAATTAGCTCAGAGGCTGAACACATTCCCACCCGGCGCTAGGAAGCAGAGGAAGGATATAAAGGTGGCATTCCCACTTGTGTAGTTAGCCCTCAGTGTAATCTTGTTGTTGGGTTGCAAGGCGTTGCTCACAGGAACTGTGTAAAAGATAAAACTTGCAGGTGGAAAGGGAGAGAGAAGCGTACATGAATCTTGAAACCAGCAGCTGCTCTGCCTGTAAATCTACACCTAGATATGCTACTGTTTAGCGTGCTCTGGATTGGGTAAGTGCTTTCTGGTACATAGATCAGGCCAACATCAAGCTTGGGACCGTGCCAAGGACAGTATGGGATTCTGTGTGACATGTAAGACCGTGTTACACTTAAGCTTTCTGAGGATGCTTTTCTCCTGTAGATGAATGGCTGTTCTGGGAAACAGAAACCAAATCTGCGTTAAATCTGTAGGCACTTTTGCTGACAGCATCTCCCATTTAACTCTCATCCCTCTTTCCCTACTTTGATACCCCCAGGCTTCGCTTCTTAAGAGATGGATGTTTCATTGCTCTCCTGTGACAGTCCCTCAATCCCACAGCTGTCACCAGTCAGTGGAGCAGCTCCACCTCTCTCAAACCACATACTCCACCCAGCAGGTTACAAAAAAAAAATCATCCATCTGAAGGAGCCTGTGAATTGCAGAACTAATTCAAGCTTCATCCTTCCAGAAGAGTGTTACATAGCTGGCTGCTATTTACTGCTATCATTTTCCCCCTTCCCCTTCCTTCAGCTGGGGTCTGTAAGGTGCATTAGTGGCAACTGCTGTTACCAGTTTTTGCAGTATGAAGCAATTGCTTCTGAACAAAAGGCAGACTCCATAAATATATTCTTCATGTCAAAACCTCAGCTTTAGTTTAGACAAGTTTCTAGTCAATAATTTAATTTAAACATGTTTCCCCCTTGGATAGGGAAAAGCAGCTTACAGTCATCAACAGCTACAGAAGTAGCACATGGAGTGAATTAAAGAAATATCTTTTCATATTTGTAAAGCTTCAAGTGAAGCTTCCATTCTATTTTTAAATATTCTTGTGAAGCAATGTTTCTTGGTATTTTCTCTTGGAGAACTAAATATGATTTTCCTACTCACCCTTTTGGCTTCCCATTTGGTGAGCTGGATCTTGCCACAGCTTCCTTCCGTATGCGTTGAGAAAGTTGAGTGATGAAATGTGCGGAATTTTTTTCCCTCTTGTTGTGGGATCACTCAATTCTACAGATCAATGTTATAGATAAACGAGCAGCACTTGGGGGGGAAAGCTTATGCCTTTTAAAAGATCTTCTTAGTCTAAAATAAATGCCGTGGTGGTCAGTCCCATACTGGCCAGACTACACGACAACCTAATATAACAGCAGTACCTGGGAGATTTCAGGTTTGGTAGCCACCCGAGCATATAGCTGGATATGATTTCTTGCTCATTTTAAATTAAGCTTTTACACTTACTTTTGCTACAGTATGCAAAGGCCTCTCAGAAAACCATCAAGCAGCCTCATTATTTCCTTATTTTTGTTCCCACATCTCCTGCCCTTGCTATTGTCTATTTAAACTGGTCAAACATTTAAAATTCACTCATTTAAGTAGGAATCAGGTCAACAAGCATTTGCATCAGATACATGTTAGCATATCCATTAGCAAATACTCGATGCAAATAACTGCATTTTCATTTCAGAATGACTATTTGTAGCAGAGTGTTTGGTAGTTAAGACATGTAGGGTTTTAGATGAAGAGCCTTTTGCCTTTACCTCTATGCCATTTTCCACCACCTCTATTTGTTGATTCTTAGACTAATCCTATGCAGAAAGGGTTCAGCACACTTTTCCAACTGTCTGGTCTTCTGCAAAATACAGCTGCATTTAAGCTGAGGTCTTGAGGAGCTATTTTAATGTGGCTAATTTATTCTATCCTCACTGCTAATAAGGACTCACAAAGTTTTATTTTATGAAAATCTGGTATACTGTTGGTTTCTATTTCTCCCTTATATGTATTTTAGATTCAACCCTTCCCATGGCATCAGCTTCTTTTTACACCTTTGTCTCATCTCCCAGTTCAGTTGTTCCAACAGACAAATCATCCTTTCCTTACTCCTGCCACAGGGTCTTCATGTCTGCCTTCACCTCAGGGGTTCTTTTCCTTTTCATTCAAAAAGCTCAAGGACAAGGGCATAACCTCCAGCTCTTCTTGTCCCATACTGGAAGAGGAAAACAGACTCCCTCATCCTGAATCTCCTTCCAGATAATTCAGGAGATACTGCTGAAAAAGCAAAGAGTTTTGATAGCAAAACTTTCCACATTTCCAGTGGGAGTTGGAAGAAATTTCCTCTGCGGAAGAGCACTTGTGTACCCTGTACAGCCTTCTGCTGGAGGCCCATTCTTTATGGACACTACACTGAACACCACAGTCTTGGAAATGAAAAAATGCAATTCTGAGTCTCCAAGACAATATAGGTATTATGGTCCAGGAGCTACAAATTATTAAAACGCAGGTGGCAATCACGGTTAAAGCCATTCAGCATCTGATCAGATTCTGAACAACATCCTCCAAGCATTAAGGATTCCTCTAGTCACTTCTAGTTCTCAGAATCACTACACCAGCCTCATTTCCAGCTTTGTGCCATTATTCTGTCACAATACATGTCACACAGGCCATCAGATTTCATTTATAGTGTTTCAAGTAATTACAATCAGAAACACAGAGCTGTTCAGTTCTCTTCTTGAAAATAAGCTTCTCACATCTTGTTGTTTGCATTTTGTCACTACCAAAACTATTACCGTGTCCCCATTGCTCAAGAGTTTAATCCTCAAGAACTCACTGTGTGTACAAGACAAATACTTGTGCAGTCATATCTGCCTGGGTGTTACTTAGCTATCTCTACATTCGTCTATATTTGCATCTGTGGGTTGTACCTGCATTTCCCAATAATCTGATCTTTTCATAAACAGGAAAATAAAGATTTCTTATCAGCTAAGCATCAGGATAGTAGTGCGGAAATACATAAAAGGGATAGTATGAAGGATGCCCATGGCTGGCTACAGGAAATAGCAGACAAGAGGGGGAAGATTTAGGATCAAAAGCTAAAAAGGACCCAAGTGAAATATCTATGAAAATGTTTATGCATCAAGAGGGAAACTACTACCCTAAATTTGAAAATATTCTGTACAATACAAAACCTGATTTATAACAACTCTAAACAACTCTCTACTTTTCTAAGTGATGGACTTCTTAAAGCATTATTTTACATTTTTTTTCATACCACAGACTAAATAGACTCTGAAGCACTGTGTTTTACAGTCCACAGCCTCACTGTCCTACAGCAGTCAGAAATCTTCCTCCTGGCAGCTTGACAGTATGTTCTGCATACCTTTATAAAATAGCTGGCAGCTTCTTCCCTGGATACAAAACCAAAAAGGAACAGGTGAATTTTCCATTATCCTCATAGTGAACCCGTTGCAAGAGCAAAGGACTGATGCAGGAATGGTTGCTGACCACTCCTAGGAATTATGCAATACCCAGTGAATCATGAAACTGACCCAAACAGATTTTGCTACCCTATCTATAACAGCAATGATAAACTAAACTAACTCAATTATAACTAAAATATATGGTTTATCTTATCCCTGACAGCACAGTCCAGATACATGCACATATTTTTAACAGTTCTGTGAACTAAAGAATAAGGCAAAGTTTTTTCTAGAGGTGGTCTCACTTTTAGAATATCTCCTAAGCAGATACTTATGACATGGTCTTTGTAGAGTCTTAGCCAGAGCTTCTCCTCAGGCAGGTCACTAAACACATACAAGCAACCTGATCTTCAGTAAAGCAGAATGCATCCACCGGCACAATGGTGTGCCAAAACACCTAAACCCTTCTTCTTTCCATGACAGAGAGTTTGCAGCACAGAAAAGAATTAAATTCTTCCAGCAAAGGGTGTCACCAATAAGATTCTTTCAGGTTGGACAGAGCTGAATGTTTGACTCAGAGACCTCTAAAAATACCCATGCACTGAAGAAAACAGAGGGTGTAATTCATACATGACATCCGTCCTTTTAAGCTAATATTTAGCTGATCAACAAGATGTAGAGGAAACCAGGGCTTCTGTACACTGTCTAGCAGATGCGGCACAGGACAGAAATTCTAAATGCTTGATTTTTTTTTTTTTTGTGGTAACCTCGTCTGTGGCAAATCTTCCCAGGTAAAAAGCCCTCCCTGCATCTTAACGACTCCAGTATATTTCACTTAACATAGATCATACTTTCAGTAGAATTGCAAGGAGATTTTATTCCCTGTTGTGAACTGTCATATAATACTGCTGACAGATAACTGAGTTTAACCTCAGAAATAGCAAAGTTTCATCTATGGCTCAAGTACAATTTGTACAGCTATTTAAGCACTTTAGTATCTATTAGGAGAAGGAGTTTCAACGTGTAACAAAGAATATTACAGAAACACGGGACCTTTATCGAGAAGACCCTGCCTCCCAGTCTCTCAAAATTTTGTACCAATTTCAACCCCAAAGTGTCCTTTCAGGTAAACAACTTTTGTATTACGTAAAGGTACCAGCTACACTTAATACAAAATATAACTTGTCACAGTGGACCAGTTATACATTATTCCTTACCAAACGAATGACCTTCCTCACTGAAGGGTGTTCGATATGCCATGGCAGCCTTGGCTTCTGCTATGCCCCTTCCAAAACAGCCTGGGAGGCAGAGCCATGGTCCTTCACCTGTGCATGTGGTGCCTGCGGATATTTACCTGCAGCAGCTCTGGGACAGAGCCGTGCCTCCAGGCACTTCTGCCTGGACAGCTCGGCCTCTGTGGCTGGCAGTGTCTGCCCACGCAGTGCTGCCTGCTCCCTTGAAAGGCAAAACAGAGCCTTGAGCAAAAAGGGAGAGAGACAATAACAAGAGGTTAATAGATTTACGTGCCAATATGAAGAGAACTGGCTGATGGCATTAAGGGTGCTGAAGAATACACATGATGATAGCAGAAGTTCATCGATTGGAGAAGCTGAGAACTGGAAATAGGAGTGGATATGCCAATAATAGAGTCAATGTGGCTGATTTCAAGTGGCGGTTTAAACACCGTCTGATAAAGGACTAATGGGAGAATAAGTGAGTGGCGAGGTTTGTTTGGAAGGCAGCACGCAGAAAGAGAGAGAGAGGATGGATGGGCCTCGATTGTCATGCTTCGGTGAAAGAGGCAACTGCTGTTAATCAGAAGCTGCCTGGCAGTGATGAATATATTAAAATCCACTATGGGCACATTGCCTTCCTCCCTCCTTCCACCCAGAGGAGCAGCTAGAAGGTTTCTGCTATGGCTGCTGCTAGTGAATTGTCTAAAGTTTTTTGCATTTATAAGATATGACCCCTATGGAAAGTTTGTCTGCCGAGAATTTTGCCTCACCTCCCCTAACCGTAAGGGTGCCCAAAATAAGTCCAAGTAACCCCCATCAAAAGGGCAGGACACAGGGATCTGATGACGTATAAAAGATGAAGAGCAAACAAGCACAAAGAAAATTACCCTGCTGCTAGCCCTCTCTCTTCATTCTCTGCAAAAGTAATGAGCCAGTTGTGGTTGTGCAAAAAAACCCACAGGCAGCCTGTTCTTCTGGAGCACACACAGTTTTCCCTTTCTCATCTTAAACTACTGGCAAATATTTTTGTTCAACATTAATCTTTCTCCATGACCCAATTTCCACCTCCTCCACAATTTAGGATATGTTGGCAGATGCCTGTAATTTTTATGAATTAAAGTAAATGTCAGAAGGAAAGCTGCTCCTCCCATCACTCTCAAAGAGCTGGAAATAAACCTCCATGTCTAAGGTTATAAAGCTCAACAATCCATTTTGGAAAATTGCTAGAACAAGTTCACTCAGCAGCTCCATGTTAAAAAAAAAAAATGTTTCCAGAAGAGTTTCTGAAGTCCCTCAAACCAAATCAAAGAATAACACAAACCACATCCCAATATCTTTTTTACAAATGCTTTTCCCATAACAGCTTCAGTCTGCACACTCATTTTAGCACCAGTCCCTTAATGTTTTATACTTTTTCAGATAGATTTGTAACTGTAGAAGTCTTGAAACAGAATTTTTAAAGTTAAGCTGGTTGCAGGCTGAACTAACTGTACTGCATTAATCCCAAACCCCAAGACTGGGTAAGGAAAGAAAATTATTTTGTGGTTGGAGGTGCAAGAGTACAGACACAGGTACAACTTCATACCTATTCTTAGGAGGCTGATGGGGTAGGGATGAACTCTCATCACCCCCACTTTTTTCTTTTACTAGTTTCTCCTCCAAGCCAGTTACTGCTCCACAAAATGCAAGGAAAATGGTGTTCTCCAGCTGGACAAGAACCTCACACTCCTTAACTACTTATCCCCTTAAAGGCAGAAGCTTTCTCACTATGAATACTTCTTGAGATCCATAGCAGCCCTCTTCTGATGCCTGGAAATTATTCCCATGGCCTGACTTCAGGTCGTTTTTGATACAGGGGAGGAGAAAAGACTTAGCAATGGGGAAAAGAGGAAAAGTTAAGAGACAGAAACACTTCCCCAGACAGTGTGATGGGACAGAAGGGCACAGACACAAGCAGAGATCCCAGCTCTGCAACTTGTTTGGGGGGTTTCCTTCCCTTCTGCCCCTTAGCATAGTAAACTTTATATGCAGCCCTTGATTTGAAGCTCCCAGAGGAACTGACCACTTTGGGATCCCTCAAGACACTATAGTGGGATACATTATTACAGCAATGAGATATTATCTTTCTTCTACATATCTGTGGCTTCTAGATAATTTCAAAGAACAGAGATCACATTTTAAAATACATGTTTTGAAAGTCTCATTTAATAGTGTTGGACTACGACTTCTGAAAAAACCTAGTGAGTCTGCAAGACTGAACTAACATTTCTAGATTCAAGATTAATTATGTTAATGGTCTAAGCAAAGCTAATCTCTGCTAACTCAGACAAATGAGTGTTTCCATGTGGCTCATTAATCCCTGCCTCTTCATCTGATGAGGCCATGGTTCATAGGACCAATGTATTGAAAAGAATAGCATGCCAGGAATATCTCAGACTGGAACTGCTGAGAAGAGTAGAAGCATTGCCTGATTTTATCTAGACATCTGAGGTAGAATTTCTTGCTCTGTACACCTTTCATTTATCCCTCACTGCTTTAAAGAAGCCCAGGGTATACCCCAAATGCTGTGATATGCTGCAATCCCATTGAGTTTAGGATTTGAAATTTAAGGAACAGCCATGTATTGCACATTTCGTCAGAGAAAGCTTCTGCCACCTGGACAAATGAGGAAGGAACCAAAGCATCTGCAAATCTAATAACATTGCCACTGACATTCATTCATTAATAATAGTTAAGAATCTTCTCGCTGACAGACCTTCACATATGGTTTCAGTAAAAGGGGACAACTGAAGAAATTTCTTCCTTATCCTTTCAGTCTTTCTTCAGAGGTCGGGCTGTCCTGTCCCTGCCAGTTCACCCAGGTATAATTCCCTGAGAAAGGAGCAGCCAACCACCGAGCTCTGGTTCACCTCCAAACAACCAGTACCTATGTTTTACTTGTTTACACTGAGGATGTGCCTTGGTTATAATCCTCAGCTGTCAATAAGCACAGACCAGTCAAGGGGCTGCTTTGGATGGTGCAAAATTTACAGCATCATTAAGTTACACTCGTGATGATTTTCAGTACTTGTATAAGATCTCTCACGAAATCTATGACAAAGCAAGGAGTTTGTTTGTTCCTTGTATTAGGCTTCAGGATCGAGCCTGGGTATCACCTCCCTTTCCTCATAATCCCCCATGATTTAAAATTACTTCACTCCTCTCTCAAGGTACTTGATCCCTGAGGCCTGAAATCCTCAGTGTGGGTGCTATTGCTCACAAATCAATTGCTACTGTCACATATGATATTGATTCCTGCAGTGCAGTGCCTAGAAGCAACAAACGTAAAAATGCCAATTTCAATTACTCAACAAAACAGAAGATTTATTTGTGATTAGATGACAAGAGGAAGATTACAACTAGCTACATTCTGGGGAAGAAAAGAAAAACCAGCAAAAAAATCAGATGTCCTCACTTTGCAAAAACACAGAAATCTATATAGGTACTAGATATACCCAGCTACATTATTTCCTTTTCCACTCTGTTTAAATATTTTACATGCACATATATAAAATATATATATACACAGTTGCACCACAGCAACATACCCCTCTGACTGCAATTCAGACTAATAAGATAGAAGTGTGACACGGTGGTTTTCCAGTGCCTTCCCTTGAACTGCCCTGTGCTAGGCAAATTTTGATGAATTTTAACAGGATCTTTTTAATGCCCTCTGTCATCGTTGTGTCCAGGCACCTCACTGGCATCATTGAATTTAACCTGACAGAACACTCCCACCTGGTAAGTTTATCTCACAGTAAACACAGGGAGATAAGTGGAGCTGAAAGAATAGGTCCAAGAACTGCAGCAGGGGTGCCCCTCAGCAAAGACAAGAACTATGTCTAGGCTCCAAGGCCCTGACATCACCTTCCTTTGAAGGGCAACCCACACTAATAGAACCACATCATCTCCTGGCAAGGAACCAAACAGCAATTTTTTTTCCCCTTTTTGGCCACTGCTCCCACTGACAGATTTTTTCAGCCCTAGCTCTGCCAGCAACAATGACGTTCCCTTCGGAGCCCTGTTTCCTGTTGCCTGGGCTCAAAGGACAGTGTTAGGCCATGCATCACAGTCACTGCTGCAATGAGAGTTCCGTGATCAGCCAACCTGAGGTGACAATGCCACCCCCGAGAGGGTGATAGCAGCAGCACAGAGAAGGAGAGCAAACCTCTCTGCATCTGGTTCAGCCAACACTATTTTCATGAACATCTGCAGATATGGCATAGGGTTGTTCGCCTTCCTATTCCTCCAGGCCCGCCTGAACTGCAGCAGGAGACGTGACTGCACCCCACGCAGGCTAGCTTCAGCGGATGTAACCGTCACAGGTGGGCAGACTGCGCAGACATTGGTGTGCGTGGCCAGCTAATGGTATAACACCACCAGAGATAGCTGCGCCTCTGTTTTCGTTGCAGATATTTCCTATCTGTGGTTTAATCTGCCTAGGGTATGTCTGTATGGGCTGCAGCTTGGCTTCCTCGTGTTCTATAGAGAAATCTCAGTTACATTACAGTGAGCAAATTGACACGGTATGAGGTGGCGATGCCAGAGACACTAGTGACTTACTGAGATCAGCTCACCAGTTACTTCCACCAGCAGCAACGCGTGGGCAAGAAGCATTAAGAATTGGCCAGCACAGATGCTGCCAGTGGGGATGTTGGCTTGGTTCTTGACCTGGTGATATCTGCAATCCCTGTCTTTGGCTCACATGTCATACCAAAAGCTTTTTCCATGATCTGCTCTTTCTTGAGAGGACTGGGAGACTGTTCCTTCATGTGAACTGCAGCACTGGGATGTGGGTGGGTGAAACAGTGAGATCCATGAAGGCTGCAAGGCATTATTCAGGGAAGCAGACCCACTAAATTTCATGTTTTCTTTTCTGATGGAAGGGGAGGTAGGGAAAGCAAGACTAAAGCAGGCTAGACACACTTCAGCTCCCGTTAAGAGAAAGAGTACTCCAGGCAGCTTTCACACAGCTTCTGGTTCAGCTCACAGCACGATGGAGGGGCTGCAGGGGATGCAATGCTGTGAAGGGCAACATCTGAGGCATAAAGATATAGAATACAATCCACACAGCCTCGTACTTTCCCTTCTTCTACACTCCCCTAACCCTCTCTTTCCAATTTAGCCTACATATTTCTGACTAGAAGCTGATGCAGAAGAGGAAAAGGAAATTGATTTCCTGCAATACGGCTTCCTTTTTTAAAATAACATTGCTTTTTTTGGACTAGCAACATCAACAAGGTATACCTGTCAATAACACTTAGGAAAAGAAAATATTCCCATGCCATTGCAGATCCTGGTGCTGGCCCTTGAACTGCAACATGAGTTGAAGTTATTTCTGAGGCTGTTAAAGCACAAGGAACATTTTCCTGAATCCATTTTGCTGGAAAATTAAGTGCAGGACATTACTTTAGAGATCTAGAGAGACTTGCATTTAGATTTCCATTTGTCCTTTTAAGACAACACTGATATTAATTAAGACCCAATCTTATGTGCAGAAGGGATGTGATTTGCAACTGATATAGGCCAGATGATGTTCCCGGTGGCACCATCAAAAAACATTCCCACCATAGCCTTGGTGCAAAATACAGAACAAACCCTTGACTTGTTTTAGAGTCAATACCCCAGGTCAAGCTCTACAAGGGGTAACTGATCTTGCTTTTAGATGGGTAATTCCCACCTTTCTGTAGCTTGAAGCAACTTCAAATGCAATTTAGCTTTTTTAACTGCTTACCTATGTGTTTTGTTGGGGTTTATTCTACTGTATAAGTGTCAGGTTCCAGCTCAGCTGGTGACATTTCAAAGATGCACAGAGCAGGCTAAGAAGGGGTACATGCTTGCTACAGAGGGCCCTGATTCATTGTTCATGGACGGTGACAAACAAGCCCCGGTGGACGTCAGATGTTTTTTTTACTCAGAACATCTGCATTAGGTATGCCACAGGCCCAAGGTGGTTCCATCAAGCCCTGGGTCAGTTTTCAGCAATCTAACATGCCTGGGAGGACCCCATGTCATCCTTCGTATTTTTCCTCTGCATCTTTTTACTTTAAAACTAGTTACAAGCTTCATCTGCTTTGATCTGCAGAAAGGGCAAGCTGAGTTTGCCTTTCTGGAATTACTAAGCCCTCAGATCACAAAGAACACTTAAACACCCTCATTGACTTTGGATCACAATATCCAAGTCAAGCAGACTAAGAGAAGAGAGTAGACTCCTTGATTTTGCAGGAATCGGCAAGAAAAGACCCAGCTGTTGCCCGAGCGAGCAGTCATAACGTCTGTGAAGGCAATAGGTGAATCCTACAAAGTTCACCAAAAATACACGAAAAGTTAAAGAAATTCCATAGCAAAAGCTTCTTAAATAAACACTTTGTCTTGGCAGGACTGTTTTGGCATGCTGCAATCAACAAGAGCACAGGCTGGGTCAGAAGGCTGTTTCTTGAATATAAAAATCAAACAGTTCGCAAATTCCACCAGCTTCTTGGGCAGAGCCCGTCGTCCCCTATCAAGGGAGAAGGGCTCAGCCGGAGCTCACCAAATTCAAAGGCAGTGCTAGGAGACCACATAACCATTTTGGACCTGAGTGGTTTACCTAGTGGGATTTAATTATCTGCAATAGTGCAGTCTGAACGACTGCCAGCTTTCATAACACAAGCGGCTGGGCTTATGCAGTTTGGGAACCTCAGTCCCTCTTCTGCAGCCCAGCACCACCAGCCTGTGGTGTACCCTTTAGATGGGATCTTGAAGTGAGCTTTGCATTGTCCAGCCTTTGCTCTGTGGAAATCCAAGCAGGCATGGATCAGAAAAGCTAGGTAAGTGCTCAGTGCTCTGGAAAACTTTGTTTAGAGTCTGCAGCCAGTGAGTATTGCAAAAACTCAAAGAGGTCTTGCAGAATGCTTAAACAACATTCCCTAGTTTGATCCAAAGTCACGCTTTATGTCAGCATATCATCACGGATTCTTGCAGAAAGAGTTTCTAGGCCAAACCACTTTAGAGATAGAGCTGGAGAAAGAAACATCTACAAAAAGCAAACACCACAGTTGATATTAGAGTTTCATTCCAACAAAACAGCTTTGAATTGCCAGGAATATGGTTTACTGGCCACACATCATACAAACAATCAGGAGAATGGACTTTGTTACTAAGAGGATTTAGAAAGCTTCAAAATTGGATGCAAAGCTAGTTAAAATCATTACCACATAGACATTGCCAATTCTCCATGCTGTATGCACACGTACACAAGTAGTATAGCCACAGGGCCTGACTCTGTGAGGGAAAGTATAAGAAAATATTCCACTTTTGCAGAAATGTTTACTTCAGAGGCACAATAGGCTCCCCTGACAAGGAGGGGTTATATTATACATGATTAGGAGTCTCTCATTATACCAAAATTCAGATATTGCACTACTTATAAAAATTGGCCTCTGACAACACCCGAGTTATTTAATAGCACTTGGCATATTAGTAGCACACACAGTATTGGCAAGTGTGACAGTCATTGCTAAATAATCTGTACAGCTTTATCAACGAACAAACATTGCAGATGCACAGTAGCAAAATCTTTATACAGCATGCTTCACATATGTGAGCGTGAATACTATTTTCAAATCCTGTTTCTCTCAACTGTGTCATCTTCTTGTAAGATGGACCTGCCTAACATTGGTGGAAAACCCTTTTGCTAAAGGAAAAGGCTCCTTTTCCAGTAAGCTTTAATTTTAACAGGGTGAGTGATCCTCATTCATAACACGGTCTGCACTTGTCCCCATCTATCCAAGTTCAACTGTCAGACAAAAATTAAACAGTATGTTTTAAGGAGCTCCCACTTTCAAGGTCATATGGCTTCTAGCAAAGGCCATTAGGGAGCCATTTGCAAGGCTGAATGAAGCAGAATTCTTGCCTAAAGACCTGCACATTATCTCTTTGACATATATGCACTGGTAGGTTCAAGACACACATGATATAGAGGCAAAGTAGCCCACTCTTCTTTCTAATGTCACTGGCAAACGCTCCATTTAGCAAGACTTGAATCTATTTCCTTTAGCCTAAGGACAACCTGAAGCCTGTGCCTACCCTAGAAAATAAGGATTTATTTTCTGGGACCACACAGCAAATATTCACAGTTCACAGAGTCTTTCCAGTGATGACCAGATTTGCTGTAGACCATAGCACTACATATCGACAAAACTGATGTCTGCACTGGGGGCCTTGAAGAAGCACTAAGAAGCAAATCTACCCACTTGACTTACAGCTAGCCACAAATTAAAATAAGGTGAAGGGATGTGAAGAAGGATATAATTCAGTGAAAGATGCAGCTTTTCAACAAAAAGGCTCACTTTCTTAGTAACAATTCTTTTTTGGTGAGTATCATGGGTTGGGGTTCAGACTGGATGATGATGCATTTGGATGGGATTTGTTCTTGTGGTGGTTTTTTTTTTTTGTTTTATTTTAAACTTAAGACATTATAGGAAAGACTCAGAGCATTCTGCTGTGGGTTGAGAGATGCCCTAGTCTGACCTTCGCAACCTAACAATTGACTAAGCTGCATCAGAAAAATGAGTCATGATATTTTCAAACTCAAGCCCTCGGTAACTGTTTCGTAGCGCTGGTCATCTGGCAGTAAGCTGTCCTTACATCATCACAGGAGCTACATTGGTCCATTATTGGCTTAGTGGTACCTTCGGGTATACCAGAAGTTTATACCTGATCTACCTGGGCAAGTCAGCCAATACCCTTATATGGAAGATTAATAGCCCTTGGAAATATTACTTTGCATGTTGGAAGACACACTGATACTATTGTGTGCAGTCAGTTGAGCTCTCTCAGGACTGGAATAAGGCAGGAAAAACTCCACCATGATGGCTGGGTGTGTGTCTGAGCCAAGTCCTACTGAGCCAGACTGGGAGTCCCAGCACTGCACTCCCTGGTGCTATCAGTGTGGCAAAGCCTTTCCATCTCAGACCCCAAACCATAAGAAAAGAGAGTGCCTGCTCAAGTCCAGATAATGAAACATTTCTGTATTTGTGGGAAGCATTACCCACAGGGAGAATAATCTGCCCACCAGGTGACAGAGCACTGCCTGTGCAGTATCACAGCAGCAAGGACAATGGTGTGTTCTCCTCCGTGTCCACCAGCTGAACAGCACTGTGACCCTCTCCTTCAGGAGCTCTACTCCCAGAGGGGTATTGAGTGCTAGCCTACAGACAAGAGTCCTCTAAAGGAAATGAAAAATTCAGCTTCTCCTTTGCCTTGCCCTGCTGGCCTCATCACCCTCTGCCTCAGTAATGCCAGGACACTCTTCGAAGGCCAGGTGCTTCTTGACAGCCAGTGACATGATTTACATTTCCATGGCGCATTTCACACTAATGGATGCCAAAGGACACTTCAACCCATCTTTTGTAGAGAAAGTCTTATACCTGAGTTATGATAAAACACTGCAGCACACATGTATTGCACAGCAGCCTTATGACAAGCAGCAAAGATGAGTATCAAAGGTAGCTACAGGGGGAATTTTGGTGAGGTGAATGCAGTTTTTCACATTGGTTCTGGCCAGGACATCAGAATCAGTATCATCCCCATTCTTACAAAGGATTGCACAGAGGTCTTAGTAGCTACAAGTTTCTTATATCTCAGGAGGTAATGTGTCCTGGAGCCAAAATAATACAGAGAAACTGGAATTAGTAATAAATCAGAAAGAAATGAGTTCCACTTACTGGGTCAGTCCTCACCACGACCTATCATAACCTATGTCTTCCCTTCAGCACTCTCTCATCAGGCTCATAATGACTTCTGATGAAATCCCAACCCAGCTCCAGGCAACATGTCTGGATGCAGAGGGCTAATCTTCTGCCGATGTACACTGACAAGGTGTCACTGAGGTTGATGAAGCGGTATCAATTTACAACAGCAGAGGATATGTCACATAAGGTAATCAGACTTTAAAAGAAATGTGATGGCAAGAGTCCTAAACATTTTCAAAACACTGCTGTCAGAACAAATCTAAGAGTACAAAACCCTTCTCTGAGAAGTCATCAGAGACCCGGATGGGTTCCTGGTTTATTTTATCCTGCCTGGAACACTGTGCACCCAATTTCTCCTCCTTTCCAGTTACTATTATTCCTGTACCCTAAAACTCTACTGACAGGAGTCTCTTGAATCACATCAGCCCCAAAGCTTGGCTTAAAATTGGCAAAATATTTTGCTGAGCTTTCTTTCCTCCCCACCTTGGTTGCTAAAACTTTAGTTTAAAACATTTATTTTTCATTGTCTGAATAGGGAGTTTCAAAAGAGACAGAAAAACAACCTGTAAAAGACAATTAATAAAATATTCCAGCACTCCCAAAACTGTTCAGAACACTTCATTCAACAAGGTGTAGAGACAGAACAACAGCAAAGTTGCTAAATAGCATGCAACAAAGCAAAACCCAGGAAAAGGCAAAATAACAACTGTATTTCTTAGCATCTTTTATCCTGGTGCTTTGCAGACATATATGCATATTATATAGGGATCACTCATCTAACTCTGAAGTATAGCTGGCTTCACATCAGAACTAAGTTATACACAAGCACATAAACTATATAGCAGAGAGGAAAATTAAGAGTAACTGTTCTAGTTGAATTACAAAACAAATGCCAAGTCAGCAGAATACTTCTTTCTCTAGGTAAAATTTAGTGGAACATTAAGAATTGCATTCAAACTCGTATGGAGGATGTGACAGCATCACTAACAACTAAGCCTTTGGGTTTACCTCTAAATGAAAATATGGCACTTCCAGCAGCAAAATGCTCCTCCACAGTGTTAGAGGGGGCCCAGGTGTCACCCAGTGAGTCATCAGCATTAATTCCTGAATCACCTGCATTTCCTCAAAGGTGTCCCAGCTGAGTATCAATCAGTGAAGCCCAGTGAAGATTAATATTTCTCAAGAGCCAGTATGAACATAGCCCAGGTCAGAATTGCTTCTAAAAGTTCTGTTAGGCCAGGAGCACTCAGTATGGTATCAGAGAGGTCAGTCAGGTCACTGGATGCACTCGTTTAAAGACTGTAGTTAAGAACATGATGGAAATTAAGTCCCTCATATGCCAGTGTGATTGCATGGAGCAGGGAGGGATTGCGCTTCTGGCTGTGGCCCACACTAGCTAGTTAAGGTGCATTATCCACCCTTTCCCCCTCTTGCTACTGGAGCTTGGAGATCTGCACAGAGGTTGCTGACAGGCCACCATGCCCATCCAGGAACTACAATTTTAATTGTTATCACTCATAGAAACTCACTGCTGCATTCTACATCACAAAATGCATGTTACAGGCAGGAGCCTTGCTGTTAGGCGGATCTTCATCTTCCTCATTGCCTGTGAGAGCCCAGTTCTCACTAGTTTGCATCATTACAAATGTCACGTATTCAAGTGACCAGCATTTTATTCAGAAATTTCTGGTGGTGGATGCCTGGGGGAGTCAGCTCGGCTCAAAAGCCTTAATTCTGGTTGTTTGCTGTTTCAAGCCTCGAAGTGCATGAAGTTGTAATTGGTTCATGCTTGGAAGCTTTCATTTGCAAATAAAAGCTAGAAACATTAGTGTAACACCATCTTTGATACTGCAGAGCCTAAGCCTTTTCCACAGGCCAAGCACAATATCCCTTCAACAAGGGTTTCCTTTATCTTACGATACACAGAACTTCTCAATGGTCCACCACAGCACTGGAACCAGAACTTCTCTTGTAGGTAGCCCCATGCCTCTTTACACTCCCAGCAGGCTTGGTAGGTGGTAGAAACATAGGACAGTGGAAATGCAAAATGTAATTCACCCCTTCTCCCAAGTAGAGAATGGCCAGGCAAACCAGTGTGTGTTTCACCAGCTGGTGTTTCATCCAAAACCTGGGATCACCACACTCATGGCTGATGAGGAAGCACTGCTGGCTCAGAGCAAGGTGCATGCCCTGCTGAAGGAATATCACTTGCTGCCACCTTCATCTCTGTCCCTGTCCCCTCCAACCTCACAGCACAATTACCAGAAGGCTGCAGGCGTACTTGCCCTGTTTTCTTTACACAGACTGTTTCTCTTCCTCATTCACACACATATCAAAAAAGTGACTGTTTTCTGTGGTTAAAATTATATCCCCAGACATTTTAGACCTGTAGCCAAAGTAGATTTGAATAGTCTGAATTAACCTTTGAAGAATAAATAGGAACATTGAAAGATGTTGGAATCAAAGCTATCACAGTCAAAGACTGGAAATCTCCAGCTATGCCTTGAGAGACTTGATCTGGAGATAAGAGAACCCTTCCAATTTAAGGAAGAAAAAGGAGAGTACTGAGCAACTCTTGTGTTACTTTCTCACCCCTGAGTCCTCCTGTAATTTCTCATCTCCATGTGGCTTTTTTGTTCCTAAAAGCCATCTCTTTCTAAGCTATTTACTGTGGCATACCAGCCTGAACACAGAAAATACTTCTGCAAACCAGGGAGCTTACTGGGACAGACCTGAGTCAGTCAGCACCAGCTGATAAGAAATAATTCAATACAGTCTATTCTGCAGTCTCTGGCCCTGGGACACTAATCCAGACGCTAATAAAGCAGTAATCCCTTGCTGATCTGCAGGCTTCATTTCCCCTGCTCAGCCCCACATCATTGCTCCAGGTTATATGTGCTGTCGCCACCCTCAATCTCCCTTCCCTCCCAGCTCCCCCACCTTGCACTGTCCCCAGCAGTGTGAGATCATTATAGCTGCCTTTCAGATCTCACTTAACAGAGCCATTCATATTTATTTCATCCTTGCCTCCTGAATTCTTGCTGTCTCAAAGCACAGGCTATTTTGTCTACTTTTCGAGCTGGTGGGATCAAGCTTGTCTCAGAAATGCCCCATGTGCCCCAGCATGGGAGCTGCTTCTGGTTCCCAGGGAGCTGCTGAGAGCCAGTATGGAGAGCACCATCACCTCCAAAAAGGGTTCTCCCCTCCCTGGGCACCCTGACCTGCCCCAGGAGGGGAGTTGTATGAACAAGGCAACAGGAGGCCCCAGTTAAAACATGACAACTCTGGTTTACTCTGCCAGCTGCACATTCATCTGGAACAGGAAGCCATCAGTCATGTCATGGACCAGCCAACCCTCCAGTTCACTTAATCTTCATGTAAACATTTCTGGCAGCCACAAGTAAGGAGGGAACAAGGGAAGGAGAAGTGCAGCTCCCTGACAAAGTGTAGGGCTGCCATCCAAGGCCAAGCCCTTTACAGTTTGGTCTCCCTGTGGCCACTACCAGATGCTACAGAGAAAGTAAATGACACAGAAGCATTGATCTTCTGTGTTAGTCTTATCATGCTCCTAATAAATAGAAATTGGCCGAGGAACTGAAGCATAGGGTTTAGCATAGTATCAGTAAATATTTTTTATTCTGAAACCTCTGGATTTTCTCTGTCACCTCTCATGTCCAGCCCAAATGAATCTTGCAGAGATTCTGCTTTTGGTGCTATTCTGGGGCAGGGAGTTAGTTTTACAGCATCCTTTCACTTAGCAATGATCTAGAGCTTAGTTCCAAGCTTGCCATCTTTTAATTTCATCAGATGCCCTTTGAATAAAGTGCTGCATTTTAGGCACCCCAAAGAGGCTGATATAGGGAGAGTTGAAGTGCTATTTCCTTCCCACCTTTGAAAATGTACACTTACAGCCCACCGCTAGAGTTCACCCTGAGACAGAAAAGCCAAAAAGAAAAGAAAAAAGGAGAATATAAGAAGAGAGATATCAAATGCTCCCAACACCTATCAACTTGTAAGCACAAATTATTTGCTTTCAGCAGGTGTCTCAGGATCTTGAACACTTCTACTAGCAATGAGTATAAGGGTTGCAGTGTACATTATTAGGTAAGCTGTCAAGAGTCCTGAGCTCTCTGCCTTGATTTAAGAGACAAGATAGGCTCCTCATCTTCCATGTGGATTTAACTTTACTCCAATTTTTAAAAACAAAGCAGCACTTAGGGAGACCTTTGTGCTTCAAATCACAAACAGATTAATAAAACATAACAGAGCCACAGTGGTCATCCCAGTTAGTAAAGTGCTACTTAAAGAGGACCAAGAAGCTGACTACAGTCCTCATTTTCCATCTGTCCCTCCTGCATCCCTTTCATCTCCCCTGCTCTCCAAATGCCAAGGGAAATGGATGCATTATGAAGATCAACAGGTTGGGGTGTTTCAGCTGCTTCCTTCCTGCTGGCTAAGGAGGAACAGAAGTTCAAAAACAAGTACGCAAGTCATAAGCAACAGGACTACCTTAAAGATGTGTGAGACCTCTAATGCTACATCCACAGTAGCTATGTATGAAAATGACTGTAACAAAAAACATTGTGTCTAAAAGGCCTCCATCCCTCCCTCAGCGAGGCTTTTCGGAGCTGTCCATTAGAGGTCACTAGCACTCAGTCATAGCAGGAGCCCGGCCCCTGCAGATGAAATCCCAGGCATCAGACCTCCAGCCAAAAAACTTTACTCCCAATCAAAGAGAACCAAACAGGAAACACACACCATTCTTCACCCTACTATAAGTGAGAAGAAAATCTTAGTGGAAAAAAGTAGAGCTTAGGAAAATAGGCACATATGCCTTTGCGGCAGGTTTGAATGAGGGACCCTGTGGAGCCTACCAGCTGCAGGGGCAAGCAAATGTTTCCTTGCAGTGACCAGAGTAGTCTCATCCAACACTCTCTGCAGCAAGCTCAGAGAAGCCATGACTTCTTAGACAAAAGCAAAGATTTGGCAGGCTAGCTATGCCCTGGGTATTAAAACTGCCAGGCCACTTGGGGTTCGATTTCAGCTGCCAAGAGAAACTGCAGAAGAGCAGCATACTGCCAGCCAGGGCATGGGAACTGGACACTGCCTCTGCTCCCCTCAGACAGCCAGGTCCCTCGTGCACTCACTCACCCACCCTCCATCCCTCTTCTGCAAGTGGGAGCACACCCACTGCAGCCTGTGTGCGACACCAGGAGAGAATAACCACATTGTGACACTGCGATACAATACAGCATCTGCCTGTCCTTGCTGAGGACCCACTGCAGCTCTCAGCCAAAGCCTGTCCCCCTGCCATCCCATGAGGATAAGGACACAGCATATTCCTGCTGGCCCAAAGCAGAGTCTAGGAGGAAGCTTGGTGACCTGGTTCAACGTGGGAGCATAGGCATCTGATGTAAATGGACATCACAACATCGCACAGCTCTTGAGATAAACAAAACAAAAATAACAAAAATGCCAAAATGCCCCCACCCCCCAAGTTTCTGCATATTTGCTGTGCTCTGCAGCTGATAACCTGCCTGTAAACACTGCAATTACACTGGATCCCAAAGCAGGTGCACAGTTCACCAGCCAACTGCATCCCTCCCACACACCATCATTTTCTCCTGTCCTGCAATGAAGAGAATTTACCACCTCTCTCATTTTCCTGCCAAGTACACAGGACCCTCCTGGCTTCAACCAGAGATCCTGGCTACCTGTTGGCCCTCAAGATTACATGTCTGTATTTGATGGCATTGTTGTGGACAGGACACAAGGGCTCTGATGGATCAGACACTGCTGTATCAGTATCTGAAGATGTAAAAGTCAGGCTGCGACCTCTTCTGAGCCCATTGCATTCCTCCCTCTGAGAGACCAAACCCATGATGTCAATCCCTCCACATGGCCACTTTGCATCTGTCCAACTGCTCCTGCCCTGGTAGTAGCTTCTGTCCTTAAGCACCCAATTAGCTCATTTGAGGTCATGGTCACAGGCACAGCATATGTTTGCTACATCTCTGTCTATATGCTCCTTACGAACCCCTGGCAGCATGAGGATGTAACACACAGAGGCGGCAGGGGGCCGGAGAAAGGGGAAGGATATTTGAGCGCTGACTGGGCTGTCCTCCTGATGAAGGACAATGACAAGCCAGAATTCATCGTCTGCAGCTGCTCCCTTTTAACTGCTTATGATGAATATTTACAGAAGGGGAGGGAGGGGATCATGAAATTGTCTGGGTTTTTTTTCCAGCAGGTTTTCTTTCAGAGAAGAGGCCAGTCTGACAGCCACCCAGGCTGCCTCCAGCCCTCTGTTTATACCCAGCTGGCAGAGGCACTGCAAGTTTGTATGTACACACACATATCTCAGCCACCTCAGTACTGACCTGCAGAAGCCTAAGGGAGGACATTAGAGAAGTCAAAGGCTGGCAAAGACACTGCTCAATGCTCTATAGATTTTTTCTGACCTGGCACTGGCAGATCCAATCTGAAGCCCAAAGCTGTTAGACCACTTCTAAATCTCAGCCTGGTGTCAATGACTCTGTATGCTGCTGACCTGGGCTGGACCTGCAGCATAACTAAGCCTAAGAGGCTTAATGCCTTCCCTCAAAGGATTGCTACCATCTGACACTTCACTACTACCAGGCAACCCTGCTGCATTAACCAAACTCCCCAGGGGTCATGCAACACGTCTGCCTTTACCTTGCATTCACCCTCACCCCAGGCATTGGCTGCAGGAGGACCACAGCTTGGCAAGCTTCAGCTCATGAATGAGATCATAGAATCAGGTAGGTTGGAAAAGACCTTTAAGAGCATCAAGTCCAACTGTTAACCTAGCACTGCCAAGTCCACCACTAAACCGTTTTCCTAAGCACATCATCTAACACATCTTTTAAATACCTCCAGGGATGGGGACTCCACCACCTCTCTGGGCATTCTGTTAAAATACTTGATAACCCTCCTGATGAAAAAGTTTTCCCTAATATCCAATCTAAAGCTCCCCTGGTACAAATTGAGGCTGTTTCCTCTCATCCTATCACTTACTACTTGGGAAAAGAGACTGACACCCACCTCACTACAACCTCCTTTCAGGTAGCTGTAGAGCGCCATAAGGTCTCCCTCAGCCTCCTCCAGACTAAACAGCCCCAGTTCCCTCAGCTGCTCCTTCTTTGGATATGCTCCAGCAACTCGATATCTTTCTTGTAGTGAGGGGCCCAAAACTGAGCACAGTAGTCTGTGTGGCCTCACCAGTGACAAGTATAGGGAGATGATCACTACCCTACTCTTGCTGGCCAATAATTTTTGTGTTTTTGATACAAGCCAGGATGCTTCTTGGCCACCTGGGCACACAGCTGGTCATATTCAGCTGGCTGTCAACCAACACCCCCAGGTCCTTTTCCGCTGGGCAGCTTTCCAGCCACTCTTCCCCAGGTCTGTAACACTGCATGGGTTGTTGTGACCCAAGTGCAGGACCCAGCACTTAACCTTGTTGAACCTCATACAATTGGCTCATTGATCCAGCCTGTCCAGATCCTTCTATAGAGCTTCCCTACCCTCAAGCAGATCAACACTCTCACCCAACTCAGTGTCACCTGCAAACTTAATGAAGGTGCACTCGATCCTTTCATTATCACTATGCCCAAGGTGGATTCCAACCATCACATCACCCATAAGTCCTCTCTACTCACAAACAACAGGTCCAGTGGGGCACATTCTCTAGTTGGCTCACTAACCAGTTGTGTCAGGAAGTTATCTTCCACACACTCCAGGAACCTCCTAGACTGTTTCCTCTCTGCTGTATTGTATTTCCAGGAGACATCTGGTAAGCTGAGGTCCCCCACAAGAACAAGGGCTAGCAACTGTAAGACTTCTCCCAACTGCTTATAGAACATTTCTTCTGCCTCTTCATCCTGGTTGGGTGGTCTATAACAGGCTCCCACCATGATATCTGCCTTGTTGACCTTTCCCCTGATTCTTACCCATAAACACTCAACCCTATCATCACCATCATTAAGCTCTAGACAATCAAACCGCTCCTAACATACAGTGCTACTCCACTGCCTCTCCTTCCTTGCCTGTCCCTTCTGAAGACTTTACAGCCATCCATTGCAGCACTCCAGTTGTGCAAGTCATCCCACCACACTTCCATGATGGTGAATATATCATAGTTTGCCTGGTGCACAATGACTTCCAGCTCGTCCTGTTTGTTGCCCATGCTGCGTGCATTAGTGTAGATGCACTTCAGTTGGGCTATTGGTCCCACCACCTTTTTGGTGGGGAAAGCCCTGATTCCTACATGACCATTCTCAGGTGCTTCTGTGGTTTCTAACACATCAATAACCCTTGCATTTTTGCTACTGCATGGAGCTCCATCCCCTACCTCCGCTGAAATGGCAGACTGAAGGACCTTGCTAGCATACCACCCCTCAAACACTGGCATGCTGCCCCCAGACTTATCGCTAGCAAGTCTGGTTTTATCCCCTTCCCCCTTCAAATCTAGGTTAAAGCTCTTTCAATGAGCCCTGCTAACTCCTATGTGAAGGACATTTTCCTCCTTTGAGACAGCTGTAACCCATCTGTTGCCAGCAGGCCTAGTGTCATGTAAACTGACCCATGATCAAAAAACCCCAAATCCTGCCTGTGACACCAGTATTGATCTTCTGGCTCTTCCTGTTTCTTCCCTCATCACTCCCTGCAGCTGGAAGGATAGACAACACTATTTGTGCTTCTGATCCCTTAACCAGTCAGCAAAAGGCTCTGAAGTGTCTCTTGATTGCCTTCAAGACTTCTTGTTGCAACTTCATTGCTGCCTACCTGAAAAATCAATAATGGATAATAATCTCAGGGCTGTACCAGGGTAGGAAGCTTTCTCTTCACATCTTTGACCCAGGCCCCAGGGAGGCAGTAGACTTCCCTAAGAAGTGGGTCTGGTCTGCATACTGGACCTTCTGTTCCCTTCAGAAGAGTGTCTCCTATGACAATGACCCATCTTTTTTTTCCTTTATGGAAGCAGTTTTGATGCAGGGCATTGGCCGACAATCTCAGCAACACCTCCAAGCTAGATGAACCATCATCCTTATTACTGTTCAGTTCCACTTGCAGAGCCTCATACCTGTTATGCGAAGGCACCTTGAGATGTGGCACAGCTGAAGCAGGACTCAGCCAGAAGGGAATCTCAGGAGAAAGAGACATTTATTTTCCCACCTTACTGGTTTCTCCACTTCAGGAATCATAGAATGGTTTGGGTTAGAAGGGACCTTTAGAGGTCATCTAGTCCAACCCCCCTGCAGCAAGCAGGGACATCTTTAACCAGATCAGGTTGCTCAGAGCCCATTCCAATCTGACCCTGGGATCTTCTCTAGGGATGGGGCCTCCACAACCTCTCTGGGCAACCCATTCCAGCACTTCACAACCCTCATTGTAAAAAATGTGTTCCTTATATCCAGTCTAATTCTACCCTCCTTTAGTTTAAAACCTTTACCCCTTCTCCTGTCACAACAGGCCTTCCTAAAGAGATTGCCCCCATCCTTCCTATAGTTCCCCTTTAAGTACTGAAAGGCTGTAATAAGGTCTCCTGGCAGCCTTCTCTTCTCCAGGCTGAACAACCCCAACTGTCTCAGCCTGTCCTTGTAGGAGAGGTGCTTAAGCCCTTGGATCATTTTTGTGGCCCCTTCAGGTCCAGAGGAAGGAGAAATAAGTGTGAAAGAGTTTGTTCTGCTCCTCTTCTCTGAGCTGTCCTCTTGTATAGCTCTCTTTATTCTTTCTTGCTTTTTCAGGTTTTTCGCACAGAAGCATGTTCTTTATCTCCAGGCTAAATTTGCCAACACTTTGAAACAGTCCTCAAGGGAAAGTCTGGGCAGCCTGCTCTGCTGAGCCCTGTGGTCTGGAGAAGACGCAGGCAAGTTTACTTTGTTGAGCAGTCCGATGTGGGCAGCCAGGGGCAGGCCCCAGGTTTGTTCTGCCCTCAGCACCTGCCATGATATTTGGGGTTTGGAAGGAAGACAGGCTCCCACTGGAAGAGCAGGTGAAGCAGCCACTCTGTTATTTCAGCATCCCCAACTTCTGAGCTAGAAAGGCCGTAACGCCAAGGATATCTTCTCTCCCCTGAGACGGTGACAACAACTCTCTGACAGGCTGAAATACAGCTCCTTCAAGCTCCCACCCTTACCTTAAGGCTGAAAAGCAACTCTCCCTGCTCTCTAGTATGGACATCACCCATCAGGTTTTTCCACCTTCTCCCCCACCTGTGGACTCATCTGTGAGCACAGGCATTTTGTGCAGCCACTGATGGATGCTCATGGTTGTGATGGGAGGGTGGCTGAGCATTCAAAGGACTCCTCAGAGGCTCAGTGGTGTGGAAGAGTTTTCCTCAAGGGGAGAGAGCCATACAAGCACAGGATTGTCCCTGCCATCCAGCTCGTTTGCCTTACCCCTGTCCAAGTGAGTAGGAGAGCGCTGTCTGCTTGCATTAAAGCTGTTGCACTGTTGATAAGCTGCAAGCAGGCGAAGAGTTCACTTGGGGAAAAACACAAAGCGTGGCATGGCAGAAGATAAGAGACTCTTTTAAAACACTTTTGGCTTTTGATAATCACAGTAATAAGACCTCTGGAGGAAAATCTATACTTAATAAAAAGTTTAACAAGCCCAAGGAGATATCCAAGGCTACTGAGACCAATTGGTGAGATCCTGAGACTTACTCACCAGCTCTTAATATGTTAATTCACAATGTACCTGAGAGAAGACCATGACCTCCAGAGTTACAAAAGCATTGCTACTGGGAGGATCAGGTGAAATTTTTTTAAGCTGGTGTTAGTAGCAGCCACTGTTCTTTCAGTAGAAAAACAGAAAGAAGATGTTCAGCTATTTTAGAATAGGCAATTGCAAAAAAACTCTGTCTGAATCAGTCTTGCAATCACCGAGGCTGGTCAGCCTGTGTTTCCATGGTAGGTGTTTCCACCTTAAAACAATTGGCGAGGGCAGGTTTGATGGTGGGGCACAGAGAAAGGCAGGGACAGCAGGACAGGAGACGCAGAGGAAAGCCAGGGAAGCACATTCCTGCACAACACAGAGCAAGCTAAGGAGAGCTTTGGCTGCAAAGCACAGGCTAGGAGACACACTTGGGGTTTTGGGCAGCTGTGTTCAGGGAAACAGGACTTTGCCTATGTTCCTTGTCAATAAAGAAAGCTGCACCAAGGACAGACTTTCCTCCACTATCACTTACTTATCAAAAACCCCCTGCACTCCTGAGCTAGTTGCTCAGGTCTAGAGGTAGCTGCTGGAAGGGCTTCGGAGGATGCTGCCTCTCCTGCAGCAAGCACAATGAAGCAAACCCCAGTGGAAGGGCTGGTAACATAACTCAGGGTACAGGGGAGATGGTGCTGCCACTCGTGCTCAGCACCTCCAGCTCAAAGCCCAGGGTACACAGGATCACAAATGCAGGTCAACAAATACATAAGAATAGTTGGAAGGTTTTACTCTGGGCCCACTAGCCCAGGCCTCCCCACCTCTAATCCCCTCTAGGGCCACTGGCGCAAATATGCATGCAGGGCATCAGTTCACTCCCACTGCACTAAAAAAGTCCCAGCATCCCTGAGCTACTCAGAAAATACCACCGCTTGTGTAATAGTGCTTTTCAATCCCAGCAATAGCAGGAGGCAGATGCAGCACCAGGGAAGGAGACTGCCAGCCCCCCCACTACCCCCACCACACAGGCAGACATACAAACTTACCTTTCACTCCTTCCTTCACTAACTGTCTTATTGCCATAGCAACTGTAATCCTAGGTCATGCAGCTAGGAAAAAAAAAGTACAGCACAAATGAAGATACACACTATCACCAAACACAGCCTCAGTGGTAGAAATTAATTTTCATTAGAGACATAACGGTGGTTTTGCATAATTATACATATATTAATGCCCAACATGCCCATCTTCAGTTAAAATTCATTAATTCAGTTCTAAATAAAAAGCATTGCTCATTGCAGGTTTTTTTTTTTAAGGGAGAAAATATTTTTAAAAGCTCAACTCATACTTGTACAGCTTTTTCTTAATCCTGAGATTAGCAGGGAGAGGAAAATGCAAAGATTAAGTCAGCTTTCAAATAGAAACATGGCACAAAATGTAGAGGAAACTTTGCTACTTTTACAATATGAGAAGCGAGAGTGAGCAATAATAAAAATTGGCCAGATGCCAGAGCATACCTGGAATTGAGACCCAAAGGAAAACATTCTGAAGCCTTTCCCTTTGGTTCTTGCAGTGAAAGCAATACAGCAGCATCATACTGAGAAGCAACATACTTCTGTGAGTGACTGAGCACAGGTTGGCTGGCACCAGAATTTACTACATAGCTTGAGGTCAGTGTTTACAAGAGGAGGTTTATTTACTCTGATGGCACAGATACAAGATAGCAGCACCAAGGGAGAACCCCAGCCAAGAAAACCCTGTAAAGCAAAGAAACCATTTGTTTCTACCCTCCTTCTTTTATTTGCTCCTACTACCTTCAGATTCCTTCATTACCCACTAAATACAAATACCCTGAGACTACTACACTACGGCCCTCTTTATTACCAAGTTTCCAGGTGGGCCTTATCTGAGTGATGGTCAGACCCCACCACCTTCCCTAGTCCTACATGTGGGGCAGTGCCTGGAGGGTGTTATTGCCACTTCAGGTGGTGTGGATCTGGGCATATAGGGGCTTTGAGACCTCACAGCAAGCTCTCATGTTGCAAGCATGGACACAGCTTTAGGGATGCTTGCAAAACTCGGACCTGGTACATGCTGGACTTAATATTAAAGTAAATGCAGCATCCTTAGGAGATGCCTCCTCTTTAATTGTAATGATATCCTAGCCAGGGAATAAAGGGAGAAACTACTTCCTGGGTTTTTTCTCCACCAAGGCTTATTTAATTCCTCACTTACAGAAAAGGCAAGGGGGACTAAGACAAAAGGGAGGGGAAGGCTGGGCTTGAGGGAAGGGTTTGGGGATAGAGAATGGGTGAAGGAAGGGAAAAGTGGGCAATGGCAAAACAAATGGAAAGACAGAAGAAGAGATGGAGAGAGGTCTGTCCTAAACAGTGATGGAAATGCCTTATGGCTGTCAGTCTCTGCTCCTCTCTTCCTTGTGCTGTCATTAGCACACAGCAGGAGGAAGAAAGGCTGAGCACAAAGCTCAGCTGGTGGGGGGAAAAAGCTCCCTTCTCACCCATATTTCTGGAAGAGGGAGAGGGAATCCACCACCTCTGTGTCCAAGCCTGTGCCTGCTCTGGCCAGGGTGTTGCTCATCCTCCTTTCTGCAGCACTGAGCCCTGGCTGACAAGGACCTTTGCAGGAGCACAGGGTCAAAATATGAGTACCACCCTATGAGTACCTCCTGCCCCTGCTCACTTGCCAGAGCCCTGGAAGTCCACCCATCCATAAGGAAAAGAGAAATAACAGCTTGCTTCAGATGCTGCTGGTCACAAACAGATTTAGTTTTCTTTTTTTAAATGAACATACACCTCTGGCTCGCTTGTGCTCACTTTGTTCCCCTTTCTCAAGTGGTGGCCCAGACAGAAAAGATGCTTTTTAGAGAAGTCAGATAGGGCCTGACAGAGGGTCCTATTGGGCAGGAGCAGAGACCAAAATGGAGAGAACTTACCTTCTGTCCAGCCAATTCCTCCTCGACTTGGTTCCTGCCTGGGAAGCAGAGGCTGAAAATCAGTTTAAGTATCTTTATGCCCATGTTTGGCAAAGCCAGCTCTTCCATAACCATGCTGTATAGCTGACCTGTGCATACAAAGCAACTCTGACCTGCCCAGACCATGCATGCTGGGGAGGTGCAGTGTGTTGCAGAGCTGTGCTGTAGGTATGTGTGGGCTGTTTACCCAGGATTGCCCACTGCCTAAGGCGGCTATCCAGCTTCCTGCCTGAGCAGAGACCAGTGGCATGGCTAAAACCTCCAGAAAAAAAAACAGGGAAAGTGTTCAAATGCCTCTGAGGTAATATTTACTGGTGGTAACAAGACAGGCATTGAGATACAGTGGCTTCGTGTGGGAGGAAAGCCATTAGTCCTAGTGTTAACTTCCTGGTGGCTGATCTGGAGAGAAGGTTCAGAATATTCTCTGAACTGGTGGAGGAAACAAAACAAGCCACACTGATTTTTGTGTTATCTGGAGTTACCACCTTTGACTGCCACAAAAAGTGGGTGAGCCACAAAAAGGGGAGATGAGACACACAGGGACTTCAGATGGAGGAATGGAGAGGCAAGGCGTAAGACAGATATGACACATGCCTGTGTGTCCATCAGCAGTAGAATTGTAGCAGGTGAAGTCACCACAGACGACTTCCATTTCACTCCAGCCCGAGTGCAGGGACCAGTGAAGCTACCCTGGCACAGGCCTGTGTGGGTCCCATATCCTGTGTGCACTGGGGGAGCTCATGCTGAAGCCTTCTCCTTCTGCCGCTTCACAGATGAGTGCCCAGAGTATCTACATTGAAGCAAGCTTGAGCCTGTGTCCACAGCCTGCTGTGTTCCACAGCCCTATGGGCTGAGCGCACACATACCTCCTCACCCTGTGCCCATCACCCTGGAGGCTGGTGTGCCCTGAGTCTGATTCCTAGGCACAGGCCATACACAGCCAGCAAACATCTTGTCCCTTCTCATTCCCCAGGGACAGCATGGACAGAGGGTTTCCTTCTTAGGACATTTTCAGGGGATGCTCAGGCCTACTGGGAGTAGTTGGAAAAGGAGTGTGCATTTTCCCACTCCCCCTCCTGCCTTCTAGCACCTCTGTTGTGGGATGGACTGTGAGGGCACATGGGGCTCTTCCTGGGGGTGAGATGGGAGAGGGACCCTAAAGTGACTGGGGAGGTCCCTGAAGGGGGCATACATCAGTCCCCCCAACAGAGGATGCAGCAGAAGTGATGCTGAAATCTTGTGGTGGGACTGGGGAAACTGGCTCAGCATAGACATTTGTTTCAGGCAAGGGGCATTAACACAGCAATGGCTTAAAAAAAGTGAGTCCCCACTCTGAGGGAGCCAAATGGTTTAAGGTGTGTAAGGACACCTGCACAAGCAGCCCCAATGTCAGACAAAAGGGGCTTGCGATTGACCTCCACTTTCCCATGGAGCCAAATAAATGAGCTCAGAAGAGAAAGGAGCCAAAAGGAGGAGAGGGGTGTGTAGGAAAGAATTAGGATAAACTCAAGGAGGAACTGAAAGGATGACTGAGGAAGCTTGTCTCTGCCCCAGAAATGTCATCACCCCCCCATTCCCTTCCACTGGTTCCTGCAGTTTTGGCTCAGGCTCAGTCTCCCCTTTGGTGTTCCTCTTCTGCAGAGCCCACCGCACACAGACATCCCTCGACATGGGGTACAAGGCGGGGGGAGCCCTGGACCCCCTACTCCATCTCTTGGGGTGGGAGTTTTCTTGTGTCACCTGCTGTGGCTCACAAAGTGCTTGGGCAGCAGCAGGGAGAGTTATGGCTCTGACGGGGTCCCTGGCAGGACGGTCCCTTCCTTGCGAACACAGGCATTGAGCAGCACCAAGGGAAAGCAAAGCAGCAAGGACTGAAGTGGCACAGCCCCCATTCCCCTTTGGAGGGACATTTAAGCCTGCTGGAGAGGCAGAGGGGATCTGTGAGCATATCCAGCAGCACAAGCTTTATGATTTAGGCAAACAGTGTAAATGCTTAAGTACTTACAGGCTAATGTCTTTCCTAGTGCTTTCACAAATGGACTCTCCTGCCCAACTGTGCAGAGCAACCTCAGCTGCTGTCTCATAGCAGGGACCTATGTAATTGCTTCCTTCAGCCTACAGGCACTCCTGGAAACCATGTCTGTGCAGTATGGCACCAGGTCCTTGTTCTTTGCCCTGCCTCCCCATTGGAGGGGACAGGCCAGTGATGCTTAGTTTGTCCAGCAATGTGCTGGGGATCTCTGTGTGGTGCACAGCACCTTGGAGGGTGTATCAAGGAGTAGGAACATCAGGCAGGGAGCAGGTAGTTTGTTTCAACGTTTTGCTGAAGTTGTACAGCAATTCTTGACCAGACAGTGAAGTGGAAGATGCAGCAAGACTGAGCTCCCCAGCTGGGCTGGAGCTGATGCATGCATATACCAGGGTATGGGCTCTCCTATGGGCCCAGATTTGCTCTCACATGTTCCCACAGCAACAGCAAAGCAATCACGTCTCCTTCTCTGCTGCACACATCAATTAAAATCACACTCCTCGCAAGCGCCTTAACTCAAGCACCCAGCCCTTTAATTGCTGCAATGAAGGATGTAGGGGATTCGGAGGCCAGCAAAGCAGAAAATTAGCATTTAGCACTAAAACCATACCACTGCATGTTCACCAGTGCAAAGCAAATAACACAGCTTTCCAGGCTGCCTCTTTCCCTCCCTACCTGCGTGCTCAGACCCATCGGGTGCTGCAACAGCCCCATAGCTTCCCACACCCATGGGTCCTGACCCCACAGGGCTGCTACCAGGGACCCCTGACAGGCAGAGGGCTGTGAGCTGGCATCTGCTTTCCACCTCTGGGCTTCTGATGAAGCAGATTTATACACTTGCTTCTGAGATAATCCTCCCTCAAATGTCAAAAGTGCCACATTAGCCGCTGCATTGATTCCTGCAGTATTTACAGAACAGAAAAATGCAGTGGCAGTAAGCACGAGGCTGGGGGGAAGAAGTCCAAACCCTTGGCATGTCCCTTGGGTGAATCATCTGTGTCTCAAGCCACAAGTCAGACCTTCACCTCCTCCAGACCCTTAACTAGCTTTCTCCATCGTTAGTGCAAATTCCCCTCAGGCTTTTTCACCTCTTTGTTACCTAGGCTGTATTTTTGCCTGGTTGGACACAAATAAACATTAAAATGCTGTGTCCATCCAAGCACAAAAGGAAAGGTTGCTTACCAGTCAGGCTGGGATGGAGCCAGCAGCCCCAGCCCCAGGGTTTAGCCTGCCGGTGCATCCCACCAGATCAGGGCACTGGAGTTAGCTGGAGGGGAGGTGATGGCTCTGCCTCGGTAGTGGTCACCGAGCAGAATTATGGATAAGGCTCAGAGCGACCACTCTGGAGCAAGATCCAGAGCCCAGGGCTTGACTCTGGTCGCAGAACTGGCAGCCACACCGGCAGTCTTGCTTTGTTGTGAGATTTTGGACTGTTCAGCTGCACCCACATCAGAGATAACCAGGATTGAAAGCAAATTCCCCATTTATGGGTAAGACTTCAAACAGGCTGCAGGATGTTGGGGTTGGGGCAGGGGCTCCTGGTTCTTTCTGGCTGCCAACACTGTCTCCATTTCATGTGCAAACTCACATAGGATCAACATTCAGGTAGATGATAACTAACCTTCCGAATCTGTGAGCAGTGCAGGGGTGCCCTCCGCACTTGCACACCCCAGCCAGGGGTCTGCACACTGGTGGTTTCTACCACAGAGCATGCTGCAGTTTCCTTGGCCTCTCTTGTGTGGATGTCTGCATGTCCTTGACCAAAAGGGAGAGCATTTCAATGTGTTTTGACATGGACCTGTGACCTCTTTGTGTTCCTGAGTGAATCATTGATGCTGAAGTGCCACAGCTCATGTCCTGAATTGCAGACAGACTAGCAATGTACATGGTGCCAGGAGGGTCCTGGTGGCCCCCCCTCCGTGCAGGTACAGGCATGCACACACGTACACCCATAGTGGCTCCAGCAGCCCGAGGTCCCTGCATGACCAACCATGCCTTCTGTCGCAGCACCCCACCAGCCCTGCCACCCCTATTTCCTCTCCCCACGGGCGCTGGTCCCCTGAGCAGCAGCTGCAGGCATGCAGCAATGACTAGCGTGGGTTGCAGCAGAGCTGTACGTGCTTCTCAGGCTGTGCTGCTGTGAGGTCATCCCTTGCTCCAGGCCGATGGTGCATGGCTGGAGAGGGGCTTTCTGGCCTGGGGTGAGCAGAGACCTCTGCAACTCATTTTGAACAGTGATGGAAGTGCTGCCCAGGCATTGCCTTTATCAGTGTTGTGGGGACTACTGGTGAGCAGTGTCCTGTGTCAGCAGTTTGGGCTGTTTATTGCTTTAATATACACTTGATAAAAATGACCAGTGGAGATGCAATTATAAACTACAGCCACCCTGCAAGAGGTACATGCCTATGCCCACATAAACACACACATACACACACACGCACACACAGAGCAGCAGTGACTATGGAAGCATAAGAATAAATACTGAGCAGACACCGAGGGATTTCTCAGAATAGTCTCTCTGTTTTTTTATTCAATGCCATGTTGTTTGTTGTTGGGTGGGTTTTTTTTCTTCCTGATTTATTTCCTATGCCTGGGCTTACTATAACAGCAGAAACTACTCAGTGGCCCACAACAATTAACAGTCTCTCATGTGTTATTAACTCTACATTCAATGGAAGGTAATTTTTAAAGTCTGTGGCAAGAAATGTAAGTGTCCAGGGGTGAGCAGTTGTATGTATGTAGAGGGAATATGCACACAAAAGCGGATCTTTTATCCATGCCACCCCATTTACATTGCATTCGACTCTTTCTTAGAAATATCTATTATTATCTAGAACGTGTATAGATCATATCTTGAAACAACCTTCATATGGCTCAGATAAGGAGGTGGGAGAAGTAGTGTGTAAATGGGAACATAAATTAACTGTGTTTGTGAAGTTGTAATTGAAAGGAGAAATGGGGTCATCTGCTTTCATTGTTATCATCCCAGCTATTATTAGATGCAGCTAAAGGTGACGGTGGTAGTTTTAGATGAAAGATCACCTAGTACTTAATATCCAAAGCTGTGATAGCTTGAAAGCAAGGTTTATACCAAGGGCTTGCAGGCTAATAAAAATGCCTGCCTGTGCATAGACCATGCACCTTGGGTTCTTGCATGATGTTTCTCCTCCTTGTGTGTGGGCGAGCAGCTCTCTCCTAAGAAGGCACTTTGCAATTTAAGAGCAAAAGCTTGGATTAAAGATGTTTCACTGAACTATATTTTCCCTTCAGATCACCATCCACACAGACCATGGTATTGCTGATTGTTTTGAAGCAGTATCTTAGCCCACATGGGTGTTTCTGACTGAAGGAGGGGTGGCCACCCTGCTTGCTTGCGCTAGGTGGTTGCTAGCCCCCTTTTTGGAGATGCTTTGTCAGACTCTGTGAAGGAACAGTGTTATTCCCTTAGCAGCAGTCATAAGATAAGAAGAGAAAGTTGTGGCAGCAGAGCAATGACAGGCAGCAAATCCCACTGCACCGTGGTCAGCACAAACGGGTAAATTACAGTGCAAAAATTTCATCCAGGATGAATAAGCTGGAGGAAAGGGAGGGAAAGAGCTGCAGGAGGAGCTGCTGTTGTTTTGCATGGTTCACTGTGTGCATTGACCCTACCCTAGCAACCAGGAAAAAAAAAAAAACCAACACCAAAAAACCCCAAAACACCAAGCTACAGCATCTTTCAAAGTTTTCAGAAATACAGATAACTAAAACAGTGTTAGCCAGAGGGGTTAAAGCACTCTGGTCTCCAGGAAAATGTCCTTGGAAAACCGGTGCCTCTCCTACACTATCATTCTGCTCCATGGACTATGAGACAAAGAGAGAGCCGTATCTGCTGAGTTAGGTGACTACAGACAAAACCACTGAGGAAAAAGTTTTGTATTCCTCTGTGCCCACAGTACTGCCCAGCAAAGGGAGAGCATGAGCTGGAGCCTGCTGTGGCTTACATGGCAACAGCCCAACTGCTAATGGGAGCAACTTCGTGAGGTGCCGAGTGCTCCCCACTCCTACTAATGTCACAAGCATGAAAGACGCTCAGCAGCTCTGCTGACATGCAAAGCAACACTGAGGACATACCCAGCCATAAGGTCCATCTGTGCAATCCCATCATGGGCATAAGAGAAAGGGCAGAGCAAAAGCAGTCGCACGCTGCAAACTGGAGGCTGGGATGCCGTTTTGGTGGGGGTGAGAGCTTTTGTAAATTGAGCACATCTGCTCTGGAAGTGGCCGGGAGGCATAAATATTGAATATCACATTGCCAGCTCCCACTGAAAGTGTGACAGGATCTTAGTAGAAATAAACAGGGAGCTTGGAAATATGCAGAAGATAAAAGTGCTAAAAAAGAAACATATATGTCCAAATGAGATGGAAGAAATTAATGATAATTCAAAGATACTGACATACTGAGTTCCTACTGGAAGTCAGTCCCTAGCAAGTAACAAAAATAACATGGAAAAAACTGAGAAGTAAGGCAGATTTCATAAAATAAAGTATTCATGAAGACCAGGGATGGGAATATATGGAAAGTCAGGTCACATGCAGATAAACTGAGCTGTGCAGTATACATCTAGGGGCCTGACATTGCAAAGTACCAAGCACTTCCTACATGGTGCACTGTGTGCTTTGTATCACAGATAGTCAGAAATTCAGTGGGGTTTAATTTTTCTCTTCTCTGCAAAATTTTTGTGATGAGAACAAGCAAACCAAAGACACTTACCTTCATGTCTTCCATAACAAATTTAGAGGTTTTAGTTACATTGGGTAAAATAAAATCTCTGCTCCCAAGCTGCTGCTACAATGCCTTTTGCTCTCATTGCATGGTAGGTGTGCAGGGCACATCTCGCACAGCACCTTGAGGACACCTCACTGCCTGGGGACCCATATTCAGTGCCCCATGGGGTGGACGGGTGGCCTGGTGTCACAAGGAGACAGTCACCAGAGGCCACACAGGACACAACACCTCTGTGGTGCCCTGTGGGAGCATTTTGAACATGAGAGTCATTTTGGTGGGAATCATTTCTTTCTCAGAAAAAAAGAAAAGTAGAAGATCCCTTGAAGACATCTAAGTTTTCTGCTTTTAGTTTCTTTTCTCTGAAAAATTATCTTCCTGCTCAATGACTTTCAATGTTTCTACCCCCAGGCCTGCTCAACTCATGTTAATTTCACAGAAAGTTGGTGGTGTTTAGTCCTTTACAGGACCTGGCCTCACAAAATCCCCCCAAAACAAAAAACCAAACCAAACCAAATGCACCACGTTGCCAAATTCCCATGAAAGAAAACAGTGATTCTGCTGGCAATTGCTTTTCATATATCCAACTTCATAAGGAAACTGTTGGTAGTAGTAAGGAAGACAGATGAAGATGGACAAGGCATGAGAAGAAGGACACCTAGAAGTACACTTCATTCATTTGGCAGCGCTGAGACAGGGGCTCTGGGTGCAGAAGAAATGTGGGTGCATTTTCCATGGGCAGGTTGGAGCAGTTGAGGATTTGACCTGCAAGAGGAGGTGGGAAGCACTAGGGATGGGCTCCACTCTGCAGCTGCAGTAAACCACATCAACAGGCCCAGAGGCCATGGTGAGAGGGGAAAGTGTACAGGGAGGGCTTAGAAAAACAGACTCAGAAAAATTATGAAAAGAGGTGAGGAATTGGCTGGCAAGCCAAGATGAAATGAGCTAAATACATCTAGCTTGGCAGAGCAGCAGCTGGAGCAGGACATGGTACCGGTGTGTGAGCATGTGGAGTAGCTCAGCATTGAGCAGGGAGAGGGACTGCTTTTGGTGGCAGATGCAGGGGAGAGCTGGGCACGAGGGTGACATGGCAGTGGGACAAAACAGAGCAATCTCAGGCTGATGATGGCAAAGAGCCTCCTGGCAGGAGCTGCCTGTGATATAGTCCCCTGTGGGAAGTAGGGAGTATGGGAGGCTGAAAAGATGCCTGGGCAAATCCTGGCCTGCCCTCAGGTGTTGTCTGTGAGGTGGGTGGGTGATGACAGAGGTTTTTCTTGGTGCCAACAGCCAGGCATAGCTGGGAAAGGCAGCTCTTGCCAGGAGAAACCCCACAACCTGCCCTGCTGCAGAAATCTCCAGCAGCAACACAAGGCATTTGCTGGGTTTTAGTATTCCGCTTCCTCTTTGGGAAGGATGGATGTTTCCTCTTTCTTCTTCAAACAGTTAGTAAATAATTAAAAGAGAGAGACAAAATATTCTCTAAAGATAACCTAGTCTTCTGTCTCCATGGCAACCTCCTTCCTAAGCCAGAAGCTTTTTGCTTGAGTCATATGGCAGAGGGTGAAAGCCCTTTTGTGGGGAGGCGAGAGCGGTGGCATGACCCCACTAGGAGGCAAAGGGGAGATATTGTGCAGAGTAAAAGGCCTGTCATGAACCTCAAAACATGAGAAAAACAAAGACATTTTTCCTTGCAAGCACCTTCCAGGGACAACCGAGAATAAGGTGGGAGAGCATCCATCCTAGGGGCTGTAAGACATCCCTTGAGGCCACCATCACCATCTTTTGACCCTTCTCCCCTCCCAACTATTCCAAGTGCAGGCCATACTTCTATTATGACTGGGGAAGCTTCTAGCCCTGCACTGATCTCTGACCTTTCTCCCATTCCTCAGCTGAAATGTTTCATGACCGCCAGGACAACTCGGAGTCCCACCTCCAAGTCCTCTTATGGCCACCTTCCAGGAAACACTCTGTGCATTAGGTTGTCTGGGGTTTGGATAGGTTTTAACTGTTTGGGTTTTTCTGGTAAGCCCTCCCTCTGGCTTCAAAGCAGCTCTGGGTTTGAGTCCAAGCCTTGTGCAGCCCAAGTTCATTGTTCAGCCATTTGGGGACTGACTGCCCTCCTTCCCTGAGGATGTGAAACCACATGTCTTGTCTCGCCTCTCTGCCCACAGGAGAGCAGGCAGGGGCAACTTACCCAGAGAACCACCACTGCAAAAAAAAAACCAAAAAACAAAAAAAAACCAAAAAACCCAAACATTTAAACACCCTTATTATTGCTTTAATAAATCTGGATCGGCACCCTTTCTGCAAGGACAGGAACCCAGGCTCTTCTGTCCTCTCCCCACAGGCCTGACCTCACTGCAGTCAGTATGCAGGCTTGCAACACAGCAAACACTCCTTCCAGCAAATTAATCAAGTCCACACAGTAATTATCCTTTTCCTGGCTGTTGGTCCCATTTGACATGCCCGCTGTTCACACCCCCTGTTCGTAAGATGCAGCAGCTGCTTAAAAATCAGGCAGGTTACAATAAAACCAGAACATCTGTTTTGTGCTGCCCACTCAGCAATGCTTCATATGCCAGCTGGGAGAGCTGGGAGGGGCTGAAGGTGCCCTCTTGATCTGATGGAAAAAAATGGGACAGGATTCCCCAATCCTTCTCTGAGCAGTGCACCAGCCTCCAAAACTCCGCACCTCTGTTGGGCTGCTATCCTCTCCCTGCTTCCCTTCTCACTCTGTCTTCTCTGACACTCCTTAGTGGAATTTCCCTGGGGTGATAGGTGACATCCGAAATTTGTTGTGCTCCCTGGGTGGCTGCCTTTCATACCCACCTGCAAACCTGGGAAGGGTATGAAACCTTGGAATTGCTGCAGGAGGACATCCAGGCTGATCCTGGCCAGGTAGGAAACACGTGCAGTCATACCGCTGGAAAGGCAAGGAGGGATGCAGCTTTCGAAGGCCTTACTGCAACCGCACTGGGAGAGGATCACGTCTGCCAGATCGAATCCTGAGGCAGATCACGGTTCAAGGAGTCAATCTGCCCTCGCCCTCCACACTGCAGCCCTCCCCACTCACGCTCCCCTGCAAGGAAGAAGCAAGGAGAGCTACAGTTCTCCTCCTCCCTCTCCCCCATCTCTCTAGCTGGTGAGCCAGTTAGCCTGGACACAACACACACAAACATCCTTACATATATGTGCACACACACACATACACACATGCACCAATATTCCCTGCTCTCCGTGTCCGCAGCTGGCACTGAGCAGGAATCTGGTCCCAGCTACACTGACGCAAATCAGGAAAACACCAGAGGGTGAAGGTGATGCTGGAGAGGAGGCGGAGCCACCACCGAGCTGAGGATGTTCTTGTAGGGTCTTCCTGCTGGGACTTGGAACAGAGTAAGCCCTCAGCCAGGGGACTGACTACATTTTCTGTTGTTGAAGCCCCCTTTACTTTTATTTGTCTTTTTTAAAATTCTGTTTTTGTCTTCTTTTAATATATATAGCTATAGATACAAAAATAACAGATAGTTTTCTCTAGAGATGATTTTTGCACCTTTGGGCTTCTAAAATAAAATACCACAATTAATGCAAACAAAAGGGGAACAAGTTCAGTTTCCTCTCCCCTTTAAACCTCCCTCTTCTGTTCCAGATTTCCCCACGTATCTTGTCAGTTTTTTCCCTTGGCAGTTTTCTTTCTTTGGAAAATTAAAAAAACAAACCCAACAAAACAACAACAAAATATGCCATGTAGCCCTTAACCCCTCCTCCCATGAGCATGCCCGCTGTGTTCACACATTCTCTTCAAAGCAAGGCTTTTCACCCTCAGACGTTTCCCCTGCTCCATGGCTGTTTGCTTTTCCCTGCTGCCGGGGCCAGATTTTCACCTGCTAGAAATCAGCGTGAATCCACCTCAAGCCAGAGCTCTGCTGCTTTATACCAACAGAAGCACACAATCACGTTTTGCCAATTTATGCTTGACCTGAAGATCTGGCCCACAATTTTTAATGTTTGAAATGGAAGCATGGACAATATGGAAGTTCCCAGAAACAGGCAAGGCAAACCCCAGACGCTTTTCCCTTGCTGCTCACCCTGTTCGCCTTCCCTTTGCCCCCACCCTCCTTGTTTGGTGTAGCAACTCCTTCAGCCCGTGTTTGCTTGTTCCTCCTTAGCACTTTCTGAAATTCATAATCTCTCGGTAAAAAAAATAAATAAATCGATCTCTCTATATATGTATATGTATATAACTAAACAGCTGCCACGCAGCAGTCACCTGGCTGGAGGGTCCTGTCCCCCACAGCCCCATGGCCTTTTCTTGTCACTATAGTCTCTGCGGTGATGGTCCAAGTCTTGCCCTCAGGCAGGACTGTTCCCGTATTGCTTGCATTCTCCCACGCCTCTGAGGTACGGTACCAGAGTATTTATTCTATATATATATATTTATGTATATATATATATTTATAAATTTTTGTTTGCCTGGTTCTTTTTCTTGCAAATCCTTTGGAAATGCTGCTGGGGAGATGCTAGTGAAACATGGTCCCCATGCCGGCAGCTGAAGGCTCCCTCCCTGTACCCCAGGGACCCTCATCTGTTCCTCTTGCTGACTCCATCACCCAGCTCCAGCTCAGATGGGAGCGGGGAGCTGTGGTCCCCTGTCCCCAGTCTGCCAGGGCCGTCCGGCTCCTCTCCTTCCCCAGGCGAGGGGGTGTCCTTGCAGAAGTCCGTCACCCAGGAGGGCATTGAGAGGAAGCCCCGGGGGTCAACGGTGTAGAAGGGCTTGGCGTGGTGAGCAGCAGGGCGGCGGGGCAAGGGGCTGGCGTGGAGGCTGCTGGTGCTGCTGCACTTCTTCACCAGCATCAGCCCTGGAGGTGGGGGCGAGAAGAGGGAGGTCAGCGAGAGGCTGCTGAGGGTCTCCGAGGGCTCACTGTTGTTGCCACCCCCGCGCAGGCTGCTGCCCGCCCCCTCCTCGTCCGAGGGGTCCATGGAGTCATGGTGGGTACAGCCAGGGCTGGTGCTCCCACCGCTGCTGTGGCTACGCTGGTGCCGACGGATGCTTCGCAGGCTGAAGAGCCCCCGTCCCCGCAGGCTCCGGCGGCGGGAGGCAGGGGAGAGGGGGGCTGCCAGGGGTCTTTGGCTGCCGGCAGCTGGTACAGGACACAGAGCCACTGGGAGGTCCAGGGTGCACTGGGGAGAGTCGCTGAGATTGAGGCTGTCCTCCAGTGTGGTCTGCAGGCTGCCCGCTGAGCTGCTGCTCCGGCTGTCCAGCGAGGTGTCGCTCTCAGGGGCCTGGGAAGCAGAGGTGTGAGAATAAACCACAACTAGCCACAATGACAGAAAAATGGGGGAAACTCCTATTTACCTCTCTCCTCTGCTGGGGAGGGCAGCTATAAACCACCTGAACAATGTTACAAAGCACCAGCTGTTTTTGTCCAAGGAAATCCCTTCTGGAAGAGGACAGGTTTTAATATTTTCAGCTCTGATTTCATTCTGCTCCAGGATGAATCTTCCCCTCCCATGTGAAAAGCTCCACCAAAGAGAAAGGGTGCTGGGTCTGTGAGCCCTGCAGCCCCTGCTGCCACGGTGTCCCTGCCCACTGGCAGTCCATAAGGCAGCAGAGCTGAGATTCCCTGTGGATTCCTGCTCTTGGCTTCTCTGTGAACCTGCCCCACTGGCTGCAGACACATCAAAACCATCAGCTGGCTGGAAATCAGGGGACTTCTTTACATAGACCTCCCCTCCATTAAAAAATTTGCAATGTATGAGGAGAGAAAAGAGGTATCATAGTTCTTTTGACCAGCGCTAGTGGCAATGACAGTATTTAGGGCAGAAAGGTAGGGTCCCCTTCCAGCAGGAAGGGGAAACAGCCTTAATTTCCTTGTATCAGTGCTCAGTTAGTTAAGCTGCATTTCAGTTGTTCCTAGGAAATTGGTCTGCACTATGAGACCAGCACTGGGAATAATGGATATAGGACTGGAAGTGGTCTCCTGAACCATAGCTATTCAATACAGCCTGCATCACAGAATCAGAAGTTTACCAATTTCTCCTTTAGAACGGGTCAGTACTTTTGCCCCAGCGGTATGCCAACTTCAGAGCTCTTTCTCTTCATGTCTAAACTTATACCAGAAGTTTCAACACCGCAACAACTCAGTAGCCTCCAGCTCAAGGCTAAATTTATCCCTGGTGAATTTATACACATTTGTATTGTGCCAACAGTGCCTGTCACATAGAGCTGGATAACATATGATTTTATTTTTATGTTTTAGTTTGTCTGGAATAGGGTGTCCCTGTACTCCTCAAACAGGAATTTTTCATGGAGTATCTTCCAAGAACAATAATAGGGATCTTTACTGGACTTTCATCTCTGCCTCCTCTGCTCTTCAGAGACACTTGATTTTCCCTCAACACTTTTAGTCTTCTTTCATTAGAGAGAAATAGCTGCCTTTTCAGAGAGATAGTGCCTTTTGGGGACAGAAGAGCTAAGTGGGAAGGGGAAAACAGTGAGCTCAGGGACAGTGTGTGTGAATGTGGCACGAAGGGCTGTGGAGTAGGCAGGTGGGGAGAAGCCTGTTCCAATCAAATCAGGTGTGTGATCCAGAGACACAGCACTAAGAGGCACCAAGATGGCCATGTGGCTGCCATCTCCCTGGTTTACACTGTGGGTGCTGTGCATACAGGTGTCTGCAGCTCACTCTGAAGGGGACACAGGAGCAAGTTAAAAGGTGATGTGATTTTGTATTCATGTGGGGCTAGCTGCAGCTGTCAAACTATTTTTTGATCCAAAGCAGAATAATATATGATTTCAGGGGCTGAGCGCTATAAAACAACCCTTTGCTGTACAACCCTTTCTCCTTCCAAACCTTCCTGCACTCTGCAGTCCACTGTGCTCCTCCAACAGGTTAAATCCAGGTCACCAGACACTGACCACAGCTGCCTCTTTCTTTGCTCTGCCTTCCTCCCCATTCATCCCCCCCTGTTTGGGTGCCATGCGAATATCAACCTTTCCTAGCAGAGGGAAATGGTGGTTCTCACCTGATGAAGAAGTGAACAGTTCACACTCGGAGATCTTAATGATGCCCATGAGCCTTGCAGAGAGATCTTAGGAAGGTTGTGGGGACATGAGACTTTCTCACCCCCTGTCTGGGTGGCAGAGATGGCTGGGTGGAAAAATTCTGCTGGTACAGGTAAGAGAGGGCAAGATGCACCTGGAGAGAAGGAGCTGGGAGGGGCTGACAAAGCATCAAAAGAAATGGGGAGGAAAACAGAAAGAAAAAAAAAAGTTGAAGAGTCCTCTGATTTGATTTGGTGCCTTTGCTGCTGTTACACCAAGGGTCCTGCAAGACCAGTGTAACACACACTCCTGGCCAAGAAGACTCGGTCTAGTGTTCACACCATGGGTCCCACTTTCTACGCAAGGACCAAAACCTGCACCAGACCTGGAAGATCTAACATGTCTCAGAGCCATAAAGCAACAGCCCAGGTTGCCTCTCCTGTTGCTGCTCTCACAGAGACATGCTGAGCCATAAGGCCTTGATTTGACTGTGTATCACTGCCAGAGGACTTTCATCCCAGATCCTGCAAGGCACAGGATGATGGGAGATAAATAAAGTGGCAGTCTGGGAAACCTGGGAACCACAGGAGGCCAGAGCGTGCTCAAGAGTAGAACTGGAGCACTTCCACCAAAGGAAGACATATGTGTTCCCTGAACCTGTACCTGAGGAGCCTGGTCTCAGAGGGCAGCAATGTTTTACCATGCCAAGTAAGCACAGTTCATCCAGCTGGCATATCGGGGAGGCTGTCCCCACTCTTCTCTAATCATGCATGGGTGCGCTACTGTGAATGGGAATCATCTTTTTCACAATATTCACATAAGCAAGTCTGAGGGAGGATATAAGATCTAGCGGCAAAAGAAGGAACTGTTCCTCACCCCATTCCTGAGCACTGGCAAACTGAAAGTTAATTCTTGGTTAGCATAACCCCATGTCAGATTAACTCCATTCCTGGAAGGTGGGAGGCAGGAGAAAGGCAGATGAGCTGAACCAACCCACACTTTCAACAGACCTGGCAAATGATGGGAGATGTGCTCACCTTTGGTACTTTCATGCTTTAACCAAGACTGGACTGAGTTGAAAGGAGTTTTCTCCATTTCACACAGGTAACTCTCTGGGTTTGTAGAGCCATCTTCATTGGATATTGGGAGCAGACATTCCCCCAGTTCTCCTGCTTCATTGGAATCAGGGCTGTCCTGGCCACCCTGCTGGAAAAAATAAGTGAGGACAGAGTCTGGTGAAATTTAATGGCAGATCACAGAGCAGACTCGTCAAAGCCTCAAGAAGGGCTGATTCTGAAGATACCCTCAAGCTAGCTAAGAGATACTCAGGCTTCCAGCCCAAATCCCCTAAATTTAGGCTCATTCAGGGAAAGTTACTGACAGTAGTGAAGGGAACTTTCAAAAACATACATCCCTTTTTTCCTCCTGAAATCCTTCTTCATGATGTGTCTGTATGGAGAAGCTCTTGAAAAGTGACCAGAATTTTTATTCCTCAGCAGCGACACTTGGATGAATACACAGCACTTCACATGAGCAGGGGCAGAAGTACAGCACATGGTGCACCATGCCTATGACCACCTTGGTCTGGGGCGCTAACCTTGATCTCCTTAGGACTCAGCTGAGAAGTGTTGGGATTATCTGACTCATCTCCTAGAAGGATGGAAGAGGACTTGTCTGAGTTCAGGGATAATGCTTCCATTTCAGCCAGCTGGACCTGCAGGAAGGGAAAGGAGCTGTCACAGGTCATGCCTGGCATTCATATTTCAAGCAGTCACACTGTTTATGGTGGACAAGTGAGAGCCTGTAGACCCAAGATCAGTTTTAGGTTATATTCCTCCGATACATCAGGTACTGCCTAACCCAGACCTGGGCTGGGCAGGAGAATCCACTTTTTAAGAAAGGTTGAACATATGATATGCAAGCAGCCCACCAGCAGTCCATGCTCCTCTAGTGCTAGAATTGGAGGAAGGAGTCCTGAATCTGTCCCAGTGATATGGCTGGCACAAGGCCCTGCAAGTAAAGCCAGGTGGGGAGAGGGCTCCCTCAGGCCGGTGACAAGGCAGTCAGCTCTGCTGAGAGATAAGGAGCGGACCCATATCTCTGAAGACGCCATGGGCAGCCCTGCTTAAACGTCAAGGTGCTTTCATTCCAGGGGTAGTCATGCCTCTTGCAGTCCATGCCAGTATCATGCTTTTCATATTCTCTTACCTTCATCACTGAAAACCTGTTTCCCTCCAGCTTCCCTGTGTCTTCCCTCTCCCCTCGCCTCTAACCTACCCAAGACCACAGCTGACACCGTCTCCCATCCTGCTTTCCAGCCCTAAACTCATCCCCCCCACCCACACATACTTGTTATTTCTTGCTTTCTGAAACCAAGTCTGACCACTGCATCTTTCTCATCCTTGAGCCTCAGCTCCACTCCAATCCCATGCTTGACCTTGCTTCATGTTTTGCCTGTTTCATACCACATGTGACCCTCTCCCATCCTCTTTCCTCTAAGCTTTCGGTTACCCTCTGCCTGACATCTCTTTCCCACAATGCCTGAAAAGCATCTCCTTTTTCTAGTAGCCTAAGTAGCTGCTCTGTCCCTCTTGTGCTTGGATTTCTGTCACTGGTCTCTAGAGTCCCATTGGTTCCCACCACCAGCACCTGACTCTTGAGAGCTATATTCTGGGTTGTCTCAGTCAGGACAGCTTGCTTTTTGGCCATTTATCTTGTCCTCCCCTGTGTTTGTGTTTACAGGAGGTGTGTATAGCTTTTGTGCCATAAGAGCAGATGGAACATTTGGAGAAATGACTCCTTCGAGCTGGGAGTTTAGTGGCTTGTGCCAATGCCAGAAACTAGAAGAGGTCTCCATCTAAGGGTTAATGTACTTTGAATAAACAGGACAGAAAATCAGGGCTGGATTTAAATAAAGGGCGCAGCTGACATCCTTATTTGGGAGATCATTCTGACACAGGAACATGGTGCCATTTAACCATGAAGAGAGCCCAAAACCAATAACTGCTGCTCAGAGCGCAGACACACCAGAGAACTCACAATGAAGTTATGTCAAGCATGCTACACAGCCACCAGTCAGCAACTACTTGTGTAGAGAAACAGTCTTCATTCAGTCCCACTTAATGTGCGTACTCATCTGTTACTCGCCTAAGTGCTTGTTACACCAGAACAGCCTTACAGCTGTGCTTGTAGAGACGCGAGCATGAAATATGATAACATCTGTGACTACCTTCTCCATCCATAAAAAAGGGTTTCAACAAAAGCCAGAGTAGTCTGTTCTTCACGGAACCACTTGCTCACAAATTCTGGCCACCCTGGGATCTACACAAGAACCATAATCACCAAAGTCACGAATAGATAAACTGCATGTGTGGAAACATTGTTCACCGCTGCCCACTAGCAAACTCCTGCCACTGGTTAAGCACACTATCAGCCACCAATACACAGATGTCTAACCATCAACCAGCCCAAGAGTGAAAGGATAGTGATGAGAAGAAAAGAGGTTAGTGGTATGAAAAAAAGATGTTTTGTTCTTATAGCTTCCATTACTGCAGAATATTTAAAAATCCTCTTACTAAAGATGAAGAACAAAAAAAAAGTTAAAAATGGCAGTGGAGGGAGAAAGGGCTGTTTACTATGAACACAATCCATTAAAACTGCCAGGGACATCAACCTGAGACACTGAACCACGCACACATATCCCTTAGACTATAACTAGTTGCAGATATAACTTATCTCTTAGAACATGGCCATGATTACAAAAATCCTTAATTGTACAAATAATTTGTTTGAAAATAAGATGCCAGCAGCTTAACTCCGAAAGATGCTGAGCACTTTACTCAATGCAACAAAAGGCTTAGCAAATATTAATAACTTCGAGCATATGTTTAAGTGTTGTGTCAATTCACTGTGCTCAGCATCTTGATGGATTAAACTACAAACAAAATGGGAGTGAACGTTTTTGACCAATATGAGATTTTTTTGTCATAAGGGCAGAGTTAAGGGTGATTCAGTGGGCAGCAAGCACACTATTTTGTTGAAACACACACATATTGAATAGGACTAGGTAGAAACTCTTTTGCCTGTATAACTTGCTGTCAATTAATTCTGAGATAGTACAATTCTCTCTGCACGTACAATGCACATGCGGGTATGTCAATGTACCAGAGTACACTTTAATTTATTAATGATTATGTGCTTTGCTAGTGTTAGTGCTGGGATAATCCTAGCTGTGACTCCATATAGTGAGTTCCTGTTGGAATTTCCTCAATGTTTTTTTATACTATAAAATATGAAGAGGAGGTTATGTTCAACCATGACTTAAACTCCTGAGCTGTAGTTTTGATTCACATGATCAGAAATAAAATACCTACATTTTATTACTGAAGTTATTCCTGCAGATACAGATAATTTCTTTTCAATTCTACATTTTAGCTGTATTGAAATATCAATTTGGAAAAATAATTTATGGCTCTATAACAGCCATTAGAAAATACGATCTAAGAATAATTCTTTCATTGTGATTATTCTGTTAAACTCTTTGCTGTGGGTTGCACTTCAAGATTTTGCTGTCTAGCTTCCTTGCCAGGAAGGTAAGAAAATCTGATGTTGTCTTCATTCCGAGGCGGGATACTGAAGACTATCTGGAGGGTTTTCAAATGCAGCAAACTAGTTGCAAATGCCTTAATTTCAGGGTAATCATTCTGGAATGACTTAGAAGACCTGATTTTCTGAGAAGGCTGAGCACCGACTGCTGAATATAAGGACTTAAGTAAAGCAGTGGAAATCACAGTTAATTGAAAACTAGTTATTTAGCTGCATTAATGTAGCATCCATTTGTGAAGTGCTGCAGTACTGATAAACTACAGCAATGTTCGTATTTTGATACTTTCAAAGGGAAGCTATGGGGACCAGCAGAGAGCTGAAAGGCCGGAAAAAATTAGAGCTTCAGAACTAGGCATATGAAACCAAACATAATATTGATTTCTTCAAACATGGATAGACTAATCTGCCATTTACAGCTCTCTTCCCAAGTTTCCTTGTTTCTTTATAAGCAATAGCAACATAGCAAGTTAGTTATGAGGAAGGAGATGGTGAAGATTGCCACTGATGTCCTAATGTACTGACAGATGAGCCAAGCTACTGTCGCAAGTCTGACCACAATCACAGCACTTAAATACAATAAAATGATTTCAGAAACAAAATTAATTCTGCTACTTACTTAGCTTCTCCCAAGCTACTTTGCTCCTGAAGTTTCACAACATTAAAAGACTGACTGCTCAGGAAGTAGTTTTCCAAAGCATGTACTAGCTTTAGGAGCACAAGTATCAGCCATTTGGTGTCCTGATCTTAGCCACAACCCATTTGTCAGCTAACAGGTTCTACATCAGAAAAAAGAGACTCTCAAACTTTCTCAGTGGGCCCATTTTTATTTAGTTTTTGCTCAAACTAATTAGCCGTTTTTTACCACAAACCAATCCTTGCTCACAGACGGTGACTCTATTCAACAAGGCATTTAAGCATGTGCTTAATTCATCAACCTCAATGGGGAATAAGCAAGCACATGCTTAAAATGAAGACAAAACACATGCTTAAATCTCCCACTGAATTGTCCCTGAGTGCTGTCATTGGGGTGAGATCCTTTGAGTCCTCTGCACAACATGAGCTTGAGCCTCTGCTTTTCTTGCAGAACTGAACACAACAAAAGATGCCAGGACGCCTTCATAGTAATTTCTCTACAGCTCATCCAGTCTCTCCTGACCTGTGTCCTGGCACCTTTCCATCACCTCAAACATCCCCCCATGGCTAAGGAGGGCAGGCCTGTACTAGAGGCAGTATCAGCAATGCATGACGGATGACAAACACAGGTAAACAAGCTCTCTGTCTACACAATCTACAGCCAGGAGTACACATCGGATGACCTGCAGGCATGTGGGTGTGCAGGTCTTTGGGGGGACAGTCCCCTCACGCATCCTCGTACGCAGGTTACCTCTTGCTTGTCATGGTTACACTTCTCGCACATGGCCGGCGAGGAGTAATGATGGAAGACGGAGCCCGATAGGTTATCGATGATCATTAACTCCCCGTCGAAGGAGTCCTTAATAATTAAAGAGACACTGTCCAGCCATAAGTTCTCCTAGGGGACAAGAAAGGGGGGAGGATGGGAGAGATCATTTTAAGAATGCCGAGTTTTTTGCTTCAAAGTTTCATGTGAATTTGGGGCTGGGTTCTCCACCCTGACTCATCTGGAGCAGCACCTTGTTCTGCAGGTACCTGCACAGGGTCACTGGGGGAGCATTTGCTCCTTACGGTGTGTAAATGTGCCAGAGTTCAATGCTAAAAAAAGAAAAGGAGGAGGGACTGCTTCACTCACTGACAGTGCACCACTGCACTGCTTATGCCTCCCTTCCAGCTCTGCTGGAATGCCTCACTCTTGATCTGCCATTTCCCCTGCTCTGTTCTTCTGAGCTCCACTCTCAAATTTGCTCCTAACACACCTTTGGCTGATCTGCTCCATCCCTCCTCTGCTGGCCCTCAGGTTCCTACACCACGATGACAATGGACAGGACTCACTGCTATCACAGCCTTGCCCCCACATGATGCTACCAACTCAAAAGCCTACCACTGAAAGCAAACCTCTCACCCTGAGGTGGCAAAGTATATCTGCTACAGCTAAGCCCTCTGTCATCTAGGCTGCCCAGCTTCTCCCCATAGCTACTTGCTGCAGTCTGGTTGGTAAGCTCAAAGTTGTACTCACCTGTGCTGGAGAGTAACATCTCATGCACAGATGTCCTTCAGGATCTGTTCTCCCACTGCCTCCTCCTGTTCCTGCTCCTTTCCCCTGTCCTGAATTCGGGGAGCCTGACTTGCGGGAGCACAGCCCATGTGCAATTTCAAGCTCAATCTCAGCATCCATCTCTGCATCCTCCTGGGCCTCCTTGTTGCTGTCGTCGAGATGTTTCATGAGCACAGCTACCACCACGTTGATGAGGACAAACTGGGCTGTGAGTACAAAGCTGACAAAGTACAGTGGGGAGATGAACTGCAGGTTGCTGAGGCAGCTCCGGTCATCGTGGCTGCAGTCGCGCAAGGTATCCTTGAGGGAAAGTTGGGTTTGAGAGGGAATGATGGAAGGAAGGAAGGAAGGAAGGACTAAAGTAAGAACACAAGCTTGGCTGCTCTTTCTATCAAAAACACTGATGCCAATGGAAAGAACAGGGCAAATGTTTCTACCACCCCACACCCTCTGGGATCATGAAGCCCTCAAAGAATCAAGGACACTATCTGATCATGTGCTCTCTTCTTCAGAGCAAATACATCCAAAGATGTACAGAGCAAACTACTTCCAGACCATTGTATGTTGCTGCTACTGTAGCCACACACATGTGAGCAAGAACAAAACTGAGCAGTCTGGTACTGCCTTTTCCCATCCAGACTCAAAAGCACTGTATATGTTCAAAGAACTTGCCTCTCTCCCTGTCCTTTGAAGGAAGGAAATATTTGTTTTTGATTGCTCTGGTAGCTCTGCAGATAGATGCCATGTCCAATGCACCTACATTCAGCTTTGATAACAGGCCTTATGACAATGGATATTCCCTCTTAGCCTGGACAATCTTCTTGTTCTTCCCAAGGACAATTTGCACTTTTCTCAGCCAGATGTCTGTAGGACTAGATGAGCCCAAGGTCTAAGTTACTGTGGTGGGGAAGAAGATTCTGGCCCAAGCAGAGACCTTATCTAGCAACTCAGCTCCTTTGTTCCTTCCCTTTTCTAGCCCAAGCACTGCTGAACAGAGCACACATCAGAATTCCTCCTTCTCCACAATAAGGACATCCATGTCACTGAGGCCCAGTTACCTTCATGATCCCATTCCAGTTGTCGCCCGTGGACACCTGGAAAAGTGTGAGGAAGGCCATCCCGAAGTTCTCAAAGGTGGCGTGGCGGCTCATACCCTCGCAGGGGTTCTCGTCATTGCATACTGAAAGGAAGGGGATCGCAGCTATCAGCAGAGGACACACTGCCAGCCCCGAGATCAACAGCAGGAAGTAGGGAAGGGGACGTCAGGCTTCTCACAGCCTGGAGACCTCAGGTAACAGCCTCAGCACCCTGCCCAACACTTGGCTGTTGCCCAGTAGTACAGAAAAATCCCTGATGGCCCAGCCCCGGAATATCAGGCAGTGTAACTCAGTTGCTCAGGGGGATCCTCCCAACAGGTCATTGTGCTGCCTTTCTTCTTGGTCAATATTCTATGGCAGCCTTCCCTGCGTTTTTCCTGTAATCTTGAAGGCAATATCAAGGTAGGCAGTGAAGAAAAAGCAAAAGTTCAAGAATGAAGGAGAAACCAGACATTGCTTTTATTTTGTTAGGCTGTTAGGACAATAACAATTTAGAAGAAAATTCCTTTTACATCAGTTACGCATAAGGGAGAATAAAGGCCACGAAGTAATTCAGTCCCTTCATTGAATGAGTACTGATTTTGAGAAACCTCAGCTTCCCAGCAGGCCTGTAGCTCACACTGGAGCATGGTCTGCTTGAGACTTACCCAGTTTTCCAAAGAGCTCCACTCCTAGAGCAGCATAGATGAAAAAGAGGAGCATGAAAAGCAGTCCGAGGTTTCCCACCTGAAAGCAAATGGCATGGTCAGCCCACCCCAAAGCCTATTTCATCTGTACAGGCAAGTGTTTCTATCTTTCAAAGCTTGACGAGAGCAACAGCAAATTCCCAGTGTAAAAATGCAAGCAAACAATTGCTCAACACTTGGGAAATCACCAGTGATGACACCAGTTGCAAATGGACTTGAAGGATACTTTTTTCCCAGTTGCCTCCACTCCAGCACAAGCTCTGTCCAGGGCTGACTGAAGGGTGCAGTTTCTGGGCCAGGTGAAAACAAGCACATGGGAGCAGGGGTGCAGAAGGTAAAGCCAGTTTGGCTGGGTGAAGGACCAGCTAAGGATTACAGCATAGAGACGTGAACTGTAGTGCTACATACCCCACCAAACTGTCCAAGTCCCTTGAAGTTATACTCATGTGAAGAGTGCAATAGCAGTGCTCTAAAAAGACAGGGACACAGGTACACCAGCTTGTGCCATGAATCAGGCAGAGCATGGTGGGGCAAAGCAGCAGCCACGTGTGGAGGTTACAGCAGGGCTTGTGGAAGGAGTAGGCAAGCAGGAAGGAACAAGGGTAAAGAGGTCCTCTTGAAACGTGTGGAGAGGAGCAGGAGAAGAGAGAACAGAAGCCTATGAAGGAGCCAAGAAGGGAAGCAGAACTTCCTTTGCAACTCATTAATAATAGGTCAAAGGCTGATTTCTGGGCCTCCAGCAGCTGCTTTTTGGACCCCCCCCCCCCCCCCCCAATGCAAGGATTGTTACTTTGTGGTGCACAAGGCAGCAGTGCCACCAGCAACATGGACACTGCCCCCAAGTCCTTACTCTCCCAAATCACTGCTTGCTTCTGGATCTCCTGCCTCCCAGCATGTGGGGCAGCCGAGTTATATGTGAGGAGCAGGAGGGGGTTTTGGGAGAGGTAGGCTGAACAGTAACAGAAAATGCCAGTAACAGCTGGTGGAACAGGAGAAGGCAGGAGAAATTTTAGGACCTAACAGGCATATGGGTGTTTTTGAAAAACTGAACCGTGTCCAGTCTGAATGCATGTGGCCACTGGGCCTTTGTTAGCATCAGCCACTCCAGAAATCTAATTTAGTCATTGCAACTGCTGTGCCATCCAAAATCAGGGGAGAAGCGAATGATTCAGCCCACCCACTCCCCTGGGCTGCCAGATCCTGGCTCCCTACATACTCAGTGGAAGGAATTATTTCTGATTACTAAATTGGACACCATGTAAATGCTCTGAACACACACCTCTGGGTCTGTGACTACAGGGTATTAAGAAAAAGAAGTTAATAAAACTTAGCTAAGGGCTAAATTTCCAAACGGGTCTTTAAAATTAAAGCTCTATTCACTATTAAGAATTGTTGCAGTATAACAAAGACAGGAAGGGAATTGAAACAGGTCAACTGGAGATGCCATATATGCCATTAGCAAGCCAAAATCCCTGATGTGAGTCTGTGCTCTAGGAACATAAAGAGAAAGGTCAAGAGAAGGACAAAGCACAAGGGAAAGGACAGCTTATTTTAAACTGCCTCTTTCGGCAAAGCCGATAAATCTTGGAGAATAATATTACAGATAATTCAATTGTCCCCTGAAGACTCAGTGTATAAAATATGGAGTCTAAATTCAATCTTTTAACAGTGAAACTGGGGAAATTTTAGCCCTGTTTTAAGTGCAGATTTTTATACAACTTTAACTATGGAGTGATTTTTGATCCCTCTGTTATGTAACTTTATTAAATAAAGCCAACCTGCTACAGGAGGAAGCAAAAGCCAATCAATAGGAACTGGCTTGATCATAAGTTTTGGTGCTGCAAGGATTAACCACTACTTGGTATTACCTTCCAGGAAATACCTAGAGGCCAGACCTTTAGACATCTGCTTGTGAAGGTTTTGTTGCAGATATTGACCTCCAAAAGACCTGACCTATCATCTTGGTTAGCAAAGGAGCTGTAGGTGAATGTGAGAGAGAAAACCAGAATTTATAAAGTATGGAAGAATATACTTGTGGTTTGTGGCTAGGACCAGACAGCAGGGCTCAGAAGTTTGAACTGTGGTCCCAGCTGTACCTTTTGCTATCCTAAGCAAAAACACTTCACTGTCTGATGACCCGGTTTCTCCATCTACATGACAGGGATATGAACATTTCCTCCTCTCCTATTTATTCTTTATATTTTGGGGGTAGAAGTTGAGTGTCACCATTTAAGTGCATTACACTGCAGAGTCCTCTTACTGAGGGCTTCTAGATACTGCTTCAGCCAGCTCTTAATATCTGTGCGCTGCATTTATCTGGGTTGCAGAACAAACACGCCACAGACATGCAGATGCTGGATCTGGAGACCTGCTTTGTTCCAGATACTTGCCTGAGCAAAACAGCTGTGTGGCTCCTGGAATGGAAAAGAGCAAGGTGCAAAGAAGCTGAGCTGAGCCAGCTTGGGGCCACAGAGCCAGAACTAATAAACGTTACTGTCCCAAAGCTTCCTGCCGTTAAGAACACCCTTAATCTCCTGTTCTTTTCCATTCTATCTCAACCCCCAACTATCCTGGATGACAATATTATTATATGTCCTATATATGAATTATATTATTATTAGACAAAAATACTAATTAGTATTGTATAATGAAAAGCATGAGAGATCAGACAGAGCACAGGATCCAGAAAAGAACACAGTTTCCCCCTCGCTTTTGTGCCATGAGATTCCACTAATTCAGATAGGCATTTATGTCACCAACATCAGAAGTAAACTCCTTGGGTAACTACTTACACTGTTTTCAGATTGATTCTCAGCTCTGCATCACTCACTGAGACTGCACATTAGCTGAGAAATCAACTGACAAATTCCCGTATATTTTGATATCATGCAAGATAGCTGCCTGCTCAGGGCCTGCCAGGAGAATGGTCTGACATATGATCAGTAGAGCCACATGGTGCCATTACTCCTTGCTTAACAATTCTCTCTAGAGAATCCAAAAGGAAGGGGACCAGTCTCCCTTGCTGCTCATCCATCACAGAGGATCCTCACAGTGGGCTTGAAGCCTGTGTAAAGCACCGTGTCAGCATCTCATTCGGCAACAGCTGCGGCTCACAGCTCATGAAATCCTTCTGTCTAGCTGTCTTGCAGTAGACACTTAACTGCCGGCTGTGTGAGCCACAACAGAGCGCGTCACTGCTTCTCATATATGAGAGGCTTAGAAACACAAAGGGATCCAGGAGGAGAAAGAAAGAAAAGAAAGTAGAAAGGGGGCAGCACTGGCTAAGAAAAGGAGTGACAGGAGTGCAAATGAAAGAGGATGGGAAAAGGGGACAAATATGCAAATAAAAGGAGGTGAAAAGGGGACACGTGGGGAAGGGTGAGAGGGGCAGAGACACAAAGACCTCCTTTCCTCCTGAAATGGCTGCCAGTCACCCTCCCCTTCTTATGGAGAGGAGATGGGGAGCTTTGGACTAGCCGCAAGTGGTAGACACTAGCTAGACATGATGGGAAGAAATCTGCCCTTATCCAGGAATCAAGCCTTATTTCATTCACCCACTGGAGAAGAGAGACATGAGATGTGCTGTACACCCATGACTGACATGAAAATTTGGACATCACTTTCAGGCCACCTCTGAGGCTCCACAAGAATCAACCCTTTAGAAAAAGGGTGCATGGCAGGGCAGTTGGACTAGATAACCTTTAAAGGACCCTTCCAACCCAAACTATTCTATGATAAAAGGAGAGTCTTCGGGGAAGCTGGTCTGTTTTACCTGTGGCAGGGCTTGAACAACTGTATCCAGCAGTGCTCGCATCCCTGTGGCCATCTTCAGTAGCTTCAGAACTGCCACAACAAGCACAAGAGAAGTGTCACTTAGACTGAGCTCAGAAGGTCCATCCTTTGTGTGATTTACTAATGGCAGTATCACAAGACAGATGTCCTGTCTTCCCTTGCATTAGAAAAACTCCATTGGCCCCCTTTCCTCTTTGACCACTTCTTTTGACTGTACAACCCCAGTGGTTCCTTCTCCTCTAGTGCTTCTTACTAAACACCCTGTTTCTGCCACCCGTGACTATCGGGCTTCTTCTGCTTCACCCAGACAGTTTGGACAAGAACTCTTTTTATCCCAGCATTGTGTATCAATTCTCCCTCTGCTCTGGTTTTTCATTCCATCAGTTTCTCTTCCTCCAGCCACCATCTGTTAAGGCAGCTTAGCACATCTTGGCCATCACCAGGAAGATTCAGTCCCCTCCCTGTGCAAAATTTAACCCGCTTGGTGGCCACTTCTCCAAACACCGCTGCCACACTTGCCCTATAAAAGAATAAGAGGGAAAGTTCAGCTCTCACATGATCTGCTCACCCTCCTGGTCCTTCACCTCCTGTTAAAACCACTGCATCTAAATGCCTGGCTTAAGGAAGTCAGAAAACCTTAGTCTCTAGGCTGTCCTCTGTCACATCCTCTGCCTTCCTCACAGAGCTAGGGACAGGGGGAGTCACTGCTGAAAGAGTCATGGCACCAAGTCCCACTCCATGGACACCTACACCCCTGCCTCTGGCCAATGTCTCTCTCACCCCGGGCAATGCGCAGCACCCTCATGATCCGGATGATAGTGGGGTTAATTGGGAGAGCAGCATTGATCTCAATCTCTTCCAATGTGATGCCCATGACAGACAGCAGCACAATGGCCAGATCTAGCTGGTTCCACCTTAAGAAGAAAAATTGAAGAGAATAAAGGAAGATGGAATTTTTCCATGTCCCTAAAAAAGAAAGTGATATGTCTCCACTTTAACCTAAATATTTATGTATGAATTCAAGGTCCTGCTCTGAGTCAGCCTACATGGGCTTTTGCAGACAGTTTCACTTTGCACACACCCTGAGCAGCCAGAGGCAAGCCAGCCTGATCTGAAGGCATAGAGCTGTGTTACTATGGTGCTACCCTTTGACTAATGGGCTCAGCTTTTTACAGCCTTACTACCTGGAATCACCTTCATTATATACATTCTGCTTCAGCATGCTCCCAGTTTGCCTCAAGAGCAGGGAAAAAATGGCGCTCTAACCCCTCCTTCTTAGCTTTCTAGCCTAACCAGCAGATCCCAACCAAAAGGCAGTTTTTGGACAACTCTTACTATTGCCTAGGCATTGCAGCTCATGCAGGCTGAGGCTAAGTCCATGCTCTGCAGAACTGGGAGGCAGTCAGGGAACTCTGCTACCACTCCAGATAGGGATCCATCCTCAAAACCTCCACCCCAAACCCAGTTGTCCCACAGTCACAGTTGACATAACCCTCTGCTTACCTGTCTTTGAAAAATCTCCGCAGACCAAATGCCACCAGCTTGAGGACTGCCTCCAACACAAAGACAGTGGTGAACAGGTAGTTGCAATACTTGAGGGCGGTCTCCAGGGACTGCCAGCAGAAAGAGAGGGTAAAGAATTGAGGCAAAAGCAACATCAAGCACATAACCTGTGGGGAGACTTTCCTGAGTGCCAACAATTCACTAGGAGGTGGAGAAGCTGCCCCATGCATCCTACCTACTTGAAGGTGAAGGCTGCCTACTAAGGGCAACCACCAGCTGGCCCCTCTGTCCCGTGTTGCTCCCAGGATCAGTAATTGCTCCTTTATTTTGCACTGCTCAGCATAACAGGGAGGAGACAACTGTTGCAAGGAGAATCCACCGAGTACCATCAGCCTCCTCTTCTGCCAGTAGCTGATGCCACCTGGACACCACCATGTTAATGGCACTGGCATAGCTATCAGCCAGCAATGAGGCATGAAGATTACTCCGGTTGTGGATACATGTCACTTCCTATGGGACCAAAACCCTCTGTGCCTTAGTCTGGAGCAGGCATATGTCATATCTCTTAGCTGTTGGGCTTCTGATTCTTTTATGTGCTGACCCTTCTCCACCACCAAGGACCAGTGTGCACAGCGCGCAGCATTTGGTGGTACTTCATACTGGAAGGGTTCAAAGTGCTTTGGCAAGATTCTTTAGCAGAGCCTGACAGCAGGCTGGCATGGCTGGACCTGCAGGAAGGAGCTGAGGAGTAAGGAAGAGGAGTGACTTGTTCAGGAACAAAGGACCGATGTGAGGATGACACTAGATAAAGGTTGAGAGTTCCTGCATAGTAAAACTGGCACCATCAAAGGCAAGATAAAAGCTGGGCAGTTGGGGAAGACAGGCAGGCAACAGAGGAGCCTGGCAGTGGATTTGAATGAGGACGGACAGATTCAGTTCCTGATCAAAGCCTGAGCCACCTTGGACAGCATCTCCTCAGACACCACAGCTGCCACCTAAACCAAGGGTCTCCTGAAGAGAAAACTGAAAAGCCACCGGGCAGATATCATGATGAATGCTTTGTCTACGTATGGAGGCAGAAAGTTGCCTTGATATATCCAGCATACAATTTTACCATCAAAGGCATCTAGAGCTTTGCCAGGAACACTGAGAAGTATGTGGTCTTCCCCAACCAAAGAAAAAACTTATTTGGCCTTCAAAGCCCTTTACTGGGAATCACCCCCTGTAGCTGAGAGAGGCTCTGCTCAGTGCTTTGTCCCTGCAGCTTCTCTTATGGAAAAAAGGCAGCTCAGTAAAGATATCCCATCCCGTGACACACAACTAGCCACTTTAGTCCTCTCAGCTCAGGCCATATGGCAGGGGAATTGGACTGACATTTGGAAATCTGATGCAAAGCCTGAAGCTCCCAGGACACTGCTGCTTCCACCACTCCTCCTGTTAGGATCCAGGGGAACATACAGAGCAGACCAAGCAGCTAAATTTGTGTGACCCACATATCCATTTAATAATATAAAGCACAGAGACTTGATTGCACCATGCTTTCTAGGGGTCCAACTCTTGCTTAGATGCCTTCTCTTTCATGATTTTAATGGATAACAAGTAGGGGCTACCTTTCTGGATACATACAAAATTCTTCATATAATTTTGCCTCCTACATTAACTCTTGCAACACTGTAACAGTATTTTTTAGAGACACTCAGTGTCCTACCTATGCTGGTGGGCAGTAGTCATCAGAGAGCTGTAGCGAAATAACATAATGACTAGAGGCAGGGCTTATCTCCATGATCTCACTCACCACAGGTTGGTTGTAGTGCTCCAAGGACATAGTGACCACGTTGAGGCAGATGATGAAAGTGATGAAGATGTCCAGATAGTGGCTGGTGCAGACCGAATGAATAAGGAGGCGTATAGGGCAGTAGGTAGCATAATACGGCAAACGCTGCGCCTCTTCAGTGGAAAGAGGGAGATGGGCAGAGTTAGGAAGAAATTGGAAGAGAGAGAGAAATGGGTAAGAAACACTGAGGAGAGAGCAAGCATAAGAGTGGTGATAGGTGTTGAAAGAAAAGGGAATGAAAGTGGGAGAAAGAATACGAAAGGATAGGTAAAAGAGGGGATATAGGAAGGAGGAAAAGAATGCAAAACAGGAGGAAAGAAGTGGGGAAAAAATAAGTAGAAAAAAAGACAAGGAAAGGAATGCTAGAAAGAAAATCTGTTAGTCTGTGTTTGTGGGAATGGTGCTAAATCAGCATTTCATGCCTCGACAAATTACGATCACAAATGATAAAAGGGAGCAGATGGTTCCAGGAGAGGCCCCGGGGTGTCACAGGAGAGAGGGGAAAAACTAGAGCAGAGGAAGGGAAAGCATGGCCACAGACTGGAAATGGAAGAAAACCATCAGTCTGGGGTAGTAGGGATGATTTCTAGGGGAAAGTATGCTTTTGGAATTTTTGTCTAAAGGCAATACAGAAAAGGACAGAAACACCAGGAAGAGGGCTTGCTTCACCACAGAGGGGCTGGGACCCCAAGGAGCAACACTGCAACATTGATGGAAAGAGACACGAACAAAACACAGGGATCTTCCTCTCTTTCTTCCCTTCCCTCTTCTTTAAATTTGGATTTAAACACAAAGGATCATCTGTCCAGGTCTTCCCCCAAACACCAGCTGGGTTGCCAGAAGCCTAGGTGGGTCTATCCCAAGCCCAGGAGGTGTACGGATGGTATGCATGCCCTGTGCAGGCCAGCACGTGCACAGGAGTATTTTTGGTACACATTATCTCCCAAGGGGAAGGGTGCTAAAACCCCAGTGGCTTCTCCAGAGTCCCAGCAGACCTTGTCAGCCACCCCTCTTCCCCAGGTCACCCTGGTGAGGTGCATAGCGACACGGCAGTGGTGTGGGGAGGAAGGCTGAGAGCGCAGCCACAAGCGATGCATTTTGGAGACTGGTCCGTTGGGAAAGAAAAAGAAGAGGAGAAGGTTTTTCTCAGAAAACCTTGGCCTACGAACCGACCAAACACTTAGGCTGTGCCTTACTCCGTCGCTTCTTCTCCAAGCGGCGCAGGCGCTTCTCCTCCCGCCGGCGCGCCTCCTCGGCCTCCTGGTGCTGCCGACACTTGTGGAAGTTCTCTACCACCACCCCCACAAACATGTTGAGCACAAAGAAGCTGACAATGAGGAGGAAGGAGATAAAGTAGAGGAGCATCCAGGGGTTGTTGTTGGTCACCGGCTGGAGGAGGAGAGAGAACAGAGGTGGTCAATTGGTTGGATGTGTGGTGGTATGGAAATTATGGGGGTGGAACCTGCCATGGTAATTGGCTGCTGGGGAGGGGGGTGTGTGTATGAAAATCAGGGGACTGAGCTGGGAAGAGCTGGGGCTAGAGGCAAGGCAGTCAGCCAGAAGGCTGACTGGATTTTGGCATCAGCTGGCGATTGGTGGAGTGAATGGGAGTCAAGGGCAAGGCTAAAGGCCCGCCTACACAGATTCACCCACAATTCAGGCACAACCCCAGCTGCAGGTCAAATACAACACCAGTATGTGGTAAATGGGTGGTCCAGGCACCAGGAACACCTTTGGCTCAAGAAAAGTAGGCACCACACCCACACACCACCAAAATGGCAACGAGACTGGAATAGAAATGTCATTCAGGCTCAGAGAGGAAGGAGGCCCTGACCTTGACTGGGCCTCACAGAAAGCCTACAAAGCCAATGGTGACATACCTTGTGCAGAGGTTCAGAGTTAAATGGAGCATCATCCCTGAGGTTTAAGCCTGTGGTACTGCATCCCATGGCAGGTGCCTACACAGGACACTATCAAGGTCATTGCCTTAGCAGTAGAGGAGTAGGGATGCAGTGGGCAGCAGCCCAACAGTCCCTGATTACAGGGTATTAAAATAACCATCTGTGGGCCAGGAGGGAGCCAGCATGCCATGAAAGGTACATGGCATTGTTGCTCTGTCATTACAAATAGATAAAGACCTGCTGTGAGATCCAAACTGAGTAGAGGGTGAGAATTACTACAGACACCCACTGCACAGTCACAGCTGTACCTCCCTGCATGGACCAGGAATGACCCTGGCCCCTTGCAAATAGGTGAGCAAAGGATTCAGAAGGGCCCTGGAAGGGACTTTTGGTTTGAGGGAGGTGTCTGTAGTAGGATGTTAAAGCATGCTTCTGCCTTACTAGCCCAAGGAAAGTGAAAAAGGTCCTTGCACAAGGAAGTCTTCATACCTGCTGATCAACAGCCACAGCATCTAGTCCATTATACATAATATTGACCCAGCCATCTTTGGAAGCCAGAACAAAGAGGGACATCAGAGCCTGCAACATACAAAGCAAAGCAGATATGGAGCAGGTGCATCTGGCAGGCTGGGAAAAAAAAAAAAACCCATGGTTTACGCTCTAACACACACAATATTGAAATACTCTTCCTGCCTGTGTCTCCGCACACATCAAAACCTGCTCCTTTCCCTGTGGAGGAGAGGGAGGGAGGAACAGGAAGCCATGTTCGGCCAGACCCACCAGAGGAGAGAGGTTGTGAAGAACATCTGCTTCACAGCAGGAGGAAAAAGAAAAATCAAGCTCTCTGCTGCCACCACTTTTCTTTTCCCTGCAACCTGTAAGCACCATCCTGATATCAACCCACTAGTGACACAGCTTCTTCATGGATACACACGCCAAATAACCGCCCCTCCTGGCCCAGGGATCAGGCTCTCCAGGCACTGCATCTGAGCCCTTGAGGAGGGGTACGTATAGGAGGAGACAAACCCTGTGCTGGGTTCCCATCAGAGACGGGCTGTGGGCACACTCACCTGTCCCAGGTTGTCAAAGTTATACTTGTGGTGCACCCATTTGTAGTTGGCAGCCACGCAGTCAGACCGGTTGGTGATGTTCCTGATGTCAACTCCCAGGCAGTGGTAGAATTTGCCCTTGAAGAGCTGCAGGAGGAGACTGACCCCATCAGACCCTTTCCCCACAGCATTCCCCATGTTCCCTGGGATGTGCAGAAGCTCCTGAGATAGTGCATGGGCTGCAAGGTTACAAGCCAGGTGGAGCATGACAGGTAGGGAGGACCACTAACACAAGGTAGAACAGAGGCTCAAACACTGCTAAGGAACCAGGGTCCCACTTGTAAACTTGGCTTTTCAGCCTTCTCCATTGCTCCAGGCTAGCAGTAACTGTAAGCCCTTACCATCTGACGGCCTTTAGGGCAACTTATCTGGGTGCAGTTAGAGCCACTGGCCCAAAAGAAAAAAAAAAAACAAACCAACAACTTCTGTTCAATCCCCAAGAGTCATCTCCCCTCCCTCATTCGCAGTTACTGAGAGAGATGAAGGGGAAAGAAGATCTCATCTAAGGGTAAAGAACCAGAAAAAAACATCTCAGATTTTTTTTTTCCCCACAAAGCTGCACTGCACTGCTGTGGCTCTTCTGCCCAGGGCTCATTTCCCCATATGGAAGGCACTGGATTGTGCATTTGTACAGATGCATCAGAGTAGACTAAGTATAGCTCATTCCCTGAGATGGAAGTAACACCCACGCCCTTGCTCCTCTGCAACTCAACAGCCAAAAATAAAGAGGATTAAATAAAAAAATAAAAGAAGGTTGTGGGTGGATTTAGGCCTCAGTAAGGGGGAGAAACAGAGCTGACTGGAAGCAGGGTTCGTGCAAGTGAAGAGCTGCATGCCCTTGTGGTGTGACATGGATGTGCCCAGCGAGCCCTGTGCTATGCCAGCCCTGGGCTCTCCCTATAAAGTTGACCCAAGCCCTGATCCAGCTCCTTCCAGGTGTGAGCTTTAATTCCTGTCTCATACATCCAGCAACACCTGCACTCACTGCACACCTGACTGTCCTTGCCAAAGGCTGTGGGGACGTTACGTTGGGAGCCAGCTCATGGAAGAGGGGAGGTGCAGAAAATTTCCTGGCTTGCCTGTCCCTCCTGCTCTGCTTGGTTCCCTGGGCCTGTTGTAGCACCTGGGAGTACTGGTGCCCATGGTAGGGAGGAGAGGTGTGGGGGCATGTGGGCTGTTTGATGGGCAGTAACAACCTACCTGCACACCCAGGATGCCAAAGATGATGAAGAAAGCGCAGCAGATGAGAACGATGTTTCCTATGGGCTTGAGGGAAGAAATGAGTGTCTCCACCACCAGCTTCAGGCCAGGGGCTCGGCTGATGACTCTGGAAGGGAAGGAAGGGGAGGGGTGACAGAAGGACAGGGCAGGGATGTTTGGCCTAAGCTAAACATTTTCAGCAGCAGTGGGCCCCTGCTGTCCGTGTGCAGTGACCCATCAGTGGAGATCACTCTCCTGTGACTAAAAAGCCTCTTCTGTCCCATGGGTTGGTTGTCTGATGAGATACCTCCAGGGCCAAAGCCATAAGGCTACGGGGAACCTTCCTGTGGCTTATGGCTTGTCAAAGACCACACTTTGCCTGGCACAGTGGGATCTGACTCTGGGACCCTTCCCGGGGAGGCCTGGTGGGAAGAGGGGGCCAAGCAGGGCTCGGTGGGGCTCTGACCGGAGCGGACGTAAGGTGCGCAACAGCCGGAGGACTCGCAGCACCCCCAGGATTTTGGCGCCGCCAGCAGAGGCCACCGAGACCACAATGTCAATGAGAGACACAAAGACCAAGAAGCCATCCAAGATGTTCCAGCTGCTGCGGAGATAAGCCTGATCCCCAAAATACAGGCCTAGAGAGACCACCTGCAAGAGAGGGGAGAGGAGAGGGGGTTAAATGGCTCCTCTCCATGTTGCCTGCTAAAGGGCAGCTGTAGGGAGAGGGGGAGGATGGGGAACAGTTATCAACTCCACATGGCACTGCAGTGTCATCTCATCATCTTTTCCTTTCACCTGGAAGGCGACGAAGGAAAATGTCTTTGTGGAAAGTGGTGGCACATAACTCAAGAAATAAAAGGGCTGTGGTGTCTTCTCACCTTTCCTCTGCCTCCCTGAGCAACAGGACACTGTAGGGGACATGCAGAAAACCTTTCCCCGCTATACCACAGACATGGGGCAAGTCTCCCAGTCCAGAGATCAGCTGGGAGGTAAAATTGGGCACCAAAACTCATACTTTGTCTCCTAAAATGGTGGTTTGATTCTCAGCAGTTCTCAGCACCAGCAGGTGCTACAGACATTGCTAGCTTTGGGGAGAGCTGAACACCCTGGCAATCAAGGCCATAATTTAGGTATGAATTTTAGGGAGTTTAAGTTCAGGCTGGGGCTCTCTTTAACCAGTTTGGGACTCTCTCCCAATCACAAGAGGGGAATAGCAAGATTTCCCTATTGTCATAAATAGCTTAGACACCTATTAAATAATTATCTCAACAAAGAGCATGTTATTCATATTGTTGTTACTTCCCCCATTCTTGCTCCAGGAGGAAGGGTACAGACATTGTTACAAAATCTGTACCTGGAGGCCAGCTATTCCTCCCAGATACTAAGATCCCTTTGGATTTAAAGCCTAGAACAAACATACCCTCCACGACTGACAAGAGGGAACTCAACCCCAGGCAGTATCTGCCTTTACCAAGGTAGGGAGAAGGACTGGCACACTGAAAAGAGGGAGAGATTTTAGAAGGTTGCTGAACAAACATGAACCATCTTGTTCCTGACACTGGGAAAAAGCTCTGAGCTGTTCATCACCACAGTAACTTACCTTCAGTGTCATCTCAGCTACAAAAATTGCTGTGAAAATGTAGTTGGACACCGTGAGAAAGATTCTCTCCTAGGAAGAAAAAAAAAAGGGAAAACAAACAGAAAAAGACCTTAAGTCTATCTTGACTTCTCCTTGATCTGAAAGATGGGGGAAATAAGAGAGGTGCCTTTGGCAAAGGCCATTGCTGTGCAGCTTTCAGCTCACAGACCTTGGCTCAACCCTGTGCCACAGCTGGGACAGGATCCTACGCAACTCCACAAGAGCACAGTGGATGGGATTTGCAATGCATCCTGCAAATCTGGTTTCAAGGCACTCTTTGCTCTGTTCTGCTGGTGGTGCTCAGTCCTGACCTGCTGTGCTGACCTGGGACTCCTTCCCGAAGGTCTGTGGAACACTAACCTCTAGACTGTGTGTAAGTGCAGTAGAGTCTGGCTGTCAGCTAAGGCAGACATGCAGAAAAAGCCATTTCACTTGCCAGCTTGACCTATCTCCAATACAGCTCAAAAGTAGCATACATGAATGATGACATGCCATTCCTACAGAATGGAAGTTACTTCTATATTTTAGCTCCCACTGTCTGTCCCTTTGCCAGTCACCTCTTAACTGCAGGTGCCTGGGGGACTCTCTTACTCTCCAAAAGGGAGTGAACTAGGATTACTGTATTATAAAGTGGGTTGCCCTAGTATAAGACCCTGCAGGGGAAGCACACACTATGTGAATTACTAATACTTGGGCATTTGAATAGAGGAGTGGGAGCTGGTGTTTAATGCTGAAGTTCTTCCAGAGGTCATACCAGTGCCTGGAACATTTACAAACCTCTGTCAGAGGCTGTGCTAAAAAGCAGGTGGGAGGAAATGGTGCTCACCGTGCTTCTGTGTTCAATTTGCGGTCTCTCCAGGGCAATGGTGATGCAGTTCAGGAAGATGAAGGCCAGCACAACATAGTCAAAGAGCTTGTGAGCAATGATGGTTTGGCAGAGAAGGCGAAACCTGCAAAAGAGTTCCAGTAGGCACCTGTGTCTTGGACAGAGCGAGGTTAGGAGCTATGAGGACAAAGAATTGAGAGGGCTGGCCAAAACTGAACTCCAGTGTAGCAGCTTTCCGATCACTGATACTGATGTCCCTTGCCATGGCATTATTCCAGGTTACACAGGGAGCCTGGAGCAGAGCAAGGGCAGAGCAATAAGCTGAACCTTCATCCACTGCCCCAGTGCCAGAGCGGTTTTCTGACCACTAAAGCTCTGTGCTCCTCTCTCACCCTGTAGAGGAGAGGCTGAGTTTCAATACCACCCCAGAGCAAAGAGGCCACATGCTGAAAGCTGAGGAGAGGCATGCACGTTGGCTGTCATGGGGACCACACTTCTGTCCCCTCTGAAAGACACTGTGTCCATTAGTATAGGTGTCACACAGAGCAAAGGGCTTGCTCTCATGACCTGTAACAGTACCCGCTTCTTTTCAAGTAGTGATGCACATGGGCGAGAATACTGTTGGCTGGGGTACATGGACATTTTCTCCTTGTGGGAAGACCCCTTTAGCAGTAAGAATTTATCCCAAATTTCTTTTTTTTCAGGCAAGAAGAATTTTAACTTTGCCCTAAAAGATGTGATATGATTGCTGCTAAGTTGGTACTGGGACTGAAAAAGAAATTAAGAGACTGTTCTGGTACCAGGGGAGGAAATATCAGTATTATGTAGTTGTTAATAATACATTCCTTCTCCTTTTTGGGTTAATGTTAGTATCCTCTGCCTTGTTTGCTATAAATATTTATGATTACACAAAAGAAAAATAGGATGCTCCAAAGGGAGGGAAGAACCACAATAGCTATTTAGGATTCTCATCTTTTCTTTCTTCTCCAGAATCAAGGAAGAGAAGTGGTGTTTGGCTGTAGAAGGGGAGATGGAGGAGACAAACACATTCCCAGCTGGTAAGTTTAAAGTTGCAACCTAACATGCAGCTCAGGGTATGTGGCCAGCACAGCAGCGGAACCTGCCCCATCTCCCCAACCCTCTCATGACAAAAACTGCACAAACCTGTTTTGTGGAGAGAAGAGATAAATAGACCAGTCTTCCCGTAACTCACACCAGTCTGGCTTATAGACTTCCATCATCTTCCGGATGCGAAAGCACAGACTCTGGAAGGATACAGCAGAAGCAAGTGCCACTGGTTACCTTTCCACTTGCCCTTCCTTTCACATCTGACCCCAAAACACCACTATCTGCAGTTCCCCAGGTGCAGTACCTACCTTTCTTTAAATCCCTGAATGAGGAAATGGACTCAAAGAGCAACAAACGGAGGTAGAAGCTGCTTTGCCAGGGCCTGTTTACCCCTTGGTATTTGGGTTTACCTCCCCAGATCATTACAAATAAAACAGCAGGTGCCCTTTCTAGAGCAGGATGTTGTCTGTGATCCCTTCTCAGAGCTGCTGGAGTGGCTCTGTTACATAAGGACAGTGCTTCCTTGCTACCTCAGCTAAATGAGAGGCCAGGACAGGAAGGCCTTCTGTTGGCACTTGGGCTTGGAGGTGATTTAATGTCATACAGTATATATGCCTGTTCAAATTTCTACTGACCCTCCCTCCATTTTTTCCCCCCTTTGATCTGCTCACAGACTGTGGTCTCCCAGGCTGGCACCACAAAACTCACTTGTGCCTGTGCTGCCTGCTCTGATCTGCTGATGTTCCCCATGAAAAGCTCTTGCTGCTCACACAGCCTGACCTTTCCTAGACCGTAGAAATCACTGGCTGCACTAATCTGAAATAACAGCCCCCAAATGACCATGAAAACACCTCACATCTGCTTTCCTCCCACCATCCACCTGTACGGCTGCCTTGCAGGCAGCCTGACAATGTGGTTTGAGCTTGTCTGGACCTCGAAGGTCCGATGTGCGTTCAATGTTGTCCTCCAGCTGTACTTAAAGCACCTTTGCAAGCTCTCCCAGACACACAGCAGGGAGACTGAAACTTGAGGATGGATTTAAGGTTTCCCACAGCACCAGGTTCCCTCCACTAAGTACTCACATAATCTATTTCTTCATCATCCTCTCCTCGTTCCTTGCAGTTGTTCATCTTTGGGAAGATCTCCTTGGCAATACTGGGCATTTTGCCATTGCAGTCTTGATGCTCGCTGGCCCCAGACATTGCTCCCAGCTTATGGGTCACTCTGTGGCTGGACGGGACTGAGGCCAACTCCAGCAGGTCACAGGAGCCTTTGTTGTCCAGAGAGAGTGTCCGGCGGTGATGAAACACCCTTCCCATCCTGTCTGGCTCCCCATCTGCTGCCCTGTGCCTTTCCCCAGACAGGAGCGATTCGTGCTCGGCAGAGGGAGGTTTGTGCTTCAGGCTGTGTCCCCGGGCCAGGCTGTTCCAGCTGGAGCGACGGCTCCCCCAGGCTCCACTGCGGCTCCAGGCACCATAGTGGGAACTGCGGGAGCTGGACTGTAAGAGAATGGGATGGGACTCAGAGACTCCAGGCACAAGGAGGGAGCATGCAGTCCTATTTTGGATCACAGGCTTCTCCCTGGGCCCCTAAGCCAGGGGGTTGCCATTTTTCAGCTGTTGAGGAAGTTGCATGGTGGGAATTTAGCAGCAAACTTTGTAAATCTGACAATAAATTGATAACGAGTTAGCAATGATGTTGGCCGTGATTACTTTATAGCACCATTTGTGTGCAAAGCACTTACAGGGAAGGTAAATAATAAAGCCAAAGGCCAGGTGCCTGATGTTGTTACTTATACCAGCACAGAGCAAGAATAAAGCTCTCAAAAAATATGATTGGCAGCTTTTTACACTGCCCTGGGGTAAAGGATAACAAAAAGTACAGGGTGATGGATAATGCGACACACCACCTTTGAGTACAGTCTTAGTAAAAGGAAGCAAAGAGAGAAACAGGCTTGTCGGTTACAGTCTAGTTCAACCACATCAGCAGTTTATGTAGTACATGGCTGCCAGCTCTCCCTGTTTAGAAATAACAGGGGCATGAACCCTTGGAGCACTGATGCACCACCACCCCTGAAAGCTGTGTGTGTCAGTGGGTAGAAAGCCCAGAAGCTGATGTTACAAGGTGGACAGGTCTGAGATGCATTGGTTGGACAGCCAGCAGTGCTTGGGGAAGTGCTAAGGGGCAGCAGGACCTGCTATGGGGAGCTCCAAGTCAAGGTTTCTCTCTTCATTTTTACAAAAGCTTCCAGAAAATCCATCTGTTATGGGACTTGGCAGTTCTGGCATCACCCAGATATTCCTATGCTCTTAACTCACTCAGGGCATCATTTTGTGTTCTGTGTTCTAGGACAACAAGGAAAGGGCAAGAAGAAAAAATATTTGACTCTGTCTCCTTGGTGTTTCCCATCTCCCACCAGAAGAATATAAAAGAGCAGAATCCCACTCTTAATGGAATATAGATCAATAACCTGGAAACAGATGTCAATAATCTGGAAATTTAGATAAATAATGTGAATTGACCTGGCTTCCTAAAGACAGGCAATGTGCTTGTGTTAGAAGCCTACAGCAGCAGTGCAATCCTCCACAGCAATCCCCAGATGATGGCAGAAAGGCAAAAGAGTGTTGGACTTCAAAAAAAGGGTTTGACACACATTTCTACTCACTCACTTACCAAGGACCGCTGGTCAAAGGTCATTCTCCCCAGGGACATCACACTGCTCTTCCGGGAGTCAACAGCAACACGGATCTGATCAGGCTGCAGGGAGTTTCGTGAAGAGCTGGTGACTGCCCCAGCAGCCACTGGTGGGTTGGATGAGGGCAAGGATTGGTCCAAGTGTCCATTAGGTGTCACAGGAATTGCACAGAGCTTGGGATCTGGGTGGAAAGATGCAGAAAGAAGAAAGAGAAAAGAAGAAGGTGGGTTCCTCACTATCCAGTGACTGTTTCAATGTCTAAGCTGTTTAGCATGTTAGCAGCAGCTAACAGAATATTAGCTGTCTAGCATCAATCACCATTGATTCCTTCTGATTTAGGGTGTTGTGGCAAAAGCAGTGCAAGCTGGGGAGACTTTGAAGTATTCTCCTCAGTCTTCAAAACTGACAGCAGCTCTACCTGGGGCCAGACAGACGAGCAGAGTGTTGGTCAGGCAGAATCAGGCTGACAGGCAGAGCAAGAAGCCGAACCCTGGCAGCAAGGGGAGGAGAGTGCGCTTCTGCATGCCAAGAACACAAACCTGCATCATCAGGTCTGAACAAAATACCACTGACTGTCAGACTGGCTATTTAAAGCAGTTGGGCTGAGACACTGAGGAAGAGACTAAGATGTGGGGAGACCCACAGCCATCCATGTGTTGGGGTGACCTTTAAATTCCTGCAATCATACCCTTCCTGCCAGTCTATCCTACTATACTGGGCCTCTTCAAACAACTGATCATTGACCTTGAAGATCCAGAACACCTTTGAGGCGTACGTTGGATGCTGTAGATAACCATCAGCATTTGTCAAGATGGATAGAGAGGATGGGGTACTGGATTTTAATTCCTGAATGGACTAGAAAAATCATTTTTGTTTGACCTACTGCATAATAAAGGTCACATATCCTTGCCTGCATGCAGTGTCACAGCTGTGAGTGCACCAACAGGCTCCATAACCTCTTCCCCATCTGCCCTCCTAAGGGGCTGGCTGCCTACATTCAAGGTAAGTTCTGATTTGGTGCAGCCATGAAACCCAGGATCAGACTGCTGTGAAAACAGCTAGGTTGCAGGAGAGAGCTGTGACAAGTCAATACCAGAGCCATTGCTCCTTGCTGTGGGAGCTCCATTTAAGCTCAGACCTGTGCCTGTGGTCCTTGTCTGGGTTATGCTCTGAGCAGGATTGTGCCTGCTCTTGCACCTTGCTAATCGTGATCTTGTCTTGCTGACTGAATTTCTTGGCTTGACCTCAGACCTGCCTCACCACTGCAGACTTGCCTGGCAAGCATTGAACCATTTGCTGTCCCTGGCTAGTGTCAGTGGACCTGCTCTGCTTACTCTGTGCAGGTACTGTGCCTTTGTCAGTGTGGTCCCTGCCTTCCTGACTGGCTGTCACTCCTCCTCAGCTCTTGGCTCACCATCCATTGCAGAGCAAGCTACTCTTGCTGCTGCCTGCCACCAGTCCTGTCTGAAGTATAATACCTCTCGTAGAAAGACTTGCAGTCTTCAAGGAAAGACTTTGAGGGGTGGAGACCTTATCCAGCAGTTTGTAGGCAGATTGTTTCAACAGTTAATTATCTTTCCTTAAAAATATGTGGCTTTCTTCAGTCTGAATTTGTCTAGCTTCAGCTTCCAACATTTAATACCTCATTATGCTTTTTTTTCTGCTCAATTAAAGAGCCATCTACCATCAGAAATCTCTCCTTATGGTTGGCACTTACAGAGTGTGTGATCAAGTAACTTCTCTGGTTTCTCTAAGCTTCATTAGCCTCTCACTATGAGGCAAGACTTCTAGATTTGTCCAAGTCCTTTTTAATGTGTTGGTATCCTCTATGCAAATGTGGGTCCCAGATTTGGACACAGTGCTCCTGAAATGGTGCCCTTGAAGCTAAGCAGAGACAGTCTCGCTTCTCACTCCTAGTTGGCGTTCTGTAGGTCATTCAAGAACTGTTCCCCTTAGCTGTCACATTCCTCAGGATGCCAACACAGCCCTGTTTTTCTACAGATAACACCACAAACTAGCATAAAGTTCACAATGAAGACCAGTAAGTTCTTGGAGATGGGAGTGATTTTTCTGCAGAATCTGCTGTCAGATTTCTCACTAAACAGCAATGGGATATAAGCAAATGAGGCTGTTTGAGCTATTGTACCTGAGCCTTCCTGGATCTCTTGGAACTGGTCTAACTCGTCTATGTTTGATGAACTCTGATCTTCATCTGAGTATGACCGGTTAGCATCACCCTGGAACACACAAGTTTAGAAGTCAGGAACTCATAGACAGAAAAAGACCATTCGTTCTTGTCTGTCATTCCTGGAACAACTGTAAAGTCCTCTGTGGCAGCCAGGCATCAGTGTGATCACTGGAAAGAGTCTCATGCACCCTGGGGTGGCTGATGAACTGCATTCTTGCTTTTGGACCGGCAAAGGGCTCACCCTAGTAGAGTAGGGTCTGTTGCACAGGACGGAAATTTTGAACTCCCTTTCAGAGGATTTGGCTCTATCCTTGCAAGGATTAACACTGTCATCTTTTTGTTTTAACGAAGCCCACCCTGACCTTAACAAGGGAAATGACAGAGGTGCGATACTTTGGGAGTTCTCCACCCCAGTAACATCAAAGTGTCTCAAAGGTCCCTTTTTAAACACCTCTATTCCTCGTCCTGATGAGGACTTAGTGGCAACTCACCTCAGCCTGGAACCCCTCCACAAGAATGGCCACCAGTAGATTGAAGAGCACATAATTGCCAAATGTCATGAGAGCCACAAAGTACAGGGATGCCCATGGTGAGGTAGAGGCCATGCCATTATAGAGCACAACATTCCAGTCCTCCTGGGTTAGGATCTGCAACCAGAAGCAGAGGCCACATAAACATGAAGGAAGAACATCAAAGGGATTCTCAGAAAAGGACAGTGAAAGGATACACATCAGGACTACATCAGGCCCCTTAACTTCCCCATAATCACACACCCACCATCGCTGTCCAGCTATAGTACTACCCCAATAACGTTAGCTGAGCAAGGAGAAACAAGGGTGCCCATGAGGGCAGTCATGTGCTGAGGTGATGGTGTTAAACATGGGAGTTGCCACAACAGGAGTGATCTTTGAAAACTGTCTCCTAGAAAGGAAGGAGCACCCCTGTCTGAGAGATACACCAGTCGTTTGGTTACAACACATAATTGTTCTTTCTCCAAACTTCACATGCCAGAGTCTTTTGCATAGCCTTTTGTGCTGCCGGGAGCAAGTGCAATGCTCCACAATGAGAAAAAGCACCTCCTGATCATCTTCACTTTGCCCCAGCCTACTCATAGAAAGCAAAGTGGGATCACCTGGAAGACAGTGACGATGGCCCACAGCAGGGAGTCAAAATTTTTCCGGTCAGGAACTGTATCTCCTGTGTCTGTCCTGAGGCTGAACTTGCAACCAAAGATGTGCATTCCCAGGATGCTGTTGAGACAAGAAGTGGAGGTGGTGTCAAATATAACTATCTCTACCACCACAATGAGCTCATCAGGGTCATTCTCTTTTCTTCCCAGCAATCTAATGTAACACCACAGGTACGAGGGATGGAACAACACAGCCAGACCACTGGGACCTATCCATGAAGAAGGAGCTGCGTATTGCACCCCTGTAGCTCACCAAAAAACCTTACTTTCCATCTGTACTGCCTTAGAGGTCACATATTCCCTCCAACCTCTCCTTCAGATTGGCTTTCTCCATCATTGTTCTTTGCTCTCATTTTTCATCATCTCCCTACCACGGCAGCCATGGGGTGCACTGACAAACTTTCTTGGTTGCTTTCTCCCACCCTTCTGCCAGAGTCATTCTCCAGACTGAACTGTTCTTTCAGACAGTGTGGATTACCAAGAGACTTCACCTATCCTGCAATGGGACATTATGCTCAACATGTGCATTTGGTGGCAGTATTTCTCCACCCTATCCAGGCCAAATCTTCAGGTCCTGAACCCAGTTTAGGGCAGCAGTAACCTCAGCCCTTATGAACAAATAAACATTTGTCAGTGCTGCCTGAGCCTGGAGCAACGGGCAAGACATGTCATGCAATCATGCTCTGAAGCTGCTGTCCACACAAGCCATGCACTGCCTCTCCAAAACACTGCGAGGCAACTAACTGCCTCCTCACCTGAATATAAAGATGAAGAGCATGAGGAGCATGCAGAAGGTGGCTACGTTGTCCATAGTTTTCATCAGCACCACAAGCTGGCGGCGCAGCGCAGGCATGAAACGCACCAGCTTCAGCACTCGCAGAAGACGGAAAGTCCTCAGAACAGAAAGGCCGCCATCCGACTGGCCGATGATTTCCCAGATGCTATGGCCCCAGAGAGGCGCAGGCAGTATGAGGGAAAAAATGAAAGACAACTGAATGAATAGAAGAGACAGAGGAATAACAATGCTAATCCAAGTTTTCACCTCTGCATTGGCAGCAAGTATAAAGTGGTCAGAGAGAAAATCTGTTTGAGCAAGATATGGTTAGAAGTATACACTATAGGCTTATCCTTAGGTGTAGAAAGCTGCATTTCTCCCTTAAGAACATGAACATGCCACTACACGTTGCAGGAATGAGGAAAGGATTGCAGTGTTAGATTCCAGCAATTGAATTTCTTCTATCACACATTAAACCTTTGTAGCATCCTTAATTTGTCCATTTAAAAAATATTTCACAGCTAATATTTATTGTGGACTTACAAGGCAATTACAGTTGTCTTGATTCTATAGAGAAGAGAAAAGGGAGGCAGAAATGCTATGTGGCTTGCCTAGGGTCACCAAGGAAAAGACATCTTGGTCTCTCAATCCTTGGCCTTGTGCATCAGCTCAGCTCCTCCTAGTATATCTGCTAAATCCTTTCTGAAAAGGCACTTGAATACGTGCAAGCTCTGTGATACTCTTTTCTATGTGTATTTCAGTTGATCCCCAAGGCCCTTGTCACCTGATGATGACGATGATACTGTCAAAGATGTTGTAGGGGTTGCGGAGGTAATCAAAAAGACCAAAAGCAGCGAGTTTCAGGATCATCTCCAGGGCAAACATGCTTGTAAAGACAACGTTGCTGATCTCCAAGATGTTGGTCAATTCCTCTGGCTGGAGAGAAGGCAAATTCAGAGTCAGAACTGAAAGAGCCCAGAAATTATGGGAAATAAAGTGCCACCACTCCCAGGGGAGAGGCTTTGTAGGGAGCTGCAAAGGTCCCATGGGTGAGATTAGAGAGGAGCTGGACAGAGCCACTTGCACTCCAATTCCTTTGCACATTTCATAGATTCATCATAGAATACATCCCTAACAAATTATATTACTAGAGGTGGTCAGGAGCCCTACAGCCATTCAGGCAGCCAAGGCTGACCAAGTGTCTCCCACATCCCACTCCATACCCTGGTCCCCCCAGCTAAAGGCTGCTTTACTTTGTTCAAAGAACTTCAGTATTTTGTGAAGCAAGGCAAAAGTGGCTGATCTGTGGTCAACCTCTTTCTTCAAGGATTTCTTCCTCTGAGGTTTCCACAGGTAGCTGGCACAATTTTTTGCTGTAATTCTGAAAACATTTGAATGATAGGAAAACAGTTCCCCATCTTCCTCTAAACCTCACTGCACTTCTCTGCCCCTTTCCCCTCTGTTTTTGCCCTTCCCTGTTTTTCTCTCCTCCACTCCCCACCAAATTCTTGGTATGCATTAGTTCTCTGGTCTTACTCCAGCAGTCTTTTCTCATGCCTCTATTTTCAGAGTGGTCTCAATAATTACCCAAGCAAATAACATACTGGATGAATAAGACAACAGCGAGGAGGGGCACACTGCTAACACCTACCTGTAAGGGTGTAAGGGACAGGAAGAGCAGGTCAAGGTAGGGAAAAGAGGAAAAAATGGACAGCAAGAGGAGAAAGGCAGATGCACAAGGTGAAAACCTCCAGGGATGAGACAAGATTACTGTGTTGAAATGAAAAAAAAAAAAAAAAAAAAAAAAAGGCAATCTAACCATGCCTCAGGCATTTTTTCTGTTGAATCTCTGACATCTTTCAGCCCCTGTGATACAGCCTTCTCCAGCAGAGACCAATGTGTTTGTGCATATGAGAGCAAGTGTTTTAATGATTCCATCAGTGGAACAAGTATGAGCAAATTAAATTACTCCTCCTTTTGTTTTCTGAATTAATGACTTTTTCTTCAGTGTGTGCAGCCTTGGAACTTTCTCTGACAGGGTCAGGAAAGGGTCTAGACCGTTCCTCAGGAATGATGAAACATTGCTTCAGAGGGAGACAGAGGCTGCACTCATGTCACTGATGGGGGATGCCAGGATCTTCCCGTCCCCTGTGAAATGGAGGCATTCCCTGCACTGAATTTGGGATGGACTCATCTGCTCAAAGCACCTCTCACCCAGGGACTAGGACTGCACCAGGCCAAACAGCAGGGGCTGAGGTCTCAAACAAGGTCAGATGCATGAAGGGCAACACATGCACAAGCCTGCCCATATTTCCATATACTCAGACATGCACAGACATAGCCCAGGGAGACTACCACAGCAATGGCAAGGCACAAAATGCTCCCAAAGTGAAAAACTTCCTTCCAGTATAATGGTTTTCGTCTTGGGGCCAGGCTAGAGAACCCATGGCCTTCAGACCACATGAGACTGCTAGGGCAATTCACCTGGCTGTAGCCTGCTGCTGGCCATCCCCTTCCCAAGCAGCAGCTGGTGGGGACCTGCTCCAGACAAAGGTGTGCCACCTTCCCAGGCAGAGGGACAAGGCATGGCAGTTCCAAGGCACTTCTTCAGGGCTCCTCTGGCCCAAATTCCCACGTACACCTTGGGACAGGTATTTGTCACACCTCAGGCAAGGTTACATATTAGGTGCCACTGAGCCCCAGCTCCAAGCGTTCGAGGTGTATCTGACCCAGGCTCTGTGGTAGCAGGCAGTACTGCTTTCACTGTTTGGATACCCATGCTGAAAAGGTGGCTGAAGGCTCCCCTCTTCCATTGGTCTGAACTATGCCTGCCCACCAGGCCACTTTTTTAAGCATCACATAAAATGAATGGAAACAAAAAAAAAAACCTGCAAAAGCCTGATGTTTGGGGCAAGAGAGAACAGACATTTCTGGTACTGCAGAAAGAAAGAAAAAAAAAGTGAGCCACTGCAGGTCAGAGCCAATATTTTTACCATGAACTCAGTGCACACTAGGGAGGGGAATCATGGTCTCTCCCTGAGAACTGCAAAATTGTTGTTTTCTTGAAGGGTAGCCTTTGTGTTGGCTGTGCCTGTTACTTATCCAGCTGATGGAAGGGGAAGTGAGGGAGGAATGCAGTTCTGGGTCTGATTATCCCCCTGAAGGTAGGAGCTGCTTTAACCCCTGCTCTGGGATCCCCAGGGGCCCGGATCCTCCCAGGTGAGCAAATGGACTGGAAATTGCACCTCACATCTGTGCCTTCCCATGCCCTTTGCTAATTTCTTGCACTCCTCCTTGCAGCTTTTTATTGAAATACTCAATTTCTTTCAAATAAAAAAAAAAGGGGAGATGGCTCAATTTCCATCCATAACTACATTTGAATAACAAAACCATCCTGAAAATGAGGGGGGGAAGAAGGGAGATAAGAGCAAAGGAGAAAGAATGAGCAAGTGTGCATGGGAAGGGAGAGATGAAGATCACTTCATGGACAGCCAGGCAGTAATGACACTTACTGGGAACATGAGGTCCAGATGCTAAACAGAGATGCCAATTTCAGCCTGAATCAAATGATTATGTCAGTGAGAATGAGCAATGTAAAAAAGCAACAAGCTATGATGGTGGATTATCCTCCTCTCTGCTGTCCATACATTCTCTCTTGTGCTGTCATAGGGAGTAACTGATGTTTGAAAAGCCATGCTTGCATCTCGCTTGTGTAAAAGGTCACCTGTTCCCCCACCTCTCCTTCCCTCCCTGACATCTGTTTCTCTAGTCGAGCCTCCACCTGTTAATCTTTTTCTAATGGGCCATCAATCAGCCCCAGCAAAGCATCCTTCCTAGAGAGAGGGGCAGGAAAGACTGGGCAGGGAAAGGAAGGAGATAGAGGCAGAGAGAAAGGCAGCAAAAGATGAATTGAAAACAAAGCTGAAAAAAAATAGTAAAATAAACTCACTGGCACCCACAAGAAGTAGAGAAAGAGATATTTTAAAATGGAGTAGGAAAGAAATAAAGGCTGGGGAAGGAAGAGCAACACAAAAGGATTGAACTCGGGGAGTTGGGAAGAGAAAAAGAGAGAGGAGCCAGCTGGAGAAGCACGCTCACTGGCTAAAGGCAGATCCTGCATTGCAGCCCTTTCTGGAGACACAAGTAATTTGGCAGAGTGCAAAGAGCCATCAGCTGGAAGCCAGGGCTGCAGGGTGCGGGGTAGGAGCGGCTGTGTCCTGTGTGGGATGCCCTCACACCTGGGGCAGTGTGGCCATGAGTGACAGTGGACAAGGCTGGTGGCTGGAATAGAGCTGGTGCGGGGACTCATTCTGGCCAGGGAAGCGTGAACTTGATGAAGGGAGAAAGCGAACAGGGAAAAAGTGGTTCTCTCCCTTCCTTCCAACCAACACACAGGATTCCCAACACAATGGATGTGTCATCTCACAGTTGTAAGAGCTCCCCAGGCTCCCACAGACAGCACTCAGGCACTTGTCATCAAAACTGTCAGCAAGGCTTCCTCCTCCCAGGCCACCCAGGTTTACCTAGAAACCGTAAATTGAAGTGTCCACAAGGAAAGGCCTGAACTCAAGGCTATTCTAGTCCAAGCAAAACCAGGGAATACCAGAAATCTCTCCACAAGAAGTCTGTTCATATTGCCAAGCCAGGAGATACTGGTTTACCCATCACAGTAGGAGAGAAAGTTGAACAAAACTGTGAGAGCTAAGTATTGGGGTGAGGAGGGTGGCTTGAACAGTTGAGAGACCCCAGGGGGAAAAGCATGACTAGAGCCAGTGTTTTAACCAGACTGGTTCACCTACGCTACATATGGATCTTTTTCCAAATCCATGAAAATACCTAATTCACATCTTCATGGCACAGGTCCTTCATCTCTAACAATGTAGATCAAATACTGAGAGTGAAATGTATGATTCAGATTTACTTCAGAGCTCCTTCCCAGTGATCAGGAGCTAGAATTGGGGCAATAGAGGGCAGCAGCTCAGGTTTTTCCCCCTTTTCAGTTTCTTATTAACATTGGAGTTCTTATGTTAGATGAGACTGAAATCTAATTAGTCCATTATCTGACAGCAGCCAGAAATTCCTGCACTATAGAAAAGGTTAAGAATATGCAGACCAGCATGAAGCCCCTGCAGGAGAAGTTTCTCCTACCCAGGAGTAAATTTGCAACAGTCTGGAAACTGAAGAGTTATTGATGTGATCTATGCAGACCAGCCCTACCAAATTGTACCTGAACATCACTGCTTCTGAGAACATGAGAGAAATATTTCACAGAGACCTCTCTCCAGCCTGTCTATTTTTACTCACCATTCCAAAGTCACTTGACAATAATCAGAAGAGTCACAGAAACCAGCCATGGAACATACCAACTAGGTTTTACTTACTGTAATCACCACCCCACAATCAGTGCAGGATTTTGTGATGTTTTGTTATACCCTAGTTTTACAAGGCTGAAGTAACGTGGTTTCATCTACCACCCCAGAGAGACTGTTCCATCATTTACTAAATGTCAGTATGATGAGCTGGCTTGGAAATTTCTGAATGATTCTGACAAGCAGCAAACAGTAAAAGGAGAAGCAATAACTGTAAAATATGAACTCGTGGATGCAATAAATGCTGGTATAAAGGGAAATCACACAGGATAAAGGATATGAAGGTACTGATCCAGAGGGCTGGTCTTGTTAGGAAACAAGGGATCATCTCCTGACCCACACAAGACAGACCTCAAAGTATTGATCTGATGTATGCAAGAATACTGTAAGTAGACACTGGAGAAGATAAATCAAGTTACTCAACAACTGTCTTATTGGCTGCTAATGGCAAAGATGCTGGCGTCCAACAGGCCATTCAAGGAATGTATGAGAAAGGCAGCCTGGGACATTCAGCTGGGACCAGACTTTTATCCTCATGCTGAATAAGGGAGAAAAGCAAGCAGCACCAGATCCTCTGTGAATATTAGAAAAAGTAAGCCTCTTAAAAGGATCCTTCTGGACAACCACAAGCATCTAATATCTTGATTTTCTACACTGGATTTTAAACATAGGCACTTCCAGACCTGAAGAACTGTAAAAACTATTTTAAGCAGGACGAAGCTTGAAATGATGGATTTTGACTTGTGCAATGTCCCAACAATATTTGAAGGCCTGATACTGAGAATATTACATGGTATAATGCACACTGATGGATTTGAATAAACTTATCTGTTTACAAGTGATAGCTTGTGATAAGCTTAAGGATTAAAAATGACTCATAGCAGTGCAGTTTGTCCCAAAATGAGTTGATTTCCCTCACAAGAAACGTATAAGGAGATGGGAGGCTACCTTGGCCACACAAACATGACAGGACAAGGGACTGTATGGATAAGCTAAACAAAGCCAAATTCCAAGGTGATTTGGATCTGAGTAAAGTGGTTTGAGTAGCTGAGATTAAGTCTCCTGGCAGAAAAACACTGTGAATATTAAACCCCTGAATTGTAATACACAGATAATTCTAATTTGTGTTTTTCTTTCTGTTGGTCAAGACTCAGGAATCAAAGGCAACACTCACACATGGGCTTTGCCCCTAGGATCCTGTGTTTCTGAACATGAACCTTGTGCCTGGTTCCTGCAGTCTCTCTTCACCCCTTAACTTGATGGTTGGTGGATGCTTTGGTCAGTGGGCCAGCTCACCTGTGTACAGTCCATGAACAAGTGGAGCAGCAAGGAGCTGACAGACATGCCATGAGCTGCTCCCAGGACTGCTCAAACTTGTGACACCTTCACACATCCTCTTGTCCAGCCAGATATGTCCCCAGAGCATAGCTGGGGTTGTGATCTCCCATGCAGCAGAAAACAAAAGGTTAAGGGGTCTCTATACACATTAGCTCTGGGCCAGGAGACTTTCATATGATGAGGTAACTGAAGCAACAGAAGCTACTCAGTCATAGGATGGTGTCACTCTGCAAATCACAGACAGCTGTGGGCAAAGGAGTTTTGCTGGATACTGTTCTGTGAAAGATTATGTTACTGGGAGGAAAAACAACAGGAAAAAGAGAAAGGAAGGAAAGAAAATGAGGTGATGAAGCATCAGTCTGAGATGTACTGATAGCATGGCCTGAGGAAAACTGAAAGAGACCAAAGGGAAGTGCAAATGCCCGTATGCTTTTGAGCTAACTGCTGACTGTAAAGGACCTGGAATTCATGGTATGGTCTGAATATAATTTGTTTTAATCTTCCGGTGGCAGGGAAACAGGATTCAGTATACACATTTTAAATAAACAGGCTGCACCACGTTTTTCAGTTATAATCAATTCGGCTGACATCTCTTTCTAGTAGAAACAGCATGCAGGGTCATAAGCTTTTCCTAGCTACTTATGGATAAAAATTGATAGCCTAACTTTAAGGATGTGTCATTAATAACCTGCTACTAGAAACCCCAAGGCTGCAGGCAGATCCCACTCTGCTGTGGGCTGTACAAACACAGCAGAGGCAGCCTAGAAGGGCTTAAATCCACACACACAATAGCCAGAACATGAGAACGAATTCTCTACCTCCAGCTCAGATATTCTTCTGCTAAATTCTTAATTCACGCTGTTTCCAATAAACCAAAATGAACAATGGATCTCCCCGCTTGGTGCTCACATCTTTAAAACATCAGTGGGCAGTTTTCATATTGTCCTGGGCTTCAACCCTTAGTCATCTCTCTACTACGTGATAAATACATCACTCTTTTTTTATCTGTTTTCATGAGTCAAACCCTCCAGCTTCTTCTTCATCCTCCTCTCCTCTGAGCTCCTGCCAGTATTTTTCTGGTACTGAAGCACCCCATGCAGTTTTGCATTCTGGGATCAAATTAAGGTTTCCCATCCTTGTATCAGAAACTAGCTGGGCTTTGAAAAATAGTCTAGTGCTTGGTACGTGGGTGGGATCCAGACATCTGAGGCTTCAAATAGTGGTTCAAACACTGTTGTTGCAAACAGGGATTTTAAGATACTCTGGGTCTCAAGATACCTCCATCCTGATACAGCACGGGACAAATCTGAGTGCCTTGCTTGAACCAGACTCACTGCCTGTCTCTTTGCAGCCTGAGATTGTGTTCAGGACCAGGCTTCATCTTGGCTCCAAAGCTTCAATGCAGCCAGCATCTAAGTAGTGGCGCAATCTCTTATTTTTTTTGTGATCTGGGCAGACACATGGAGCAACTCATGGTCATATTCAGACTGGCAGAGTAGATCTGAGACATGAACATACAGCATGGACTCCTTTAGCACAAAGTGAGGCAATGCAGATGCAAGGTCATGGCCATGCTTAACACCCTCTGAAGCTGGCTCTGCACATCACAAAGTAGACACAGCCTCTGTTTCCTACTTATAAAATGAGGGCACACAATCCTTCTCCATCTCACAAGTCTGTCAGGATAAAGTGCACTGCTGACTCAGAGCTGCCTGCAAACTATTGGCGTGAAAGTCAAAACCTGTGCCCACACCTGCTGTCTACATCTGACCTATCTATCACGTTTTGCTGTCAGAGCAAACAAAAGGCTCAAGCCATCTGAGCCCCCAAAATGACTGGAGATGGGAGGTGGTGCCTTTCCTAGCCTTCTTATATAGGTAGACTGTGCTCAGGCATCTCTTAATTAAGCTGGAAAGGCTAGCAAGCTGATGGATTTGAACTGAGATGCTGGTGAAGTGCCTGTGACATCCCCAGAGGGCACATTAAATTAACCAAATAGACTAAGGATTCAGTAAACTAATGAAGAGAGAAATGAGAGAGAGAGAGATGAAGATGATGGAAGAGACAAGGGTGAAGGAGAGAGAGCAGGTGGAAAGAGAAGACAGGGTAAAAAAGAAAAGCAGAGGGACAAAAGTGAACAGGGAGGAGAAAAAAAGAGGGATTGAAAGGAGGTGGGAGGAAAATACATGGAGACAGTGAAAGTGATTAAGTGATAAGAAAGAAAGACTCTCCAAGATCCTGTGGCTTTCTCCAAAGCCATGCTGGGACCATCTGTGCTGTGGCCTAGGGTCCAAATTGCTCAATCTCTGCCTCCACCAAGTTGCATCAGCTGCTTAGCAAGGCCATAAACCCGAGCAGGATTCCCCAGTCCCCGCTGCTCACCCTGTGCCCTGAAGTGCCTTACCTGCTCGTGGTGCTCAATGCCCATGCTGATAGTGTTCACTAGGATTGCAATCATAATGCCACGGTTGAAGTACTTGCTGTCTACAATCCCTCGAAGCTTGACCCTCACTTCTCGCCACATGTCACTGCAGAGCTTCAGCCGTCCACCTTCTTCAACCTCCTCCTCATCCTCCAGTGCCGAGGCACCCTGGTCCTCTCTGGTGCCTTCTCCCTCGTTTTCACTGGCTCCTCCATCCTCCTGGTCTGAATCAGCACTATCGAGGACAGAGAGCCTTCGGGATGCTTCATGCTCCCTGCTATGGCATCGGGGACAGTTGGTGGGATCAGAGGTTGCTGTCACAGCAATGGGCTGGACCAAGCCCTGAGGAGGGCAATCAAGAGAGTTGTGCTGCTGGCAAAGCCCTGCAGAGAGAAGTGATCATGCTTAAAGGAGAAAGCTTTGAAAAAAAGACATTGAAACCGGGTACCTCTTTGGCTTTTGGGTATTTAGACAGGGAAACTGGTCTTTCTAGCTGTAAGGGTGATTAAACACTGTCACATCATCTCAAGGGCAGCAATAAAAGCCATTGCTGTTGGGGCCTTTAGACTGACTGGCTGTATCACCAAAAGGCATGGTACTGTTCAGCTGCCTGTGATTAGGCTCAACGGAAGTTCACATCCATCAGAGGAAGAACTGTTTTGTCTGATGCAGGAATCACAGCTTGAGACTCAGTAGTTTTTGTTAAGTGGGAACTGAGGGAACAACGACTACAAGGGCTGCTTTTGGCCTGAACTGCTACAAGCTGGGTCCAAGCATCCACATGCTGAGCTGAACTCTTTAAATTAGGGAAGCTACATTAGCAAAGCATCTCCACAAGGCAAAAAAGGTAGCACAAGAACACTTCCTCCTGATAGTCCATGCACTCTGAATCAGAACAGATCTCCTGACTTCAGTGAGAAAACTAAGTTTCTGTTTCTCAATCCTCTATTTGGGCCTGGAAGATCAAATGGACACTGGGGGAATGAAGCAATTAATTCATTAACACAGTGCATGAAGTGTGCAGAAACTTTTCTCCCAGCAAGTAAAGAAAATGAAATACCGAGTATGCAAGACCAGCTGAAGGAAAATACGCCTTTTTGCTTGTTAATGGGAGCATAACTTAGGAAAGGCATTGGCAGGCAGTTAATACTAACTCTATAAAACCATTTTTACAGTCACTTTTCAGGCCAGGATTCCAATTTAAATGGTATCTCGTGTCGAATTTTACACAACAGCAGGAACTTCCATCAAGAGAAATTGTCTCCATTGCCCTTGCATATCAAACCGACTTCTTCAGTATTGCTCCTTTGGTTCAGGAGGTACCCTATTGCAATTCTACTCCCTTTGCCTCTCTCTTGAGGTCCCACAGCTACTCAGTTTGGGAGGAGATATCTCGGGGACCCGCTGTGCCACCAAGTCCAATCCTTAGCACCATTCTGTCACATCCCCCTAATAATTCTCTCTCTCCCGAACTGCTATCATCACCCTGCTATACCAGACGTGGAGCCCTTTACAAGCCTCAGCCAGTACTTTTAATGTTATCCCATTATGGTGTCTGGGTTTCAGACCTGAGTTTCCCATGTTCCCTGCTGGTCTCCTCTGTTTCATTCCCATTCTTGCTGGTCTCCACCTTGCTGGTCTGGTGCACCAGCCATGGCCCCATGCTCAATAGCCAATGTTAATTCTAATTTCTGTGCTTTGTAGGCACAGGTCCTTTGGCAAGCTGGCACTTGGAGATGCTCCCAGTTACTCTAGGATTTCCCCTATTGGCATTTCCAGCTTTACCCACGTAATCCTTACTGTAGTGCCTCTGTCTTTTCCTGTTCATGCCTAGCTTGGCATTGCTCGGATCCACGTGGCCCTGGCGCCGGCTCTGTATGCTGTTGTACAACCCAAGGGTGCGGCGTTTGGCTTTGCGCATGATGTGGCAGACGTATTGGAAGATCTCCTCGTAACAGTCTCCTGGCTCCATGTAGCTGGCGACAGTGCTGGAGGAGAGGTACCGGGCCCTCTGCTCCTGCATCAGCTGGTGCTCTCGCTGCTTGGTCTCGGAGAACTGTGTGGCGATGACGACCAGACACAGGTTAATCATGAAGAAGGAGCCCACCTAGTAGTAAAGGAGAAGGGACAGTCAATGTCAGCACAAGGAAGAACATGCAGAGGCAGGAATGTAAGAGGAGAGCGAAGGGGGAGGTGGCTGGAGGCAGGCAGAGGAATGGGAACCAATCTGTGTATGGAGATGGCGTTCCAGAGAAAGCCAGGGCTGGCTGAGCTTGTTTTTGAGAATTCTTTCAATGTAATTTCCATCAAGAATTTAGAGCTCTGAACCAAAATTCAGGAAGCACAAGCCTGACTTCTTTGGTCCCCAGACTTTGGGACCTTTAGCAAGTCACTTAGAAGTTGCCTGCAAAGGGTTTGATGAAAACTGGACTTTTTTCATTTTTTCCCCTCTCCTTTGTGTTAAACAGAAAGTGGGGGGCAGAGGACTAGTTTGGTAGTTCAGTTGCTTTCTCCTCTGCTTATTCTTTTACTACTGGAAAAATCATGCACTGTCATTTATGGTCTTCAGCTCTTGGAAGACATGTCAGAATTCTCAGAGCATTTTATTTATTTCTACTATTTACACCTTAATTCACCATACAGGGAGATGGCACTTTGCTGAAATGAATGAACTCTTGAAATCAGAGGAGTTTACAAAAACTAATGACTTTGAGAACAACACTAAATAGTCTGGCAAAACACTGCTTCCTTGTTCATTTTCTATTCTTCTTATATTAGACATACTTTATTAGCTCTTATTTTAGTTGTCCTCCAGCCTAGGTTGGCTTTCCATTTCAAATACAAAAACAACCACAGCCCACTCCCCCAGTTTCTTAGAAACAAAATGCCCAAGTTCTTCCTTTGGACAGAAGCCAAAGAGTGTACCAGGCTTATTTTACACTTTTGCATGTTCCCCTTAAGCTTCCTTTGCCTCAGTTTTCCTATCTGTAAAATGGAGCAAATATTTCTTGGCGCTGAGAGATCTGGTGATAAAAATCTCACTTTCAGTGTTACATATTATGAAATTACAGATTAATCTCCACTAGGGGATCTATCCATTATACTTAGGATAAAACCTGGGCTTCAGTATGATGAAAATTTCGTACATAAAAGGGCTAGTAGCCATGTTCAAAATAATTCTCAAAAGCTATGATGTCTTGATTGATGCCTATTCCCCATAGAGCTGTAAGTGGCAATACAGCATCGATAAAATGCAGAGTCTGATCTCTGAACAAGGACCACACATCTGTGCTGCTCTGAAATGGACTCTGCAGGGCAGCCCCCAGGATGAGAGGAAGCACCAGCTCAAGATTTCTGCTTCCCCTGGACCAGGGAGCATCCCTGCTACAGGACGTTCTCGCACTGTGTTCCTCCTGTATGACCATACACTGGACCCAGCCTCACCTCCCCATCTCTCCTTTCCAAGCAAACAGCTCTGACAGAGCAGGATCCAGACCTGCCCTTATCTTCATGCACACGTCCTCCTCCATATAACCCTTCTAGCAAAGGGGAGAAGGCAAACAAAGGTGGTGATAACCTGACCCTAAGCCTTGTGCATGGAAAAAGTGGAGTTTTTTTCAGCAAGCATCCCAGCTTTTTTTATCTATCCAAGCAGCCTTTGCCTCTGTGCGCAGTCCTTGCCACTTCCCCACCAGCTTCAACCCTTGGTTGTCCCATTTTCTTGCACACAGGTGTCCAGCAGCTGTGTCCAGAAGCTCAGTACAGTGGCTTTCAGTATTTCAAAGGGCAGATGTCCCTGCTAGCATCTAAACAGGCCTTTGAAACGTGAAGCCCTTCCCAACCAGATTCAGCAAAAGGACAATAAAACATCTTAAAATAAAGGTTTTATTTTTCCTCCTCTCAGTGCCCTTCAAAGCTGTTCTAATTCTGTTTCCCTTCATCACTGATCCCTTCTCTTCCCTCTCCTCCCACCCATATTTCAGACTATTCTTCCCTTCAGCTCTGTACGTGGCCTTGAAAATTAAAGGGATGCCTTGTTCGGATTCCTTTGCCATCCCCCCGGATTTTCCCTAGTCCATGATATCTTGCATGTTTTCACTGATGAGAGTATGACTGGGAATCCAAATTCTTCTCCAATGCACTCTCCTGCCCTCTTTCCCCTCAGCACCACAACACTTACATGGGCTTGTCCATTCAGTTATCTCCCTCAGCTTGTCCCAAGTGAGGCAGGGTTGGGAGCTAGAAACCAGCTATACATGCATTTCTGGAATGGTAGTTGTGTCACTGCCCAGTACTTTGCAACTTCCAATAACTCCACGAACAACAAGCAATTAAGACTTGCAACACCTGCTCTCTCTCGGCTGCAAGAAAAGTTGCTGAGGGCAACAAGATGCCCTCAGCAGGGTCACACTGTAAGCCTGGGGTTGAATCTGTAGGAGAGTTCAGGTTTCACACCACCAAGACCTGTTCTCTCAGGCACCATTTGCTGTGATCTCCCACCAGATGACCAAAAAGGGGAGGAATAAGAGGGGTGGATATGGCAACTAGGACTGGATATGGCAACTATTGAAGCTAAGAACATAAAACAAATGAGCTTGTTTAATCCTTAAGACAACAGGCAAGTCCATAAACTCTAAGGCTCTGCCTCCCAGCTAGCAGAAGGACAGTAAGGGTCCTAGATGGCTCACATTTGAGCAATCCATCTCAGCTAGCTGAGTGGAGAGACCAAAAGTGCCTGACATGGAGTCAGACAAAGCATCTGACAGAGGCAGAAGGAGATCATTGATTCAAAGCCCCAACATAGGAATCCCATTCAGCCCTGAGACTGAGCTGTACTGTGATTAAGCAGATCCTGGCCTTGTTCAGCCCAAGGCTCAACCCCTGTCTCTGCAATATCTAATAAAATCTGACTGGTGTTGGAGAGGCTGACTTCATTGCCCATTATTTTTATTGCTTATGCCTGGATATCCAGCTTGTCTTCTGCAGCCCACATCTGTAAGCACAGACACTTCAACGAGGTCACTGAGAGCTGCAATGTGGTTGCCAGTCAGAGAGTTCAGAAGAGCTTTCTCTAGTCCAGGAGCCACGCCAGTGGCCAAGAGCTGGAGATGTGACAAAGAGAGAGCAGGACCTCAAGCAGGAAGACCGAAATGAAGCACTGACCCAAGAGTTGAAAGCATGTCACCTCCCTGGTCTCTGGCAGAGGAAGAAGCTATTTACAATTTGCTGAATACGCAAAATGCTTTTACCAGGTTGTTCTGCAAGACCACTCTGAGTGCCAGAGCGAGCCAGCACCCTTCCCCTCAGGGAGCACATCTACACAGGAGTCCTAGACCATGCTGGGAATATATCCAGGTGGTAGAGCCTTCTTCCTGCCAGATGAGCAGTAGCAGGTAATACCCTTATGTAGGTGTTTGAAGATATCTCTGTGAGGGAGGGAGAAGTCATGGATGAAAGCATAGCTCTGAGGAGGAGGCTTTGGAGATCCAGCCCCAGACGAGTAAGTTCGAGCCAAGGCTGGGATGTATATGGAAAAGCAAAGAGTCAGGGGCTTGAAGTATGAATGTCAGAGCAATCCTGCTTAGAAACCCAGGCCTTTTGACCATGGATAAGGAGGGAATGATAAAGGCTGAAAGGACTGTGCTTCATGAGACTTGAAGAGGGATTGTCATTTCTATAAGACTCAGAGGGAAAATGAAACCAAGTGATAGCAAGTTCACAGTGTGGTGTTTCTATGTGCTGCAAAAGATGCATTACACATGCAAAGTAGTTAACAGAAAGGCTAAACACTTTCTTGGTGTAAGTCCACCAAAGGCAAAGGAAATATCCCATCTAGCATATGGCTCCTTTGTTCTGAGCAGTCCCTAAAGTAAGTTGAAGTTCTTGTGCTCCTGTGTTTGATGGAAATAAACCTACATGGCTTCTGCAAATGAGTGTGGAGTGCCTAGAAATGTCAATGACACTGCACAGTAAAATCTCAGGTGGGGTGTTTAATTGAAGGTTTTCAGCCACCTGAAAATTCAGAGGCAAAGTTTGAATCACTGGAAATCCACACGAGGTGAGCCAGCACTAGGAGGATACTCCTACTCAAAAACCAAAATATGCTGACAGAATTTACGTTGTTTGGAGCAGGGGGTGACAGGAAGTTTTTGGAGCTGGCCCGCAGCAGACAGGCATGCCCACCCCAATGGTTAAACACTGACTGTTTCACAGTCCTTCTGGTTCTGGGAGAGACTGTACCCGAGGGCAGGAGTAAAGTCTGTGCTGAACAACACATTGTACAAGTCTGCGTATCCTGGCCATGCTGCTCAAAGTGAAAATGCAGGTGGGTGCTACATGTCTATAGCATGGTGGGAGAGCTGAACAAACCTTAGGGAAATAGTTGTTTTCTGAACTCACAAAAAGCAGAGGATGTTCAGCTTGCCTTTGGGAACAGAGCTGTGGTAAGCTCCCTCCCCATCTGTGCAATCATACCTCTGCACCGTCTCTCCTTGGGACTCTCCAGCCTCAAAGTAAAAGCAGCATTCCTTAAGGTGTATTTCACCTTTGCTGTCCTGGCTTATGCTGAAGCCACAGGGAGTAGGTCATTCTGTTTTCCTCTCCTTGTCTTTCCTTTGTCATGGCACAAGGCCATAAGGCAGGGAGAAATTAAGGACACCATGAAGGTTCAGCGTCTTCATAAGTTTTCTGACCTGAATGGACCAGCAGATTTTTTTTGTGTGCCACTCCCCATACGTACAGGCTGCAGAATTTCTCCCAGAAACTGGGTTACAGTTTGTTTGCTCTCAAATCATTGCATGTCAGTTTGAATTTAAACTAGATCCTGTGCCAGGTGAGTCTGTTAGTGTTAGTGGGTGATTGCTTCTAGAGATTCTATTTCTAGGACGGCATGGCCACCTAGGACAAGTAGCAAGTGAAGAGCAGAGTCTTAACCAGCTCCATTCAGCAGCCCATCCGAACGTATTTAGGCTTTACAGATACGCAACAAGGTCCTTACTGGCTAATCAACCTAGAGCTAAATTGCACCTAATGTATACAGATATTATACTTCCCATAATCCATCCTAGGTCTTTCCCTTCTAGCCTTGATTTTGGTCTCCGTGTGGAAAAAATGCAAGAGTCTCCATAAAAACAAAATTCTTCCTTGTTAGAAACAGGATATTCCCTCCAATAAAATGCACTTACATGTAGGAGGCTTGAGGAATGGAAGAGGCAATGGCATCACATTTCTCACCTCTCTCTCCAGGTACCACCACCAAACATCCTTACAGCAAAGCAACCTTCAAACTTCACTTGTATAAATCCACAGGGCTTATAAACTCTTTATTAAGTTCTCATCACTGACACACCTCTTTCCATCCCCACCAGCCACAGGTGATCTCACACAGCCAGTTTACATTGGACTGCTGACACTTTCAGAGCAGCAGCTCATTTTTGTTCATGACAAGGAAGTAATTCAGCGTGACAGACCCCGAATCTGACAAAATCTGAATCTGAGATCCTGATTTTGAAAAGTCAAGGTGCTGCAAAAAGCCATAAAATATGGCTCAAGAATGTCTCAAGAGCTTAAAATGTATAAAGAGACCAAGTAAGAGGGCAAATGCAGAAATGGTTTTCTGTGCTTTCAGGCCTACTGGTTTGGGGAATTTACTCTGAGAGAAGATCTAAGGATGAGAACATGCTTCTACACTGGGTATGTATATCTCTAGGAATCAATCCTGACCATTTGTTTTGAGTGAAAGAGAATAACCTGCCTGACAACTATGTGATCTTGCCACTGACTCTTGGTGAAAATCACCTAGCTGTGTCCCTGAGATTCCTAGAGGAAATCCAGGCAAAGTAGTTTGCTTCCCCGGTGTCTGCATTGACCTAACAACCCTTTTTTGTAGGCTCTTAGCTTTCAATGCTGACAGTCGTCAAGTCTTATACTTACAATTATCAGCAAGATAAAGTAGATAAAATTGTAGAAGGAATGGGCATCCATCACATAGTACATGATCTCCACCCACCCTTCCAGTGTGATCACCTGCAAAGACAAAAAACAACAGAAACAGGAGGGAAGTGGGCTTCCAGAGTTCACTCCTCAGTGTATACAGGCACATACCAGCAGGGCTGTTGCAACCCAAGGAGGGTGCGAAACAGCAATTTATTTCAAGGAGGCCAAATTTCGATTCCAGGAAATCAGCATGGTACTGCTTGGTGACACTGGCATACCGTCAAAGCCTGTGAGATCATGCTAGCCCACAGCAGGAGTATTTCATTAAAATAGTTCATTTCCCTGGATCGCAGCAGGGGAAAACCCGCAGCAGGTTTCTGTGCCCCTTGGACTGGACACCACGTACAGCCGGTGGAAAAGAAAAAAGCACGGATTTCAGCCCCCATCTGCAACGTGTGCTGGGAATTAAAAAAGAAGTAAAAGAGACCCCTTTGCTCTAGTGATCTGGATTGAAAGGAAAACTGGTACAAGTTAGCCTGAAGGCTGTAGCTCATTTCAGCAAGGGCCTGGAACAGCTCTACATCCCTCCTCATCTTCAGGAACATTGTTCATGGTGCGCACTCTGCCTCTCTTGCCAGAGTAATTACAAGGCCCTTTTCTCTCTGCAGCTGTATCACACCCTGCAGAAACCATTACAGGAGCACAGAAAGACTGAGTTGGAAAAAAAGAAAAATAGCTTGAGCCTTGTTAGGAGGCTAACTCAGTCTTACCTGAAATATCACAATCCACGCGTACCCAATGTTGTCAAAGTTGATGGCACCCTTGTGCGGGTTGGCATTGCCTGTACGGCACACGTTGTAGTACTGGTTCCAGTTGACACACATACCACTGACATTGAACTCTTGCCGGACTGAGTTGTAGTAATAATAATCGTCCTTGTCCAAACAACATTCATGGCCCCTCTCCTTCAGTGGGGGTATTTCGTGACAGCCCATAATTCCATTGTCTCCTGACAGCGAGCAGATAAAGGGCATCTCATCATCTTCCTCAGGTTGGTAATAAGGGGGCAGGACAACGTCACCTTGTCTGCAAGGATAAAAACCACAATCATAAAGTTCCTGTAACAGGCAGTTTCCCATCAGCAACACCAGTGGAGCTGGGAGCTCCCAATCTGACGCAGGGACTGCACTGGGTAAGGAATTTCCAGGTTTATTTCCTCAGGAGAAGGGAAGGGAAGACAAGGCTCATGGAAAACAGGAAATTTCCAGGATGAGTCCCCAGTTTTCAGAGCTTTGCCTGCCATCAGATCACCCCAAGGCAAATTACACAATCTGCTTGCAAGGAGATGAAGAAAAGCTGGAATACAGAGATTCACATTCTGATCACTCTCCTCATTAGCATCAAAGCTAAACCAGATACAGTGATATCAAAGAAGTTCATCAGACTGTACTGTGATGCGCTCATGTATGTAACTGTTGATGGACATGTTTTATAACATTTGGCAGTGAACCTTCTGTACTTCTAAAAAAAAAAAAATCCAGTTCACGCATAATTAATGTTGCACAGCTAAGCCTTAAAATCAGGAAATGCAAAGTTAAAATTGACTTAACCTTAACTTTGACTCCTCCTTGCCAGTTGGCATTATGGGTGCAATGTTTCATGACAAGTTCACGTGCTTCTTTCCAAATAATGCAAGCACCTTCCAAATGCATGAATAATTAAAATCGTCTATGCTTGCCTAGCTGGAGATGAGCTAATGATCAGGAAAGTGAAAGGTGGAGATTTAAAATTTTCTATTAAACTTTATCTAGTGCATTCCCTGCAGTGCTACAATACACAACTTTCACGTTGCATGAATGCAGACTTCTTTGCTAAGTGTCATTGGAAGAGGACAAGCGTTGATGAAAAAGGAAAGAGAGAAAGTCTCTGATTCTAAACTAAGCGGGACCAAACCACAAAGATCTGTTGTAACACATCCACATCACTGGTGAGCTGGATGCCTGCAGACTTCATTTCTCTAGTAACGGTCAGCCAAAGATTTTCTAGTATCTGTCACTTTGCAGGCTGTGGCCCCAATTCACTTCTCAGTTACATCAGCTCTGCATGGATGTAATTACACTCATTAAAGAGGTACTACCCCTCATTTACATAAAGGACAATCATCCTAAACATTCATTTTTCCCCAAGGAATACATAAACACAGTAAATGGCTGCTTTAAGCAGCTCCTACACTCCCTTCCCACTGCTGTTCTGCAGATTGTATTTTCACACTTTTTTTTTTTTTCCCAATTTGAGATGATCTACAGCTTTAGGTTTTTTTAAGCAGTATAAACTGACAGGACGTCTGGGATTAGTATATGGTTTTAAGAAGACATTTTAAAGCCTGAGATCTGCTAAAGCCAAAAAGTCAATAGGAGGAGCTGTGCCCTGGAACTCCCCAGGAGGGTGGTTGGAGAATTGGTGGCAGGCAGGAGCTTTTCCACTCCATTGACTCTGTGGAGCAGGAGAGCCATGCTCTGCGGGCTCCCCCTGGCCCCCCCTAGAATAAACCTCAGACACCTTGACCCCTGTGTGACTTCAGGCTCTCTTTGCCAGAACTGGGCCCACATTTCCCCATGGGTTTTTTTATCCCATTCAAGCAGCCATTCTTTGCTTTCAAATGCTCTCCCTTCTACTAATCTAGCTGTGGGACACCTCTCCCAAAAGTGCTTGATCTCTCCACCACAGCACCTTCCACATGCAATTCTACTCCTGAAGTTTTCTGATAATTTCCCCATGTCCCTCCAAAACCTCCAGAGGTAATGCACTACTGTCCAAACAGTGACCTTAGCTCCATCTCGGAGGTGCCAAAGATGTCCCTGGAAGCATCAGGCAGCACTAAGGGTTTCTGTAAGACTCCTCTGGTTGGTTTTTAAGAGGTAGCAAGTTCACGATAAAGATGGCATGGCTGGTGTTTCAGAGTTTCAACTCTTTCTGGGAGTAGCAGTAGTATCTTGAATCCCTGGGCACAGTTGGAGGAGGCAGCTCTGCTAACCTGTGCCTTAGCCAAATCCAAATGAGCCCAGGCATCTGTGGACTGTGAAGACAGACTAAAAACAGCTGTCTTTGCCCTCCCTTCCTTTCCTCTGCAAGATGTGGCCAATGCTCTGCATGGCATCACCCTACAGCCGTTTGGAGCAAGCAATAAACATAAAGAGCCAGGCAGCAGAAGGCAAGAGAGCAGGGAAGGGGAAAGAGAAATGCTCCTGGAACAAAGGAGAGAGACATTATCTCCCAGGCACTCACACTGTGAAGTTCTCCTCCATGAAGCAGCGGTTGCGGAGCAGCCCAGCCCACAGTTGCACCCCGATGATGCCGAAGATGAAGAAGACAAAGAAGCAGAGAAGAAGGACGTTCCCCAGCATAGGCAAGGTGTCCAGGAGCAAGTTCACAAGGATGCGCATGCCTGCAGGGGGAGAAGAGAACCAGAAGGAGCAAGTGTGGGATGGAGGGACAGAGAGAGAAAAAGAGAAAAAAGGAAGGGAAGGAGAAGGAAAGGAAAAGGAGCAAAAGGAAAAAGAAAGGAAAATTTAGGAGGGGAAAAAATGCCCAGTGAAGATAAAAGCAGAGTGGCTGAAATTAATTACTTCCCAAACCAGGCTAGATTTATGATCATTGCCCTTTCCTGTCCTAAACTCTACTAACAGGCAGGCAGCAGAGCTGCTGTGATGCCATGGTCTTTTAACTCTAGGCCTCCATCTGCAGCAGCGAAAAGCAAAGGGAATGAGAATTTTGGTACCATCCGCTATCTCACTGATATTCCCCCCTTCCCCACAGAAGGGCAACAGAATGAAAACTCTGTCCAAAAGGTGCACAGCAGCTCAAGAGCCTCAGACATCCCAGTTTAAAGGCAGTATGCTGCAACCTGTGAGAATTGCATAGATGGTCCACGGCCAGCCTGCCTAGTGGGATGAACCTCTCCAGCACGCACTAACTGTCATAAATTAGCCTTCTCAGTGAGTCTCATCATGGAGACCACAGTCTCCTCTCTTGTCTAGTCATCCCTCCCAAAAAGGGCTGAAGCACACAGGTAGCGGGCACAGCCCAAAATGCTGTCAGCACAGCACCTCTAGCCAGTAAAAATGTTTCCAAATCACTTTTTTTTTTTATTACCTAATTAACTCTTTCTGTGGTTTTAGTTCTCCCTGGCTCTTCAGCTCACAGAGCCACAAGTAGGGGTAAGGACAGGCTCCTTTCTTGATGGAGCTAATGGCTTTGCCTCTGCTCTCCAGGGATGGCGAAAGTCTAGAAATTCTTCCCAGCATCATTGTACCGCCTTTACCCCAGCGCATACCTCGTGCAGTCATCTCTCCTCACCTCCATGGAGGTCCCTCCCCCAGGGCCCAGGGAGTTCCTTCACTGAAGATGTTCCATGTAGGCCAGCAAATAATTAGCTAATTAGGCATTTATAACCAGTTCATTACTTCAGATGGCAGTGGAAGGGGAAGGAGGAGGGGAAGATAAGATTAGGATTCTTTGACAGCCCTCTGAGGCACAAGTTAATCCCCCTTGTGTGCCCAGCATCAAGTAATTAGCCACACAATGCTGTGCATTACACACTATTGCTAGTCCCCGAGCTGCTCACCCACAGAGAGCGGAGGGAAGCGGTGCTTGCAGGGGGCATGCAGGCGTGGGGTACACGCACACTGAAGGGAGAAGGAGAAGGGCAACTGGTGTGGGGCATTGGACTGGTTTATGTCAGAAGGGAATGTTTCAGGGACAAATGGGGGTGGGAGAGACAGGAGTGGTATTTGCAGGTAGGTGATGTGTAGGAAGAAGAAGATGCTTAAAGATGGCTACTTGGGGTCATGGACAAGGAACAATAGCATTAGCTCTAATGCCAAGCTGTGGAGCAGCAGCTAAGCCCTGCTTGCCTGACTACCTAGCTGTATCACTGGTCACCAGTTAGGGCAGTTTCTGGACAGTACATCAGTAACCCAACAGTGCAGGGGTGCAGCTCCAGCTGCTCATTGGGGATCGCAGACACACCATGGGTCACTGACAGTTTTCTCATCTGTCACTGCACAAAGCCCAACAGCATAGCCACTGTGCCCTGATGCCTGTCCCTATGACGCACCAGGCTCTGGAGCAACGTTCCACACAATGCTTTGGCTTTAAGGCCACACACCCTCACTGCAGTGCACTGGGGTCCCAGCATTAGCGCTGCTTCACAGCATGAGCTCGGTAGTTCCCATAAACCATCCTGGTCAGTACATTAGGGAAAGCCAAGTGACATGAGAAGCTGTGCCAGCAGTGCTGCAAGAAGGGGTGATGTTTTTCAGATCAATTGATGCTAGCTCCATCTCAGAGCAGAGGTCATGGGAAGAATGAGAATGCCTTTACACTGAAACGCAGAACAGATAAAGCAGACATCCCAACCAGAATTTTACAGACAACACACTTGTTGGGTCAGAATTTGCAAAAATTCATTTTGTCCGTGTTCCAAGAGAAGACAATTAACTTGCAAAACTTACCTGCCTTTTCCTTGGAAACATCCTGCCTGCCCATACATTCTCCATCCCGACTCTCAGAGGGGCTACTGACGGTACAGGATTGTGCTATCCACAGTTCCAGGATCATAGCAATTGCCCTCATGCTAGACCCTCTGGGGTACCTGGGCCCATAACCCAGGAAACCCATACCAGGCAGGTGGCCCCAGCACTTGGCATCTTTTCCACACCACAAAGAATTTGGCATTAGTAGGTTCCATTTCTAAGTCCAAATGAAACCCAATTTTGATTTTTTAAAAATCTCCCAGTTGAACAGAATCATCGTTCTCTGCCCATTGATGGTAACTGTGGATATGAGATTGGCTCTTCCAAAAGCTATAACGCTGACCCTACAGCCACCCAAACATCAACTACAATTCTCCTACGGGCCAACCACCTCTAAAACAAATCCATCACTTCACTTTGTGCAAAGTCCCTTTTGCTTCCTGCCCTAAACAGCAAAGCAATTGCTCTGGGAACCTGTTTTTCACCTGTTTTCAGAGGCATCAATTTTCCATCAGGAAAAAAAATGGACCTCATCTGCTGAGTTCACCCAGATAGCAGAGGTACTTCAACTACTACTTCCACATGGATGAAAGGCACTGTGTAAATACAAGCTCAATACCTTTGTTCTCTTTATTGTTAGCCTCCCCTGCTGCCTGCAAAGCTCATGCTGGAGTCCCTGAGCCCCGTCCTCTGCTATGGTATTTTGGCAGTGCTCCTCCTGCACTTGTGCCAGCCCCTATGGGCACTTTGGGGGGAAGCCCTTGCAGCCTCCCTGTCCCTTCCTGAGCCAGCAGCCCAGCATGGGTCTGTCTGCGGCTGGGGCTTTGCAGTCCCTTGGACCTAGGAAAGGATAGGCTGGTCTGGCAGCCTTGCTAAGCCATTTGCTGCACGTCTCCAAGGAAGGACCCTCACTGCCAGGCATCTGGACGCTTTCACAGGCAGGAGGGGATGATCCCCACTCAGGTGGGATACACAGAGCAGTGTGTTTTGGGGTCCTCACAGCCTAACTGGGAGCAGGTTGCAAATGGTCCCTAGCTCCTCAAGCACTCACAAGGTTTGGAGGAAAGAAGGAGAAAGGCTGAAAAGCCTAAGAATGGAGGGTGATGATCTACTGCAGCCCCTGGTGGCTGAGGTGACAAGGTGTCTAAAGCAGCTGCAGGGCAATGGAAATGGGCAGAAGGCAAGGCAGGGGTGGCGGCATATTTATCAGTGCAGCTTTGGGAGCATCCTGCCCTTGGAGAACTGGGACACACCTCTTTTCCAAGGGGCCTTCACTGGACAAGCCCCCATCCTCAGCAACACTGCTGTGTCTTGCATGACAACTTCTGGAAGATGTTGGAAAGCTGTTTCTTTGGCAAAGTCCTGCTGCCTCCTTCCTATCTTTTGCTGCCTCTGCCTGCCCCTGTGCCCCTTTACTTTTCTCTCTCTGTTCCTACATCTCCTCTCTGCCTCTTACACTGCTCCGCAGCGTACATACACGTCTCCCATCCTCCATCCCCACTGCTGCCTTTCCCCCCACCCCCAATTTGTCCTTTACCATTGGCAGAGCAGAAGCCACACTGGCTCACAGCAAGGAGGGAATATGAAAGGGACAATGACCTTTTCTGAAGCAGCCTTTGAAAAAAGGAGATGTTCCCTGAGAAGAGAAAGGAAGAGAGGCTGGGCAGTCTGGAGGAAAAGCAGGGAGGGAGAGCATTGATGAAGCAATGTTCAGCAACCAAACAGGCTCCCAGGGCATCAAATATGAAAAGGTTTTGCTCTTCAAGGGGAAGAAAAGCTAGAAACATGAAATATTCATGAGTGCCAGGTGTGGGCTCTGAAAGGCCTTTTCTCTTCCCCACTCACCCTCACAAGGAGACCAAGGGAAAGGAGGAAACAAAATGGCATCAGCTGTGGGCATCCGAGGAAGGATCCTCATGAAACGGTGCTCAGATAATGTTTCCCTGCTGCTCACCCGTGCCCTTGGGCAAGGGGTGGGGAACGATGCTCGATGGGACCTCCCAGGCAGGGGTACTTCTGGTAGAATATCCTGCCAGAGCAAAGCCATGAGCACAACAGAGATGCATTAATCAGTCCAACACAGAAGTGGACTATGGGGGGAAAGTACAGCACAGGGATAAGAAGCAGCTGGAGGATGAGAGGAGTGCCGGGGAGCGAGCTGATTGGGAAGCACAGCGCTGAGCAAAGCCAAAAGACAAAGCAAACTCGCTGAACTCCCTCCTGGGTTCAGGTAAAGCAAATCCTCTGTCTTGCCCTGGTGGCATCCCGAGGCCCTTCATGACAAACTCTGCAGATGCTACGGTGACCATAGCTCCCTCCAGACACTTGCCATCAACCCGGATTAGCCTGGCCATCACAGCTAAGCAGACACCAGGCACGCGCCAGCTCCAGCGAAAGCATGACAGTGGCAGTGAGTAGCTGGGGCAGGGCTGGGGAGGACGTGAACTCCAGGTGGCCAGACCCAGCTGCGCAGGACAGGTGTGCCAGGCAGCTTACCACCACCTCCTCCCCCTGCATCACACTGTCACTTCGCTTCTCTCCACTGCCTCTTTCCTATAGTGAGGACCAACAGCTGAGCTGATTCACTCCCTAGCACTAATCACCCTGACGATCTGAATGGGGGACTGGCTCTGGAGAGGGTGAGAACCCTGTTCTTTCTTGTTTCTTCTAACTCACCCACCTCTGAGGCTTTTGAGTCCTCCCCAGCTCTACAGTGATGGACAAAACTAATGTGTGCAGAGTCAAAACGAGATAGTAATCTGAGGCAATCGTTCCCTCACTTAGAGTAAACCAGATGGAAGAGAACATAATTCCCAGCACCCATCTTATCTGCATCACGGGCCAAGCCACCAATTGTCATTTTAACTGGAGCAAAAGCAAATCTCTTCCCCATCAGCATTTGTGACTGTAGCTGGCAGGACATTTTGCAGAGTGCAGAGACTGAAGCATCGTTCTGTCCCTCAGCCAGGCCGCTTGTCCAAGCGTGCCTTCTTTCCTTCCTCCCCTGCCCCAGGACACATGGCAGCCCACCCAGCTAGCACAGGGTTGGCAGGATTTTCCTGTGCATGTTTCTTTGTGGGAATTTTCAGAACTGAGAAACCATTCCAGCAGATAGATGGTATTTGTGCGGAGATAACACAGGGAGAGCTGTACCTTTTTTTTTTTGTGGCCAAGCCCTGTAGTTAAAATAATCTCCATTTGTGTGCACAGTGCAAGCTGGTGCTCCTACTTGTAGCCTTCCTCACTGATCTCTTGTTGATCTGAGGCTTAGCTGTCATTTCACGCATTGCATTCATTTACATTAGCTAAAAGGTGGGGCCAAACTACTGCAAAGAGAAACCAATCAGCTGTGTGTGCAGCAGCAGATGCACTGTCAAGTTCATCGTTATTATAACCTATAGCTTCCCTTGCCACCCAGATATTTTTCGCTTTGCTGCATTCCTCCTAACTGAAGCCTCTCCTGCAAACACATGTGTAAGCGAGAGGAACTCGGCTGGAACAGCTGGTTTGCAGCTCCAGATGCCTTCTCAAGCTGCAAAGCCAGCCTCACTCACAATGCAGACTGTCACCCTTTGCTTTGCATGAATGCAAGAGAGACCATGTCCAGATGGCTGGCCTGACCCAGATTAAATGAACCCTATGGAAAAACAGGTCCAGCTGACAGTATAGGGTAATGAGAGCTCTTAAACCAACTCTGCTGCTAAGGAAAACCTGCCCCAGACACAAGTGTGAAACACTGGCCTCGTTCAGAGGTAACCAAAGTCTTTTTCCTGATCTCTCTTTCAGGTTCCCAGAGCATTTGTAGGATACATTTAGGGCTGCAGGTTTTACACTTGCAGGTTGTCAGCAGCTTAAGAGCACCACTCAGTTCCTCTCCACCACCCCACTCTTACTGACATGCAAAGCTTTCTAGCATCTCTGACTGGCTTAGACACCTCATCCAGCTCAGCCTGTTGATGACCTAACCTCCAATTACCCAAATCTTTGTCGCTCCTCAGCTTGACCACAGACACAGAAAATATCAAAGCATGACATTTTCAGCACTTACAAAGCTTCAGCCAGTACAAAAAGCTGTTGCTCATTTCCTCAGTAGCACGGGCACATCAAGCCTTGCCTCGGTGCAGTGACTTCCCTCAGGATACTGAATCAAGTTCAAGCATTAAGTGTCCTCAGTCCTTACCTTCAAAGTGCTCCTCAGCTTAAGCCCAAGGCAGCCAAAAGAGAGACTAAAGCTCCAGAAAAAAAAAAAAATGTTGGTCAGAGCCTTAACCTGCTGGGACAACAGAGCTCTCCAAAGGTTTAAAGTGTACTGATGTAAGAGGAAGAGCTCTCTCAAGCTTGCTCCAAGGCTGCAGAAACAATTCCCTTAGGAGTCAGGGACTAGCACAGACCTCACTGCTTTTCACTTTGAGAGCAAGACGCTTACCGTAGATGGATCAGGCCAGGGCAACATGAGCATCAAAAAGAAAAGGAAGAAGAGGAAAAAATACACCACTTACAACACTCCCGCAACACACGCTTAAGCTAAAACAACCACCAAAAAGAGAGTGCAAATGAAACCTGAGACATGCTGTTTTCCCTGGGGGGAAGAAGGCAACAAAAACACATGGGTGCCGCACAGCCATGATGCTCAGCACAAGTCAAAGAGGGCTCAGGTGACAGAGCCAGGGCTGAATCTCAATATTCTGAATCCCTCAGAGCTTTCCTTCCTACCTGCCCATCAAATGTCATATGCATGTCAAGGAAATAGGCCCCTCCTAGCTAGACTTAGCATACAGAAGCAACAGCAACCTTGAAAACTGTAATTCTCTTTAGCATGGTATTTAGCAACAAGTCCCACAGCGCCCTGGCCATGCTCACACCACAAGTAGTTATTGCCACATTTCTTTGCTGAAGACCTGCAGTAAATCCTACAGAGAAACAGGCCCAGCTTCCATCACAAAGTAGTGAAGATCTTTTTATAAAGGATCTTTTTAGAGAATATCAAGATGTCAAAAGCAAAAAAACACACGTACTCCCCACCCTCCAACCCTCCATCCCACTCAAAAAAAAAAAGAAAATTTGAGAATGCTAAGAGAAATACTCACCAAGGTCAGGGAAAATTATCTTCTCGCCAGATCATAAATTATACCAAAAATGAACTGTGGCTTGAAAGGTCAGTCTCTAGCCTACCTTCCACAGAAGGCAGGTGGTCTAAACAGACTGTGTGGAGTCAGCTCAGTTTCAAGCTCTCATATTTCTTAGCTTTGTCCAAGGTTCACAAGACCCAGCACACAAAATATTTCCCTCCTGATGGGCTGGAGCCCCACCAGCCCTACAGAGGGACCAGAAAACAGAGCCATGCTAGGTGGAGCTGCCAGGTGCTTTGAAGAAGCAAGCCCAGAGATGAGGCTTCCTAACTGCAGACCTGACCCCAGGGTTACAGGGGCTTCAAGAATGAAGGCAAAATCTAGAGCATTTACCTTAACACCTAAATGCTGACCCCTGTGGAAAAGAGGGGCCTTGGTCCAAGCTTTGCTGTGATCTAAAAAGGAGGAGACACCTCAGATTTGCGGCAGGCTGCACCTTACTAGGGATGCTGTGAGCCCAGCTAAGACCCATGGATAGCAACATCCACCACAGGCACTCACATACAGTATGTGTCACTGTAGCACGGTTGGTAGCCACATAATTTGTGACATGAGAAGAAAGAGACACAGCCAAGGTCTCAGTCAGGAGCCTCCTTCACACTCTCTCCCCATTAACCCCTTGCAAGCTTTGGGCTGTTAAGTAACCTTTTCTTGGAGAGTGATGCCAGATGTCAGATTATTTCTGAGAGAGGTGTCTCTCTGGGGGATTGCTGTCATTCTGTTCTTTTTTCTAATACTGAACATCTAATAAGCAACACCTACTACCACCTGCTACTGTTGTTCATTCACTGATCATCTCTTTTTTTTCCCCATTTGTCACTGCAATGATGACTGCATTCACTTTCAGTGAAAACTCTATTAAAAACATACAGTGCCAGCTTTTCTTTCAGAATTACAGGGGTCACCCAACACCCGGGACAAAATGTAACTCCAGTGCTGTGGCTGCAAGCCACTTGCCCCCATTCTACAAATACCCTGAAGTCCTTTACACTCTCTAGTTCTGTAAGTAGGACAGAATAACGCAAAATATAATGTAAAACTGTTAATGCAACTTCTGGTTAAGGTTTAAGGGAGCTAATGTCCTCTTACTGTCACTAGCATGAATCATGATTCTTTCTACTGCAGGCAGTGACGTGATGTTAGGTGAAATGTGTGTGAAAAGGAGTATCAGGCCCAAAATACACAAAGATAGAGAAATTTAAGGTTATGGTTGTAAATTGCCCTGCCCACACACACAAAGCATAATTTACATTATTGTAATATGACATTATCTTTCACCCCATAATACACTTTCATTATTGCTCATATTTCCATGGTATCCATCGCTTGATAGGTCCCATGGGACAGATTTTGCAAAACAGCTCAGCTCCCATTTAGGCAGCAAAATACATGGCTGGGCTTTCGAGAGTGCTGTGTACACTGGAGGCTGAGCTTGTTTGAACAGGCAGCAGAATTGTCACAATGGGAGCTGCGAGGCACTGAGCATTTTTTAAATTCTGGCTGTGCAGGCTCCCCTAGAGGAGAAGGGAGAAATAAAGATTCCAGCAAAGGTCTCTTTATGACTTGTTTTTGGTTTGTTTTTCTTCCCAGGCTTGCTTTACTTCCAATAACACAAACTCCAAAGTGCTGTTGCTAATGCTTGCGATTTTTATCGGGAGTCTTGGGATGTGTGGCAGAAACCTTCAGGCATAAAATCTTGCTATGACTTGATGATCTCGGATCACAGTTAAAAAAAAAAAAAAAAAGAGAAGAAGTTTCCATTCCTCACTACGATGGGGGAAAAAAGAGGACTACAAGATCTGAGCAACAAATCTAAAGGTCTGAAAGCCACGTGAAAAATAAAAATAACCTATAATTTTTTTCCCTTTTCTTTGTTCATATCTCATGGTTTTAAACCCATCTGACAACCTACAAGCACACAATTCGTGACTTTTGAATACTTGTTTATAATAATAGTGAAATCAAGTAGACTTGTTCAGAGAGGGAAAGATTATTTTCTCCCATGATCTGTGACCACAAAAAAAGGGGGCTAAGCAATCTATGGTGCAAAAGACAGCATTACCAGGTCTACATTTCCTGCACTTCAGTGCTCCCCAGCTCCCTGCCATGGTGCTACACTAACACAGGGATATAATTTTCTTTTTTTTTTTTTTTAAAACTCCCAAATTTACTTTGATTACCCATTTAAATATGTGGCAATATATTGTACACTATGGAATGCACAAGAAAAACAGCACTGAGATCAGGCAACAAGTAAATAAAATTGGAGCATGTCTTCAGTGACTGAAGACTTCCTCCAGCACTACAAGTCGTGGGTTTGTTACAGCTGCTTAGTTTGTTAAAAAGCCCCAGAGAAGCATTGATTTGCAAAGTTATCCAGCGTATTTATCTGAGAGTCAATAGACTTTTTTATACTAATCCTTGCCCTTGTTTCGGTTTTGATTTCCTCCCTTTCTCTCCCCGCGACACTTTCTCTGTATTATCCTACACGCAGAGGTGCATCACCCCTTTGCGTGCTGTGCCCAGCAAACCCTGCCACTTTCCTCCTGTGCAATTCTCCTTTGAGCCCACCTCCTTCTCTGCTCTCCTTTCTATTGACCCTCACGCTGCTCTGCTCCCCCTTGCACTGTTTCCCTGTACCCTGAATGTGTCTGTCTGATTTAAGGCTCAACTGACTGGATAAAGAGCTGCATATACAGGAAAGTGCAGCTCTGAGTTACATTTCCATGTCCGATCTGCCCCCCTCTCCAAGGCAAAGGCATCCTTTAATGGCCTGCTCCAGGCATAAATTACATTGCTCTCTTTAGTGCTTCGCTCCACTTGGCTAGGAGACTGGGTTGGGAAAGGAGGATATAGACTGAACTCAACCCTGTCAGTCAAGTCGATCCCCTGTTGGCTTTTCTCCCACCTTTCATTGCCCACCTGCCTGGGACAGAGCCTACAGAAAGCTGGCAGCTTCATCGTTGAATGCATTTGATTCACACATAGCCTGACCAGGGAATGAAGAGGGCTTTTTGACCTCTTAACTTTTGTGTATGGGTGCTGTGAGAGAACATCGATCTTGTTGCTGTGCTAGCCTGCTCAGGACTGTGGCTGCGTGTGGATACATCTCTGTGTGTACACATTTGCACGTGGCTGCAAGTATGGTTTGTGTGTCACTGAGGTGCAATAACAAATATTTACAGAACAGCTTATACAAAGAACTGCGTACGGTGTAAGTTTAAATATTTGCAAAATACAGCAATATCTGAGTTTCAGTTATCAATTCACAAATAAAGCTGTGAGAGGAAAAATTGTACTTCCAAAAGAGTCAAATGAAAGAGTACATTTTGGAAAGAGAATCAGCGCTGGAAGAGAACAAGCAAGTGACAGTCCTCTTTCAGAAAGACTGAGGCATCTGAAGCAAAGATCCTGTAGGGGGGTGTCTTAGAAGAGGAATCTCATAATCCCTTTGCATTTCCAACTGCTAGAGCAGGACTGCGCCTGTCAAATGTGCTTGTTTTTTGTCTGATCTAGCTGTAAATGAGACTGTTTTACAGCCTAATATCTCTCAGTCAGAAGCTAATTTCACACACGCTCATCAGTGAAATTAGTTCTTCAAAAACACATTTAGAGAAATAAATGTCATCACTTCTCCCCTACGCCAAGTGTGGGGTTCGTAGCCAGGCCACTCTGTCTTAGGCACTGTTACAGCACCAAACACAGGTAGCTCAGTGTGGAATACAGATTTAAGGCAGGCATATAAATATAAAGCATCTGCTTTTCCCATTCCAGAGTTCAGCTGCTTCAGACTTTTTATATCGGTGCTTTGGTCTAGCTTGCTGAACGCAGGGCTAAAAGTTAGGAAATGTCAGCTGTATTCCTGAGTCTGCTGGTGAAACTCCCTGGGTGTCACTCACCTGGTCTGAAACATGAGAAAGATTAAACCAACAAGCCTTGGTTTATATCGTTGAGATCTGTAGGAGAAAAGTAGAAAACTCTGGTCTATTCAGACCCATGCGGCTACTATAATAACAATAATTAATAAAGAAAAATGAGGCTAGACCAACATTTTCCTACACAGCACTTTTACAAGCAAAAAATGCTATTTCACTGAAATGGAAACACTTCAGTGGTGTGATCGTTACTGAAACATCATTTAGCAAGAAGAAAAGGAGGATAAGGAGAGGAAAGGACTTTTACACTAAAATGGTATAGCTGAGGTTTTTTGATTTTTAAACTTCTTTGTCATGGCAAAGTATAGGGAAATAATAAAAAAGCCAAACAAACCACCAAAAATTAGGCAGAATAAAACCATATTAAAATGGATGGGAAATGCTTATTCATGTTCTGACTGAGAAAAATACATTTAGAAAGAGCAGAACTTCCCACAAATCTGAAATTCTATTTCCTGCACAGTTAGTAATAAGAATATAAAATTATATTTCTAATTCCTATACCTCCACATAAGTATTACTGCATTTACGCACCAAGTATTAGCACATATATACACTTTCTATTCAATAAAGTTGCTATGCAACACTCTGCAACAGACTCCTTCACTTCCGTACAGCTCAGCTGAAGTAATCTGCTTCCAAATGATGAATCGGTTACTAAATTGTAAGTGGAAACTGGAAGACATCAAACACAATGCAAGGACTCTTCTTGCATAAGACCAATGCGACAAGAAAGAGTAAACTGAATAAACATTTTCTGCTCCAATGTCAAAAAAAAAACATAAGAGAAGCAAAAGATATTCAAATTATCAGAAAACTACTACGGACTCCCTGCTCAAAAGTGGGCAGACATAAAACAAAACCAGCCTCCCCTACAAGCCTTCTACCTTGCCATGAGAAGAAGCGATGAAAAAGCTAGCAGAAACAGCAATGTTTCACCTAGCAACCTCCACATAATTGCAAAAGGATAACAACAACAAATGGATGTGGAATTTCGCCCCAAGCCCAGGACACAGACATGCCCAGAGTAGAAAGCAGCTACCTCAGACGGAGACCTGGAGGGTATTTTTTTTCCTCTTTACACTTTTTGCGTGACTCGCAGGGCTTGTCACACCAGCTCACCACCATGGGACTGAATCTCATGGTGACAGGACCAGAACAATCTCTGATTTTTTGTTTCATTATTTTTCAAACAAAACCCAAAAAGGCAGCATTCCTGGGGCTGCAGTCAGGAATGCAAGAGATAAGCAGGAATACTAATGAAGGTGTGATATATATTACAAAACTAGGGCACATCATGTTTACTCTAGTACACTTCAAATACGACATGCAAATAGAGGAATGATCAGGTGGGCAGAGCCACAGACTACTTCATCCAGAAGTGAAATCCAAAATGATCAGCAGCACATCCTGCTGAGAACTGCAATCAGTTGCTGATAACCAGTAGCTAAAGATGAGCTCTAACCCTAAAGCAAGGAGGTTTGAAATCTAGAAGTGTCTCCACGTGAGCTCACATCCCTTGGACAATCCCATTTTACTTACTTTACTTACACAGTGCCTCTTACTTGATTTGGGGCTGGAAGGGCTTCCCATGGCAACAAGTTTTACAGCCTAATCATGAACTGGGTGGAGAACTTCTTCCTTAAAGGACATTTGCCACCTTTTGGTCACACTGGATGTCCTTTTCTTCTTCTGTCAAAGTTCAGGTAGGAGAATCTATGTATCCATTACATTATACATAACGAGTACGGCACACACAAATAGCATTTGTCAGCTCCTTGTCAGCTGTTGTTTCAATGCCTCACAAGTCTCACTGTGAGGAAGGGCTTTCAGTAATATGTTAAAAATGAGCACAGGTAAGCAGAATTTAAGCATCTCCAATTTGGGCATTTAAACTTCAACCTTGTCCACCTGCCAAGAATATAAAATCAGTTCATTTAACTTATATAACAGGTGATACTTTCTCCTCTACTGTGTTGCTACTATTTCCTTAGCGTCATTCTGAATTTCCTCCCTCTTAATTTTCTGGCATCGCTTCTTTTTTTCTTCACATACTACGAAATTTCTCTCAAATTTCTCCAGAAATTTCTTGCTTTAGTATGTGCAAACACTGGCTGATTATTAAAGTGTTCCTTTTTGGGTACTAAATAATCTACCCAGACAGACCACTTCAGCACTCCTCTGATCATGCAGTAATCACTCAGGTTCCTAATCACTTTGTCCATTCTCCTGATAATTAACTTCCATTATTCAGTCCACATGGCCACATTCCTCTGTGAAAATCAGTCTCTGCCTGGGTGCTCACTTGGAAGCCTTTGAAATGGCCACTGGTGAACACTGGGCCACATTGTCCCATTGCAGCCTTCTGAACATGGCCAAATACCTGCTTTTGGGATTAACCCACCTGCCCCTCCCCAAATATCTCACATTCCCACCAAGACCTCAATCTCCTTCTGCCTTCCACTGTGTTGTCCTCCTCTTCGTTTGCTAGCCCCTGCAACTCCTCCAGCTTCATATCATCAGGACATCTCACTAACAGACTTTCCTCTTGCTTCAGATCAGTAATGAAGAACTTTAAAAAGACATTAAAAACAGATTTGTGGCCAAAGGTCCCATTAATTATGTTTGCTGTACCCCACTAGACACCTTCTTTCTATGCAGCTCATTCCCATTTATCACAAGCCTTTGTTTGCAGCCTGTCTGCCAGCTTTCAACATCAAGTCAGTGCTTCCTCTCCCAGGGAATCAAATTTTACTTTTTTTTTTTTTTTTGCAATTAGTGGCAGGATGTCTTTCTTCCAAAACATTCTCTGCATATAACCACAGATTTATGTAGCAAGAAAGATATATAAAAGTTCAATCACAGAGTAGAAATTAAAACAGCAACAATTTTATACAGGTGAAGTTTTATACTGATAAAAGGAGCAGACAGGCAGCATCACAGTCAGGGGAAATTCAATGGCCTGTGCTCTGCAAAGGTCAGGCAAGATGATCGAAAGCATCCCTGGTGCCTCCGCATGGACAGAGCAGGTCCCTGGTGGGTCAGTTCTGATGCTCCTCCCTGGGGTCAGCTCCTGCTGGCAGGACAGCGACTCCAGCTGCTGTGAATATGTTATTTGATTTAAGAGACAAATATGAATATGGCTGGTATGTGGAATAAAACATGGCCTCGACCCTTTGTCAGTCAAGCTTTACTCCTGACCATTGGTGTCCAGCAACTAACATGGCAGATGTCTGCAGGAGTCAACTGGATATCATTCAAGATATTCCTGCTTGCCACCAAGTTTAAGTCTACCCTGATAACAGGGATCAGCCTCAAGGCAGTCTTTGAGCACAGACTCATGGGACTCCTTATGAAGCAGGGAGGAAAGCAAGCTTCATAACATGAGGATAGTGCTGCCCTCACACAGCCAGCCATACACTTCATGGAAGGGGTGAGCTTGCCATGCACAACCTCCAGGCCACCTCCCTCCTCACAGAGGGCATGTCCCCCCCTGCAGTGCATGGCCACAGCCAGGACTGTAGCTGGCCCCCAGCCCTCTCCTCTCTGGAAGAGGAACAGAGAGATGGAGGCAGGCTGGGGAAGTTTTTCTGCTGACAGTTGATAGCTAAAAGGTTGTTCTTGGGTCCCATCTTTATCACCCCATGATGGATGTGTTATGTGTCTTCAGTGCCAAAACCAGCTGCTCCTCTGCCTGGCATCCTCCTGCCACACTGGGCACACAAGATTGTGCCTCAGTTCCTCCATCACACCTTTCAGCACCCTCTGTCCCTGGCTATTGCCCAGAGATAAAAATACACCCGGAAAAGGGACAAGACCTTCTTCTAGAAAGGCTTTGCATGGAGCCAGAGACCCTGAAATCCACCTCCAGAGTATGTTCAAGAAATAGGTGGCATAGTGAAAGTGATTTTGGCACAATGAAAAACATATGATGCAGACCAGGAGGTTGACTATGCAAAATTCCTTAGATCTGGAAAAGAAAAAGGAGCATCTGAGCTCAAAAGAAGGATTAGGAGAGCTCAGGCAACGTCCTAGCCACTGCAGACAGCCTGATTAGGGGAATTATGGGGAAAAGCAAAGACACTTCCTACCATTTTGCAGAACAGAAAAACTTGTGGAAGAAATGCCTAGACTTTCACAGGGCTGCATGTGGCAGCTGCTGCCTTTACACAGGGGATAAACAAGAGCATTGGAATGACACAGCGGACCGAGTTCACTGCTCTTGCAACGCCCCCCTACACCAACAGCATGCAAGCAGCCCACTGATTCACTTCCATCCACCCGGATACAACCACTCTGAAGCCTGAACCACCTCCACTGAAGTTTCCTGCTGTTAAATAGCAATGGCAGCACCTACTTAACTCACTCCAGGTTGCAGGGAGAGCAACCCTGACTTGAGTTAAAAAAAAAAAAAAAAAAGAGAGAGAGAGAGGCAGGCACAGGAACAGAAGAAAAGGGAATAAACAGTTCAGCACCAATAAAAGCTGCAAAGTGCAGCAAAGAGGCTGGTCGTCTCCCCATCCTCTGGAAAGAGAGAAGAGGGCTGTGGAGGGGCAACCAGTACAGAGCACGTGGGAGCAGCGCGTGTGCATGGCACATGCCTCAGGGCTGCGGCTCGCATCTCCAGGCTGCAGCACCTCTCTAGTTCATGTGCAGACCTGAGCTGGGGAATGTGTCTCAGACCTGAACAGCACCGGCAAGCAGGCAGTTCGGATGCCGACACATCCAGGTCCGTGCGCAGCCCCAGCAGCCCTATGCCCAGGGACGCTCAGCTTGGTTCATATGCACACACCAGCTTGCAGGGGGGATAGTTGGCACAAAAAAGGGAGTACAAAGCACAGGAATAGCCGGTGCTACACTCCCTTACGCTGTAGAGGTGTGAAAGTTTTTCACATGAGAGGATCTGGAAGAGTGTGTGAAAGCCTGAGCAAACCAATTCTCCCTGCTTCTACCAGCTCACCCCTCTCCAGACCTCATACACATCCCTTTTTGAGGCTGCAGATGTGATCAAACCTGCAACGTCCTTCATTAAGAGCAAGAAATTACGCTTTCCTTTATCGCACATTGTTCAGCTTCAGCTCCTGAGCTGTCAGCATAGCCCTGCACAAAGGATGACCAGGGCAGATATGCTGAGAGACTGTAGCTTTCCTGCCCATCCAATGACACCGTCTTGGCCCCATGACGGGGAAAAGCCTGCAGGCACCATGCAGTGGCCTCCATTCAGTTTGTACCTGAACCCAGCCTGAAAAAAACCACCACACGCATCCTTACTGATTACGTATTTCCCACAGCCCAAGCTGAGCAGGTGTGAGAGGGAAGCACGACTTACTAGGCACGCGGTTGATAGCTTTCAGGGGTCTCAGGACACGGACAGTACGGATTGCAGATAAGTTAATGTTTTGGAGATCCAGGGAATACTCCACTATCCTGCAGAAGCGGAAAGAGAGAGAGAAAAAAAAAAGTTTAAAAGAATCCAGAATCTTGGCTTGAGTCACAGAGTTGTCATTTCCTCATTGAAGGGTTTTCTGGAAGTCATGGAGACAAAGCCTGAGTCTTTGGGAGCAAAGCTGAAGCCTCCGGGAGCAGGACTGGAGCTCACGGCTCCCCTGTGCAAAACACATTGCCTGCCCATGGGACGGCAGCGAGTGGTGAGTGCGTGCCGTGAGGATGCAGGCCAGGAGCTGCGATAACACTTACCTGCTGCAACAGTCAGGAAGAAAAAGGGCTGCAAGAAGATACACCAACTAGGAGCATACATTTCTGGTGAGGGCACGCACACAGGGTCGACATTTCCCACGAGGCCAGGAGGAGGGGGGCTGCATAGCTGGTTCTGCTGAGCATTACATGCAGTGCAGCAGGGTGCTCCCCATGTTCCCCTCATCTCACAGACCAGGATAATGTACCTACTAGAGGTGGCTTCAGCTAACCTCTTCTTCCTCTCGTAGAAGCAAACTTTCTACTTAAAGACGTAACTGTTTCAGCTAGGTAGGAAGGCTTCTCCCATAGCAGTGAGTCACTCCTTTCTGACACCAACCAAAAGGGGAAAAGCCTAATTTTAGGACATATGCTAGACCTTAGCTTTCCTAACCCAACAGCATGCTCCCTAAATAACCTCAAAGTGCAAATAGCTATGACTAACACATTGGCTTTGCTGCAAGAGCAGCAGGTGCAGGTGAAAAAGTGGCCTGGCCCATCATCCCCTAGCTCAGCACTCCCCTCCTTGCCCAGTATGGCAAATGTCCAGTAACTTGTCCACCTCTTGGAAAGCACAGTTTGAAACTAGATTATACTAAACATTTACCCTGGCCAGCAATTTCCACCTGAGGATCTCAGAGATTATTGCATGTTTTAGTGAACACAGGTGCCTGAGGCCTCCAGGAAGACATAGGTGTTCTCACCAGCTTCCCCAGGGTAACCCTGATGTGCAGGGAGGATCAAGAGGGTGACAAAAATGGCAGGTGAAACAACATCAGACTCAGGACAGGAACTGCTTCTCCTGAATCTTTTCTCAAATGTGAATAACAAAACTACAAAAAGCTCCCTTTTCCTTCCAACATGCTCAAGAGACAGGGAGGGAACAGGGGACACAGACTGTTACTGTACTCCTTTTCAACCAAAAACATCACAATTTATATAGAAAGACCTGCAAGTCAGTAGTCCAGTAGCTAAAGTCCACCCAAATCCCTCTGCCCAGGAAGAACAAAGGAATGAATCAGAGAACCTAAGTGAGATGTTGAGAAGGAAATGGGGTACAGCCAGACCCTAAGAAATATCAGGGAGAGGACGTGAGTGCAACTTGAGCAAAATGGATTGATCCTTCCATCAATCACTCTTTTCACTCAAAAGGACCTTGAAGAGCAAATGTCTAGTTATCTGTCTACACCTTTCACAAGAGGGACTTGTCAGAGTGATAGATTTTCAAACACAATGGGGTAAACCTGTCGAAGTGTTGTGATTATTCTCTCTCATACTCTCTTTCTTTCTCTCCCTTATTCCTTTTACACGTTTCTCTCATGCACTTTTAGGGTAATTGCATGAAATAATTCTTCCTCTGAAATGCAGTGGCATTCATTTACCTCCCTGGAGCTGTCAGTTCCACATACACTGAGTACAGAAGGAGAGAGGAAAGATTTCATGCAGATAATCAAAGTATTGAAACCCTGCAAAAAAAAAAAAGGCAACACAAAAAACCTCCACCCCAAACCCAGCAGCAAAACTTAGCCTACAGAAAGCATTAGTGACAGACTGAGGCTTGGGATCCAGTCAGATGAAATTGGGAATGGTATATATAGTATATATATTTTATATATATATAATGGTATATAAAGGAGGAAAACCACACACAGATATAAACACACAGACACGGGGCATCACACAACGGACATAACTCTGTGGTGCAGATGAAGAGTACAAAGGGCCTTGAGTAAGCACTGATCAACCTTGTTCCAAAAGCATAAAGCAAGATTGCCTCATCAGCATGCTGTCACTCCAAAATTAAGCAAACCTGAAAATTCAGAACTACGGTTATGGGCAAAGCACCATATAGAAATGGCTGTATGACTCCCAGGACATAGGTTAACATCTCCTCAGAGCACAGAGACCTGACATGTAGAGGCAGCTTCTTGACTAAAGGAGTCCCTATGCTGCAGTTTGTTATAGGAGGTAGGTATATACACAGAAACAAAAAGGTCTCCAAGCTTGTTGAAGCCCCCAGGACATCCTTTCTTCTCCTAAAAAAACAACCCTTAGAGCACTGGGTTGAGGTCAGACCTCTGAAGGCAACAAAATTATTTTTGAGCAGTAGCAGAACCACCTGAAACATATCTGTCAGATGCCAAATAAGCAAACAGCCAAAACCACTTCTAAATTCATGAAGTCTTTTCTGAACTGCAAGCAACCAAATGAGAAGTCCTGAAGAACACTGTGACCCTCACAGATACTGAGCACAGGGGAACAGCGCAGAGCTAAGGCCAAGATAAAAATCAGTGGGCAGAGGTGACAACTTTTCTTAAATCTAAAATCTATTTCTAAATTTAAATCTAATTTAATTTCTAAATTTTAAATCTAAAATTAATTTAAAGATAGACCCTCCATTTACAAACCATTCGAGTTTTGTCCTTTTCTGGCTATAGCCATGTTGCTGGCATTAAAACAGGAGTCATCTTAACCAGGTGCACATTGTTGCCCTCTCCTAGTTGGAATGAGCTTACCACCTATATGGCACAGTCCATGCGTCACTAGAAGACGCATAATAATCATCAAAGTAGTGAGCACAGGTCCTGGTGAAGCAAGAAATATGTTACCCTAGCTGCAACTGTGCAGCTCCTACAGCCAGCAAGCCAGCCTCCTACAGCCCTCGGTGGCTGCAGATTTGCTGCGATGACGTTCCAGTTTAGGTAGGAAAAAGAAAAAAAAAAACCAAACAAACAAAAAAACCCAAAACAAAACCAAAAACAGACAATCAATGCCAATGAAAACAGCAGGCTGTTTCTAAGGATGGGTCGGAGAAGGGCAACTGTTACATTTTTCAGAGAGCAACTTTTAACAAGAAGGAGCTCAGCCCTAGCAGACCCCCTCTGCCTATGGTTCTCCCTGAGGCCTTCTGGTCTTGGCTGTAATAACAGAGACATATCCAGGATGCTTAAATCCCTGTGGATGACTTATGCCTGTTGTAGCCACGTAAATCGTATCCAAAACAACTCCAACACCAGTGCAATTTTGCATTAGGGCTGCTTTTGCTTGCCTTTTTATTCCTAGTGATGGCTTTAGCATCAGCTTATGTCCATGCGTTTCTTCATACAATGGTAGCATGCCCGTACCATGACAGACTGCAGGTGTCTGGGGTGAAATGAAACTCCATTGATTAACAAAAAAAAAAAAACATTTTCTGTGCAGGTAAAGCCAATGAATTCAAATGTTGCCTCCTTTCTCTAATGAAATGAGATCTCTAAACAACTCTGCTGGACTCTCTGGGCACCTGTAGCATTTCAGGGATTGCCAGCCCAGCTGTTACTGCTTTCATCTGTCTCTAGCCAACCCTGCTCCCCACTGCCTGGAAACCCTATACACATAACCCCTCTAGGTTTGGGCTGTACCTGATTTTCTACTGCCACATATAGAAATGGAAACAGGTTGACAGAGAGTCAAAAGGAAATGTCACAAAAAGTGATCGGCCAGAAACTGGCAGGAGATTTATATCAGGAGACTCACATTTTCCCATGTCTGTGTCTCAAGATCTGATGGTGGATTAGGTGCATGGTGTTTGTTTGGACTCATAGTTGGGCACCCAAACTTCAGCATTTGGATCCTTATCACACCAGCAACCTGGGAACCCTGTGTTTGCTGGTTTGTTCATAAACCAAGAGCAGGGAAGTGCTAAAGCTTTCCAATTGGTTGCATCCTCACTAACCTCCAGGAGCTTTCCAGGCTCCTTACCTTTGCTTTGTGGCAGCTTGGTGCCTTAAGCAATGGTAGCCCTGAGACCTGACTGCCCTTCATCTTCTTCTCCCCTCTTTCTTGGCTGCTTTAAGCGTGCCTTGTTTGTAAAAGCCTTAGTTTCTTTAAGGTCCAGGGGCAGACAGACAGAGACTAGGAAGTGGGGAAAAAAAACCCAAAACCTGCGCTGATTGTGAGCTGTCCTTTCCTCTTATCATGACAGGGCAGAGGGGAACACATCTCTCCTAAGGGAAATGGTAGCTCATTTCTGGCACTGCTGAAGTATTTTGCAGCCCCTGGCGTGGGTGGGCAAGTGCAGGGGGAGGTTAGGAAGCTGGAACTATGCTAAATCAGAGACAAACTCCTGATCTGTGATGGAATTTGAGCACTGAGCTGTCAAGATAATTGAATTTATACAGTAATTCTTCTTCCCTCACTAGAGATTTTCTTCAAAACTTTCCACATGAAACTCTTCTGGAAGAAGAGATTGACGCCCACACCGTCCCCATGCCATAAGGCTCAATCTTGATGCATGGTGGGAATGATGACAGGGTGGGAAATGGGACAGGGGCATTGGCTGCATGCATAGGGTTCGTCCTGCAGAAGCAGGGGACATGCCTGGCAGGTAACACCTCTCTGCTCGAGCTCTGCCTCCCTCCCCACTCTCAAGGTATCCTACCTCCTCCCTACCCCCTATGTCCCTCTACATCCATCTGACTTATACTCAACTGCAACTTTTTGAGGTCTCATTTTTATCTTCCTCCTTAACTTCCGGTTTTTCTGTTCACCCCTTGTCTTTCCTTCATCTTTTTCCACTTTGCCTCATATCCTTCAATTCCCTTCCCAATCCTCTCTTTCCTCTTCATCTTCCTCTTTACTCCTTTTGTTCCTTTCCCTACTGTTCATCTTTCTGCTTTATCCTCTGATGTAGTGTCTGCCTTGCTGATAAACATTAGCCTATGCCCGGGTAAGTCTGCTCAGCTGAACACACAAGAGACCTTGAATTCAACAGAGACAAGACCAAGCCGGTGCAGGGAACAAGCAGGCAATTTGTTAGCACATTGACCCTGTCCAGAAAGTGCCTGGTCTGGTGTACCTCCATCCCATGCCAAGCCACTGGAGCAGACAAAGAGCACACAGGGATAAGGGGGCATGCAAACCACCAACATCGCAAACCTTCACTACTTATGAGGTCTTAACAGCAGCAGAATAGCTTCATTAGCTACAGTTTGACACTTCTTTTGCTCCTCTGCACCCGTGAGCTTGAGAGTGGGCTTGGATCTGTCTCGGCACTCTCCACTTCACTAGCAGCAATGAAACTAAGGACAGAAGAGCGAGGCTCATTGCCCAACAGCAGAAATGCACAGCCAGGGTGGCTCTGTGCCAGGCACGGAAGAGCAGACTGACCAGCAGAATGGAGGAATAAAAACTAAGACTATTTAAAATAGACATAGCAAGAATATGAAAAGCATGTAAGGACCCCAGAAAATTCAGACTTTATCTTGCTGTACATGTAACCCAAGATAATACACTTATGCAGTGCCTGGCTAGCAGTTTCCTTACAATTACATTCAATGAAATCCATTATTAAAACAGTTCAAACACTACCATTCTCCTCTTCATATTTACATCTCCTTATACCTTTATTAAATACTTATTAACTTTCCTAATCTTAGCTCCCGAACTTCTATTTGCTGAAAATTAGCAGCCAAGAAATAATATTTAAAACATATTCTGGAAGCATTCATGAAAAATACCAAGGCAGTATTTTTCTTATGACACAAAGCCAATAAGTTTTTGTCAAATTCAAAAGCTGCCTAATTCCCCTTCTCTGATAGGGGTTTTCAGTTGGAATCTAATTAACTGCACCCTAATCAATTCATATTTCTTTGTCAAATAAATTTGGGTTTGGCACTGAAGCCAGAAGCTTCGTAGCTTGGACTTCCTAGCTGTAATTTCAGGCTTGCTATGAGTCTCTGTGCAAAGCGAAGCTTTTCCAGTCTATGGACTTTTATTTGGCCCTTGCATCTATGAGCACCTGGGGTGACCAAGGCAGAAGATTTATTGGTTGTTTTCTGCTCCAAATTTCTTCAGCTTCTCAGCTATGTCAGGGATCTAAGCCTGATGTGTACCTATACCATGACTAGATGTGGTTTAACCAATGTCTTCGGTGTACAAGAACGCCTTAAGGTCCTCAGCTACTTGATTTGGCCATCAAATTCCACAAACTAGCATTTCTACCACTTCAGAGATCCAGAACATAGGAGTCACAGGGAAAATATAAGACTAAGTCTGCCAGTTCCCCTCTTGCTCCATGGTGCAGGTGGCATAGGACTGCCAGGCAGCCTCCACCACTGAACCTGCTCTCGGCTTGCTTGATATATACCTGAAGAGCAAGCTGTGCAGGAATCTGCACACATTTTGCAGAGTTTGGTGCCTCTGGGGCCAGGCGTCAAAATGCATCCACCCTAAATAGATGAGGTGAACTCCTTTCAACACCTACCATGGAAAGGATGGGATAACATCATATGGGATGTGGCCAGACATTACACAGTAGGCCTTTAAATTACTCTGCAAACCACAGCATACTCAGCTAAGTAGTCTTGCTTATCTCTTTTAAAGCTAGAGCTCATCATGTTGCAAAAAGACAACTCTCTGCTGACATAAAATGTAGAAGATAGAAGAAAAAAAATCCCTTGTTACTAAAACAAGGACTGCAAAAGTTACATCCTTTTTCCCCCCTTTATTTAAAAAAGAAAAGAAAGAAAGAAAAAGGCTATAATTCTGCCAATAAAAAGTAAGACATTCTTCAGGGAGTGATAGATCAATTACTAATTACACAGTCAGTGCCAGAGCTATGACGCTTAGTATTCTTAAAAAAATAGCCTGCAACTGTCCCCTCCTCCAGTACAAAATCTTTTACTTTTTTTTTTAATTGCTCTGCAAGCAAAAGCTGCTGAAAGCTTCCACAGCCTGTGAGACTGGTCCCTTGCTGCCTAGAATGTGATTATTTCACACCCCTGAACACTCAGGTTTCCTCCAAACTGTGTACTAAAAGAAAACGTCAGAGTTTCTTAATAGTTTTGGAGACATGATATGAAAAGACATAAGCAGGTTTTCACACTGTGATAAGAAAGCCAAAGGGACTCGCCAAGCTCAGATGACTGAAAACGAGCGACGGGACTTCACTTTTGAAGACCAGGAGTCTGAATGCAGGCTCTGAGCTCTGTATTTTACTGCTTACAGGAAAAAAAAGAGGAAAAAGAAGGTGCCTACATTTCGGTCCTGCCCTGTTTTTTTTTTCTTTTTTAAATAAAGCTAAACACTCATGTGGTAGGAAATTAGCTTTTAGGGAGGCAAAAAAATCAGGCAATAATTGAGAACTACACATAACACATGCAGGGTACCACTGCCTCCTTGTTTTGATTCTTCTCTGGTGTGATTCATTTCATTTTGATGACTGCTTTCATTTCAATATGATGCACATCTATGGATAGTTTTACTAGGAGAAAGCAAATGAAATAATTAGTATCATTAAAGAGGAAAAAGTGAGTGCATTTTGGGGGGAGGGCTGTGCTTCTGATATTTCTGCCTTTGGCTAAGATGCTATTTAGACTGCTCCTTACTGGTTTCCACCTTTATCCAATCACTGCTTGAAACACCTAATTGCTGTATTTATTACAGTTTTCTTTAACTTGCCATAAATTTATAGAAACTTTCATTTGGTGTTGAAGATTAGATAACTATGGTTTTCTGAGCATTCTGCTGTTTACACTGCTGCTAATATGTATTTAATGGGGTGAGATTTTAAAGTCATAACTATGCAAATTCTGGCCAGGTCCCTGAAGGACCATAGTTAATTAAAAGCAATGAGAAAGTAGAAGATTGGCAACACACTACCCCATCTTGTGAGATTAAGGCCAACCAGTGTTTTTCGGGCTAAGCAGCATCTTCCTGGCATGCAAGGGCACCACGCAGTGCCAATTTTGTTTCCTGTGAATGTGTGAGCATGTGAGGCTGGAGGCCTGGTACCTCTCAGCCTCCAGAGAGCTGCCAGTCTCCTCCCCCGAGCTGAAATGCAGAGGTATGAACTTGGGGCCATAAGTGTAAACTGGTGGCTTCCCAGTAGGGAGAGTCTGTTCAGAGGTACATGCACAAGTTTGAAAAGAGCTTGGATAGATGGATTCAGGAAGCAGTATCACTGCAGGTTTATGGAAGAAAGGACACGATATCTAAGGAACTAGGGGAAGAAAAATCAAGGACAGTAGATAACTATCAGAGAGAGAAGGTACAAATAATTATTAATAAATAATAATTATTATTATTAATAATAATAATAATAATCATCATCATCTCAGTTAAAAGAGAACAATATTTTCCAGGCTCCCAGTATGGAAGATGCATAAAGCACTCCTGAAGAAGCAGCTAGCCAAAAGGCACACGGAGCAAGAAGAAATGATCTGCTCGATCCAAGGGGCTATCGGGCCTGCCCAAAAAGGGATCTCCAGCTGTACAAAGATGCCAGAAAACCTTCTACAAAGGTGCATAACTACTCAGAGAGGAAAGGATGCTTTGGAAAAGAAATTATGATATCAGGACAGGCTTGCTCCCGTACCATAACTGAAATGAGATAAGAAAAGCAAACTTAGGAAGGTTTTCAAACTTCCAGGACAAGATTTACACATGATGATGCATTTTGAAATTATTTGTTTTTCTTATCATTATATGCCACAGGTTGTAGACAATTTCTGAAGAAGATGGACAAAAAATAGTCAGCTGAGCTCCTTGTTGGCCCTTCCTGGCCAACAGACAAAGGAGATAATGGAGGAATCTGGTAATGAACTGCTGACTTGGCCAGCCACAGAGGGCAGGAGACATGCAGAGCACTGGGCTACCCCTGGAGAAGCAAAAATATTAATTCTTCTTCTAATGAAATACTGGTTAAGTTTTTAGGGAACTGAGAGATGGACCAGTCAGGAGATTGTTAAAAGAAAGACCAAAGGGAAAAGTGATGAAATTAGGAAAAAAGTCAGTTCTTACAGAGCCTCCGTGTCAAGAGCAAAACTAATCAAGGCACTAAGAGATGTAAAGAGGAGAAAAACGGTATCATCTATACACCAGTGCCAGGGGCCTGAGTAATAAAGAGAATACAAATTGTTCATTTTTATGAGCATAAACAGCCTAAATAGCATTAAGAAAGCCTGGTGGGAAGATCTGCATGAAACGAATATTAAAATCAATGATTTTAAGCTAGCTAGGGAGGCTCAAGTGGACAGAAACAGAGGGGGAGTAGCACACTCTGTCAAAAATGGCATTTTCTAGTACGGAATCAGTGACAATTTGGAAATGAATACGTATAGATTAATTTTCTGCCATATAAAGTAGAGAATTCCTCCTGGGTAGAGAAATGGGTTGGCAGAAGCTTCATGAAATTCAAGACAGATGCAAGGTCCTGCACCTGTGCTGGACTGACCCACTGCCTAAGGATTAATGGGTGGTGGCTCTGCTGAAAAGTACCTGTGGGTCCTGGGGGACAGCAGGCGACACATGGTCCATGTGAGGAAGGCTGATGGTGTAACCAAGCTGCACCAACATGAATGCAGCCAGTAGATGAGGGAAGCAATTATCCCCTTTAATTTGCACTTGGTAGATCACATCTAAAATAGCATATTCAGTTTTGGCCCCCCCAGTACAAGAAAGATGTTATTAAACTGGAGCAAGTTCAGTGGAGGGTCACCAAGATGCTCAGGGGCTGAAGCACTTGCCCTGTGAGGAGAGGCTGAGGGATGGGGGCTTGTTCAACCTGGAGAGGAGATGATTTTGGAGGGAACTAACAGCAGCTCCTTCGTACCTATGAAGAGGTCAGTAAGGAGATGTTCTTCAAAGAGGTGCATGGCAGGAGAAAAAGACACAATGGACATAAATCCAAGCAGGCAAGGGAGGTTCAGACTTGTTACAGAGATAAATCAGCAGTGGGGCTGGGGCCCAGAGAAGTGGTGGTGTCTCTGTCTGTGGTAGTTTTCAAGACTTGACTAGACAACTCTAAGCGATCTAACTTGAATTTGTTGCTGACCCTCCTTGAAGAAGATTTGACTGGAGAGTTCACAAGGTCCTTTCCAACATGAATTATCCTTTGATCCTATGAATGTGATTGGATATGTCCAATCACACTAGAAAACAGGCTGACTAGCTCTGTTGATATTGGTCTGTAATTCAGAGGAGAAAAACCCTCCCGTTATCCACCTGCAAGAGTTGAATTTGGGCAACATGTGCAAGGACACTTAAATCTCCTTACAATTTCTGAGCATTTAAAGTGATGTGCCTTACAACTCAAAGAACATTGCATTTAAGGATGGAAGAGATACAGACACTATTAAGTGCTTTTCCTTTTTTTTTTTTTAATCACAGAACTTAAAGCTAGGACTACTTGATTACATGTGTTATGTACAAATCAAGTAAGGCCATAAACAGTACTAGATATACTTGGTGGATTTAGAGAGGCCGTATTCATGAAGTTGAAAACACACAGAAACAGCATGCATCAAACAGGTCAGGATAAAGACTAATTCATGAACTGTGGATGACAGTCAAGTGGTGTTTAGGAATATTTATCAGGTGTCCAAGAAGCTTCAGTAGAGGCAAGAAAGCTGAACAGGCGAAAAAGATAGTACAACATAAGTGAAAGCAAAAGCAGCAACGTAGTAATAATAGCAAGAGAGGGAAAGCTGATACCAATGACTATAAATTAGGAGATGGAAATTGTAGAAGCACATAAAATTGAACAAGAACGTAAAATGGTACAAGTTAATCACTCGAACAAGAAAACAGAATTGTCACAAACAGTGTAAAAAGGCAAAAAACTTAGGTTAAAAAGAAGGTCTATGGGGAAGGTCAGGTGATGTATGTGTACCATAGAAGATAATGAGCTAGTTTCAGCTCCAGCTGTGATCAAGTATCTTAGGCTGTGCCTATCAAAATAAGGATATTCTAAGATAAGCAGGCCTGGACAATTTATATCCAAGAGCTTTAAAACAGATGTCCAGAAAAGATCTGGACCAGTACTGATGATTTTTGATTAGTCTCAGAAAACTGGGAAAGCGTCCAAGGGTCAGAGGAATTCTGATATTGTGCCAGTACTTTAGAAACACAGTGATCTCAGTAGGCTGACTGGACTGATGCTGATCACAGTACAGTAATGAAATCGCCAATATGTGGCTTTGATAGATTACAGATTAAAGGTGGATAATAAAATTAACCATAATCAACACAGGTTTAAGGAAAAATAGACATCATCAAACTAATGTGCTATAATTTCTTATGAGATTGCAAGTCTGGTTCACACAAGTAATTATGTTGATATGGCTGGAATAATATGAAATCATCATGACATACATTAGCTGGAGAAAAACTGGCTAAGTAATAAACCTCATATGCAACAATAAATGGGGACTCATTCGTGAACAGATGTACTTCTGTAGTGCACAATTTTTACTGCTCTGTTCTTTATTTATTTATCACAACCTGGCAGAAAATTTAAAAAAAAAAAAATCACTGATGGATTTTGCAGTTGAAGCATATTTTTAGGAAAACAAAAAAAGAAATGAAGAGGAAAAGTCAGCAATATAGAACAGTATGAACTGCTTTGGAAATGCAAATAATATGTACTCCAATGTGAACAAATCTAACAGCATACTTCTGGGAAGAAAGTTTTCTGCTCCTACTAATAGGAAGGGATTTTCTCTCTTCAGAAGAGGAGATGGGTGGGGGCGGAAAAACCCAACTGACCAAGCTTGGAGGCAATGGAGAAAGCAGCTGAATGAATTGACAGGGAGATGCAGTGATTGATTAGATAAGATACTGCAATCCTTGGCTGTAGGAACAGGGAAATTTCAGGCTGGAGTAGAGAGACTGTATTACCCCTGAAGGCATTGAAGAGGCTACACAGAGTATTGTGTCTTGTTCTGATGTTCACCACTTCTAAAAGCTGTTAACAAACATTGCAAGTATATTCTAAAATGCCAAAATATACAAAGTCATGCCATTCTTCTCATCAAAGGCATGGTTAGGATGGGATTTGACCAGAGCTTACGAGATCTATGTGGCAAGCTCCAGTGTGATAATGGAGAGGGGCAAACACAGGGCATTCTCTGAAGGATACACTAGCCTCTCCTCAGCCATTGTACTCCAAGCAGCAAGTAATTAAGGAAAGGTTTTAGATATTTTCTGGCATTGACACTTGTCATCACAATCATCCCTCTGTCCACATAGTGAAACCCTCTCCCCCTTATCCTACCTAGTTACTTACACAAGTAAATTGCATACCAGAACACGTCATGGACATGCCACAGAAGACAGCAGAGACAGACATAATTCCCACCACATATTGCTAATTACGGCAGTTGGCTCAAGAGAGGCAGAACAGACCCTCAGTGGAATTAATGCCCCCAAGGCCAGGCAGGTTGCATGAATTCAGTCCTTGCAGGCGAACCCTCAGGACAGAGTAATGCAAAGAGATATGTCCCTTCCCAGAGGGACAGCGGCATCATCTCCAACTGTACGTGAACACAACTGCTTCACAGAGTAGAGCGAGCAGGAGAAATTGCTCACTCATTTTTTTGCTGGAGAACTGCCTGACTTAAAAAGCTCATGAGCGCTAGCCCAGAAATAAGTGACTTTTCTCCTAAATTCATGCACGTAGAGACACTGGCCTGCATGTCCAATGTGATTAGTGCTCACATTCTCTCCACTTTCAAAACTTAGTAGTCTCTCAACTTAGGAAGCTGCCCTTTGAAATCACCTCAGATCGAGCTCTCCAAATGCACCCATTGCTGTGGGAAACAAATAACGACAGACAAGATCTCATCACAAACGCAGGAGAAGAGGGACTCCCACCAGGACAGCTGGTGACAAGCACAGTCTGCTTGAAACGTCTGGGAACCTGCAACCTCCTGTCACCAGCAAGTAGTTGGGAACTGGAGCATCAGCAAGCTAAATCTGCATCTCTGGTTGCTTGTGCGCAAAAGACTATTGGAATTCTTAACCCAAATTACCTCACTCGGTTTTAGGAGCTCCAAGGGGAGCAATGATGTAGAGCATTGACTTAGAACTGTTGTTTTGGGTTTTTTTCTAATCCTTTCTGAAGAAAACGTGTTGAAGGTGGTTGGGGGAGGGATCATGCAAGAAGGGAGAAAGTTCTGGTGATGTCAGCTCCTATCGCCATGGAAACTGAACATTTTTAGTGACAATGGAGTCTTCCTCCTTGAGCTGCTGGTTTGCGTGGGGAGCAGGGGCAAGCAGGGCAGGGGCATATGAGGGAATTCAGCTAACTAAAACTATAGCTTATGGCTTTCCAAGGAAGTGAGGAGAAAACTACAAATGGATGCCTGAATACATGGTTTATGTAACCAAAACACTGTCTGGGGCAATAGCAGCAAATAATCGTTATGCTCTTTGATAAAACATGCTGTCATGCAGCTAGCGAGATGGAAGTATCTCAGCTGCCCAGGAACGCCCAACAGAATGGTCCCTTGACTGCACTTTGCTTTTCCATGCTACAATTTATTCTTCCAACCTTTGCTGCCTTGCTGGTGTTTATTTGGAAAGACAGAAGGGAAGAGAAGGAGCAAGGAAGCACAGTCCTCATTCTTGAAATTGAGAGAAGCTGCGTGTCTTCTAGACAGTGCATTATTTCCCAACATCATTCGGTTCTTGAGAGCCAAATTTATGAGCTCCCTTGCAGACAATGAGAGTACAGGACCATGAAAAGGAGAAGGTCCTTAGAGAAAACTGATTAGCCTCTGACCAGGATCTAACTCAGCGGCATTCAAAACCTAATGCAGGATGTCTTCTCTTAGTCAGAAGGCTAAGGCAGCATCTGGACCCACAGTAAGCTGAAGCCATGATCCAGGTGTGGGACCAACCAGGATAGAGCTTAGAGCTTAAATCTGAGGTTAAATAAAAGCCTGCAGTCTGTATGTAAGGCCAAGTTTGAGCTTTGGATTTGATTTAAACAGTGCAGACAATTTTAATGAATTTCAAAGAATAATGAATTAATAACCACAAGCTTTTATAACTTGAAATACATTATATAGTCATTACTTCTCTATAACTAAATGGAAAAATCTTTCTTTAGCAGAAGTCTTTTGAGATCAGATATTCTAATGAGATTACTATCATTTCAGCCTGACACCTCGTGAGGACAGTTGTATAGAAATCAGGAAACAAATTTCTCTTGGTTTTGGACCTGAAATGAAAAATCCTCCACACTGATTATTTTATATCTAAGGAGTTGATTCTAAGTCTCCTTGGCATTGAAAGGAGTTCAGATATAAGCTTTTTTCCTAGTACTGTTATCAGATGCAGAAAGACTCTCTCCTCAAATTTCTGCCAGCAATGGCAACGCAGGGAAATATGTAAATAGGGTTTACTCCCTTCTCATATAGGTAGCATGGTTTTCACTTGTTTCCTGCATGAAGTAAGCACTTGAGCTCACCCTCTTTCCTTTAGCATTGCCCTACTGATTTCTTCATCTCTCCAGACAGAACCACTGACATACCATGATTGCAGGGACACCAGGCAGAGCGAGACCCCAGGTTCCCAAGCCTTTTACCACAATACACCAGCGATCCTGTTCCCACCTGGAGCAGATCCTGCCGGCATATTGCAGCACATCGTCTACACAGGGGAGCACTGTGAGCTCCAGTGTTCCCCTTTCAAACACACCTGTTCTTCCCTTTCCTCCTCAGCATCTGCTATGGTAGGGTCTTGATTTCCCTGCATACAGTCATCAGCAGTTTTGTCACCAGCAGTTTTGCCACCAGGAGCTCAGGCTAGAACATACAATGATCTGGCTTTTCTCACCATGTGTCAGGTGCTTTAACTTAGTCTTTTCTGATGAACTCGCAGTCCCCATGCCAGGCCATTTTATATCAGATGCTACTCACAGCAGGCTCAGCCACAAAAAAAAGTCTTCACATCTCACGCATGTTGCACTAATTCAGAAAAAGCTACCGCTTTCATCTGCCTGTCCTCCTTTCATGCACAAGCTGGCCAAGAATCTGCCCTCAAACTTTTACAACTGAACTGAGTTTGAAAATCTCTTCTCCCCCCAGAAGCAAACAATTATATATCCCTCCAGAGGGAATGACTTTCAAGTCTTGCTGTAGAACTGTGTCAAAAGCAAATATAAAGACAGTGCCGCTCTGCACCACAGGGGAAAACCCTGAAAAGTGAGCTCGAACTCACTGCTGGCTCAGTCAGTAACACACACTTCCAAAATGACAGCAAATGTAGGTAATTCCTTGCTGGGAGGAAAAGGAAATTTGGGGTCTCTCTGAAAAGATGTTCACCTGTTTGCTGTGAGAACAGCAACATTACATATTTATTTCTGAACTTTTTTTTTTTACTATACCACAGGCAATCTAACTGAAAATGGACAAATTCCAAAAAAGCACATGCCTGCTGGTATCAGAGATGGACAATTTGCTGTGATTCAATAAGCAAATCCTGGTAGGCTTTTTACTTCATACATGTAGAGGAGAAATCAGAGCTTCACCATAGCAACTTTGCTGTAAAAAACACTCAAATGTCAACTTGTCCCAACAGTACCATGGGTAAGGCCAGTGCAATACAAAGACAAAAAGCCCAGAGTAACAAAAAATTACATTCCTACCTTCAAAGCACTGCTGCTGGAAACAGAGTGCTGGGTCTGGTAAAGGTTGCACCTCTTCCACTCAGACATTTTAAAAGCAAACTTTAAAAAGGTTTCTGGGCTAGGTCTTCAGCTAGTACAAAGTAACATCCTCTACTGAAGTTGTGCAAAGATAGATGGCTACACATCAGCTGGGGAGCTAAGCTGCCTTGTCTACTGTTTCTTCCATAGACTGCTAACCCCAGCATGTCTGATTCCAGTTTGACAGATGTACTGGAGTAGGACCAGAGTGGAAACTTTCCCCTCAGTTACATCATTTCTGTTCCATGCAAGATTTTAGCAAACACAGAACAAATAAACCCAGAAACTATTGACCTACCCAGCCATGACAATGAAGAAATCCAGGCGGTTCCAGGTATCTCCAAGGTAACACTTCTTGCCAAAGATCCCCAAGGCCACCATCTTTAAGACCATTTCCATAGCAAAAAAGATGAAGATGAAGTCATCAAATACCTGCCAAACAGAAACCCAAGAGCACGTTTGATAAGCAATTTCAGCCTTGGACTTTAAAACACAGAATGGGAGATAAATACAAATTTCAGTACTTCTGAAAATGAGTTAGAGGCAGGGCTAGAAAAGCTTCTTCCATGAAGCCCTGGCATCACAGCTTCCTGCTGCTGAAGTAAGCAAGGGGCTTTTATAGTTTTTTTTCCCCATGGGAAAAGTAATTGATGTAGACTCAGAGACTTCTAACATGGACTTGAAAGGAGGTGTTGGCTCAGCACCAGCAGGTCCAAACCTGGCTAGGGAAACACTGTCCCTCCAAGGTCTCCCAGGAGGAATTCCTCATGAATCCACTGCAAATGCCTCAGTTGAGGACAAAATGCAGCTTCATGCACAGCTTGCTCAGCACACACGAATCACAGATGGAGACTGGATATCTGAATGTCACAGCCTCAGCAACACTATAAATGACAAACATGGCTGTCACCTTCTCTTTGAGGAAGCAGGAAGCACAGCTAGTGCATTCATAGGCTGGATGTCCCCATGGCCCTTCTTGGCATACCTTTTTATTTCCCCCTCCCTTTGGGCATTCTGAATGCCACCTATGGATTCAGTAGCACCGTTGCTCCTCAACAGAGTAGTGATTGCTCTGGGAGCTGCTATTCTTTGCTGCCTGGATGCTGTAACCTTAGTTATTTCTCCCTGGCTTACCTCTAAGCTACGTATCTTATAGCTATCTATTGAGGAAACCCCTGCTTATGCACAGGATCAGGAAGGTTAGCAACTGTTCTGTGTTGCATAGTCACAAGTAGACTTCATTTGTTACTCTTTCACCCCATTTGCCTCCTCAAAGCAAGCTCTTGCCATTTTACAACAGGATAGCTTACTGCCAGGGACATTCTTGCCAACCTGTCTGGGAAGGAGTTGCCCACACGCTGAAGGAAAGCATGCATGAAAATTTGTGACTTGGACTGAGGCACCATCACAACAAGAAGAAAGTCTGCTTACCTGCAAGATTTTACACCTGTCAGAAAGACAGTCCATATCCTCACATGGCTGATACATCCCCAGGGTAACGCAGTTTAATAAAATCACCATCATGCTGACACACTCAAACCAGGTGGAAAAGAGTCAAGGAAAACTTCTGTAAAAGCATCATGGCTGAGATAAGCTTGCTTTAGGCTTGGGGTGACAAAATAGGAAGATTAAGGGAAATAACAACTACAGGTAGGCTGATTTATAACATTCTGATGTTTTCCACCCTTGGTTCCTCACCATGCCACTCCTTAATTAAGTCAAAACTCTTTAGAAAAGGGGAAAGTAGATGTAACACAGAGGCCTAAAGTATGTATACAAGTCAAATCATTACTGTAGTTAAACACATGCTCATTCCTCTCCTGTTAGTTTATTGAATCTTTCAAATACACAGAAGAGACTTTCCATGGTGGCCTATATTCAAGCGTAGCAGAGACCTCTATGATCTAGGGATAAAAATGAAAATGGACAGCCAGACCTCTTATGTGAGCCTGGTGATTACTGCCCGTGTGGGAAGGGGATGTAACACAAGGCTAGAAGTCTCCCTTTTCCCTTCAGAGAGGAATTTGGAGATAAAGAGTTGCCATATTGGAACAGGTCAATGGTCCATCTAATCTGTTATTCTGCTTCCAGCAGTGACCCATACTGAATAAAACTCCACAATGTGCCTAATTAAGTTATTCAGTAACCATGGGGGGAAATTGCATTTCTGACCCCAGCTGGTGATCTGTTTATGCCCTAAAGCATGAGGATTGATAACCCTTATAATTGTTTTCTCAGCTACACTGGTGTCCCTGCAGATGCTTTGCTTATTCATTTGAACCCTTCGTTGATAATCTTACTAAAATATCTGCTTCGATAACAGTTGGCAGCCGTGAGCTACTTTGGCTAATTATACTTTACATTAAAAATTGTTTCCGTCTATTTATTTTTCATTTGTTGCCTTTTAATTTCAACATGTGCCACTTCATTTATATATTCCAGAACAGGTTTAAAAATGGTGTATTTGTGTGACCTTTTCTGTGCTCTCCACACCCTCTACCTGCCTCCTCTTCCCCATCCTTCTCCTTCTGAGGAGGAGACTCCTGAAAGAGTCTTAACATCTGATATACACTTACCCAAGAACTCATTGGATACTACAGTATTTTAGCTTTAAAAGTGGCCATGTTTCTGTCATATCTTTCCAGCATTCACACTGCAAAACAGTGATGTAGATCTAATGAGAACAGACCTCCAACCTGTTAGAACTACCCTTCTTGGGTATTTTAACACACCTCGCATAAATATATCCGCTCAGTTTCCATTGCTAGATAAATTGAAAAACAAAAAAGAGTTTTAAAATAACAAAGCCAAGAAATTATCTAGTTAAAATACAACCTACTAAGTGCATCCATTTTCAGTCCTTGCAGAACTGAATCCAAAACAGTGGCCTGTATCTCTGGTCACTTCTGAAAGACGCTCAACATTTATGGTTCATTCTGAGAAACTCTTCCATGCTCGTTCTCTGTCAGTGATTCATGACTAATCCACACAATCTGATCTAGATCTAGAAGATTATTAATTCTTTTTCATCTCCCCCACCTGATTTTCAGTGAGCTACCTTCATTTACAAAATCAGACAAGAGCAGGGCACCAACTATACTGTGCCAATCATCCTAAGAGATGATTTCAAGAATGTGTTATCACTGTCCCTCATTAAATTAATCCCAAGTGCTGTACAAAGTAATGCATGTGGAGGCCACCCTCGATGTCAGCTTCAAATCCAGAGGTCTTTTCTGAGAGGAATACACAAAAAGGGCACAAATAATATGTTTGCTCAGAGGCCTACACAGCACAACTTCAACTTTCTATCCTTCTCTCTTACATGTTTCTTTAATGATCTGATACAAAGCCCAGGAAAGCAATTAGAGAGGTTTCCATTAGCTCCCGAGGGCTTTTCGGGTAAGACTGCAATTCTCTTCTAGACTGTTCAAAATCCATTTGGTGTCATCTTTCACAGAACCAGAGAATGGTTGACATTGGAAGAGGCCTCTGGAACCCATCTTGTCCAACCCCCTTACTCAAAGTAGCATCAGCTACAGCAGATTGCTCAGGATCACATCCAGTGGGTTTTGAATTTCTCCAAAAATGGAGGCACCAGAACATCACTGGGCAACCTGCTGTAGTGTTTGACTATCTACACAGTGAAAAAGTGTCTTCTGATATTTAAATGGGATATCCTCTGTTTCAGGCTGTGCCCATTGACCCTTGCCCTGTCACTGGGCACCACTAAGCAGGCTGTCTCCTTTACTCTTCGCATCAGGTATTTATATGCCCAGATAACATCCCCCTGAGCCTTCTCTTCTACAGGCTGGGCAGTCCCAGCCTCTCAGCCTCTCCATTTTGCAGCAGGTGCTTTGGTGGCTACTGGAAAGGCAGCACCAGTGAAGCCCTGACAGAGGGATCAGCACTGAATGACACTCTTCAGGGGGCCAAAAGAGTTTCAGCATGGACTAAGCCAACAGCAACTAAAGTCCTTCTTCCTGGCCATAAAGCAGTCAGAAGTATGGACAGAGCCAGTGATTAGAACAGCCCTGGATGAAATTAATAGGTAAAAAATGAAAAGCAGAAATTGTTTTAAAAGCTAGAGATTTTTCTTCAGCAAACTTCCAGGAAACATGACCCAGAAGACCCAGAGGCAGGGAGTACTCTCCAACTGCAGCTGAACTCAGGAAATTCAGGCAAAGGGACCTGAAGTCAGAGGCTTATTTCACAGAGATCTATACTTTTGTGCACATGCTTCAACAGCAGCAATGCATGGGTTGTCAGGATGCTCCCATGTTCCTTTTGCTCCGCTTACTCCCCTTGCAGCAGCCCTCCTGCACCACTCCAGGCCATGTAGACCACGGCAGGGTGCCTTTGGGCAGCTGGCGAGACCCCAAAGCACAAGACCTGGCCAGCCATAGTGGCTGCTCCCAAAAATGTTGCAATTTGGGCCAGATGCACACAGCCTTCATCTTCTTGCTCAAAAAGCTGTGGCCGGCTGCACTCAATTTCTCCTCCTCCTCTGCTTTTTGGATACTAGCTCTCTGAAAGATTGCCAGCATTACCCAGGCTTCCCAAGGATGCTGCTGAAATGCTGGCTGCTCCTGGGCTATTAAAGTGACATTAGGAAAAGCTGCCACCCCACAGCTTTCCTTTCAGAGCAGGTGGGGACCCTGAAAAGGCACAACCAACCTGCAGTGGAGAGGAATAATGCGCTAGGAGAAAACCAGAGCATCTCCTGCCCCAAATTGGGAGGGGTTGCTGCCTGCTTGGGTCGGTGGAGGGGGTAATTAGAAGTACCTGCTGCCTTCAATGTGTCACAGCTGTCAACCACAGCGACTGCCTCCCGTCACTACGGCAACAGCCTGCAGCCAGGTTTATCATCTTTCTTTGGGTGATGCCTCCCCCTCCCTGCATCCTTCACCCCCTCCTTTTCCCTGTGCCTGAGCCTGTAATTAATTTCAGCTGCTGACAAAGCCAGTCTTCACAATCTGCATCATTCAGTCAGAAATTTCATTACTAATTAACTTCTTTCGAAGTTCAAATCTCCTAATTACAAGCAAATCCACACACATGCTATACCCCTCTGCCCTGGCCCCTCCGCACTGCTGCTCTCTGTCCCATGGCCCCACTCCCAACACCTTTCCAAGTGAGGCCTGGGGCCTCCAACAGGTCTTGGAAACTAACAGGAGACCCAGGCATTTCTGCCCACAGTCAGCTCCTCTCTCTCGGCCACCACAGATGCTTCAGAGGAAGGTACCAGAAAACCTGCAGCAATCCACTACATAATAACTTGCTTTTTAAGAGAGGTTTTTCCCTAACAGTGGCAGTTCACAGGTGATTCAAGCCCTCAGGGATAAAGGGGTCATGGAGCTCTTTTGGTAAAGAAAAAACAGCAAGGGAGAAAGGTTTCCTGACTCCTTTAACCATGGGCTATTCTCATTATCCACATAACTCTCTCCTCCTTGTAAAAGTCCTGTTAAGCTCTTGGCTTCAGTACTGTCTTGTAGCATGAAGATCCATATCTAGGTTAACTATATTTTGTCTAAAACACATTTCCTTGTACTGGTTCTGTAGTTGGTGCCTGCCTGTGGCAGCGAAATTTTGATTTGCTGATGGGTTCCCCTCCTTGTCCTTCCACAATCCAACCAGGGTCCATCCAGCTGCTGCCTGAAGGCAGCCACCACAAATCCATTGACCCTCCACCATGTCTTCCAATGGACAGGGCAAATCTGGGTGGGGAGAGACTCAAGAGGGACATGCATCACCAGCACACACTGGGAGAGCACCATCATCCACCCCAAACCATCTGGGATGGAGTCAGTGCTGAAAGTCACAAGTTACAGGACAGCTAAGGAGATGTGTAGGTGTTTCTGGGAGCTGGACATGTTGTGGTAGTGCTTGATAACATGACTATGCATAATGCAAGATTATGTTGGAAACAGGTGATAGGATACAGGCAAAGATTTTGGGCCTGATTCCTGAACAACATACAGCGGAAGCAAAGTATGTGTATTGGAGCTGTAAATAGCTTGCACCTGGAAAACTGGGTACCATTTAATGTTCTTGGGATCAGCCTCAATCTCTACTTTTTATCACTAACAATAATATAACAAAACAAAACAATACTGTGGGGTCCCCCATCCTCTTCCTCCTTTATCATCAGCTGAAGAGCAAGAGTACACCAGGCCCAAAAATCTCCCCAGTAGCTGGCACTCCTAACAGCATAGAAATATATAAGCTTTACAACCATGACAATCCCTCAGTCTTTCCTGTTGCCATCTCCAAACCACTCCTAGGGTATTACGCCTTGTGCCAATTCAGGTCTTGAATATCTCAGGACTGTTTAGCCTGCAGTAGAAATGCCTTGGCCAAAAAGCATTTGCACCAAGGGGAAAGGCCATGTGTGTCTGGTCACAGTAGCATCTCTTCCTGCCCCAAAACAGAGAGAAGAGCCTGCTGTGGTAGAGCAGTTCAGTGACTGAACTGAAAACATGAAGTCCCTTGCAATGCATCCCAAATACCAGCCACCCACCCACAAAACTCCTTGCGGCCTCCCATCTCTGAGCTAGTGCCAGTCAGGCCCAGCTGTAGGCACCCTGCAGGTGAGACATCACATTTGCAAGATCACTCCCTCTCCGCCTCCCTCTCATCCCATCATGCTTCCCACCAGCTAGATGGCTGCACCCTGTGATTCTAGTTTGCAGTGATTGCATTTTCTTTCCCTTCTTTTGAAATAGGCTAAGGACAGTGCTGTGTTCCCTCCCTACTTTCCGGCTTTCCTGGAAGAAGCCAGTAGGATGCTGTAACTGCAGTAGGACAGTTAATATTTCATTTATAATGGATGGAATGATTTGTGTTGCAAAGGTCAGAGAAAGAAGCAGCTCCAGGGAAAAAAGTGCTTATTTTCTCTCCCTCATTGCTGTTGGCTTTTACAGATGGCCTTAACAGGTGGGTTTCATTCTTTCCCCCTCCCACTTTTTTCTTGTCACCAATTTTTTAATTTTCCTTCTATGCTGATGTATAGGAGTTTCATTGTCTTTTCTTCTGCAAAACGAGCTGACAGAAGCAACAGGGTTCTTTCTCTTCAGCTTCAATCTGCTAAAATAATCCACTAGGAAAAGTTGCATGTAACACCTGATGTTCACTCAAAAGGAAATACATCTCAAAGTGTGTTTGTGTTCAAATAGATCAAAACAATCAAAATATTTCTCAGAACAAAAAGCTTTAAAAAGCCTATTTAGGAAAGGCTGAAACATTTCTTCGTCTTTTTTAGTGCAAAGAAATGTTTCAACATTACAGAAAAAAGGTGGTGGGTTTTTTTGACCTTAGAACTTTTTTTTTTTCCCTTCTCTCTTCTTTTTGAGTTCTGAGTCAATTGGAAATTAAATGCCAATACTCAGCATTGCAATGCTGGAATTTCATGGTGGCCAAGCCGTAGAGTACAATTTATAAAGCCTTTATGCAAGTCCTCAAGGTCAACATGCTCTAGGTCTTCCCGTGTGATGTAATCTCTTGTACATGTTTGCTTTCATCACGTCATCACTTATACACTCTTGTCACAGAAGAAGAGCACCTGACCTTTAGATAGCTGACACATGGATCGCTAAGGTCTTCACATCTTTCACGATATTGATGCAAAGGAAAGGACAGCAGTACCGCCAAACGTGGCAGGACTGTTATATTGATTTGAGAGGCACTAGGAAAGACATAGGTGACTGGTGATGGTGTTACTGAGGGGCAGGACAAGAAACTACAGAAGAGGGAGGCAGTAGAGATTTTAAATGCTTGGCCATACTTCAGTGTTTTTGCCCTTTGGAAGGGACTTTACATAAAGAAAAGATTCATTAGAAAAGACAAAGACTCAGTTGTATCCATATTAAATCAGACAAACACCAACAAAACAAAGCACTATACATCAGCCTCTCTGATCAGTCTAACTTCCAGGACTGCTCAGAAAGTGAGTACTGTACCAGGCCACACAGGATTTGGCTGCATAGCTCACATTCAGATTTACCTTAGAGACTGGTAAGAACTAGGTCAGTTGTATCTCATACACCACATCATATGCCCCTGCAGAGTTCAGCAAGCACTGAAGATGGCTTTTGGCAAGTTGGGTTTATTTTGGGTTTGTTTGGTTGGTTTGTTTTTTGTTTTTGTTGTTTGGTCTTTTTTTCCATTACAGAAACAAAATGAAGCAAACCTCATTTCTTAAAACTCTTTCCATAATGATTTATTCGGACCTGCTAATTGCATTCATTAAACTCTCAAGCCCAGCAAAACAAAACTAATAGAAAGAAATTTAACCTCTGGCAGGAAAAATATGCAATGGAGATTAAGAGGCTAAGAAGGACTCTGAAGAGCAAATAGACAGAGGTATTAATGCAATGAGACAGGTGTTCAGATATTCCAGAGAGAGGAAGCCAATGAGAGAGCTCTGACCTAGTGCAGAGCCACAACAGGCCACAGAGAGCCCCTAATCAAACAGGAGGCTGCAGAGAGAAAGGAAGACTTCTTTACAATGCTCTTCACCACAGCAACCACAGGAGAGCCTGTTGGTCCTAAAGCCAGCACAAGTTATACCAAGAATTTTGGCTGGCTGTCACACCGCCTGGATGGATATACATTGGTCTTCTAAATCAGCCTGGTGTTTTCTTCAGAGGAGGTGTACAGATCCCACTGCTAATTATTCAAATATCTCACAAATACCATGCATCATCATCAATGCTGCTACACAGCCCCACCATTAATGATTACCTCCCGCCTGTAGCAGCTGGGCCCCAGAGCTTCTCTAGTAATAATGACCCACCTCCAAATTGCATCTAGCTTTCAGGGTGCAACAGAGCATCTGTTTAACAGTGTGCAACATTCCTACAAAGCTGTTTACTATAGGAAGCATGAAAAAAAAAACAGTATCTGGAAAATAAACAGAATGAAGTAATTACCCAAATTTAAACTTGAGCAGAGTATTAGAGGTAATGACTATTCCTGGAGAAAGAGCTTTTTAATATCCTCAGATGGCTGGGACCACGGCTGCATGTCTTACTTGCCAGCAAAGCAATATTCCACCATGCTGTGGGATCAGTTCAGGACTGACTTGAGGAATCGTACCTCATGCCGACTCCCAAATGGTGCCTCCTGCAGCATTCTCGCTCTGCCTTGGGGATTGCTGTCCAAAACCTGACCTGGCTTCACATTAGGAGCTTCAACAAGGTCACAGCATGAGGTGACAGGACTGCAGCTTGGGCCATTATTATGTTATTTGACAGTTGAAAGAATTTTGCTCCAGAATTTCCTACTCAAAGTGACAAGCTCAGCAGCTGCTTCCTGCTGCAGATGGGAGCTGTAGGGGTAACAGACACCAGGGAAGGACCACCAGAGGAAAACCCCTAAAACATAAAACTGAGATCAAAACTGCAAAGCTCTTACTGCTTACTGATATTTCACTTTGTGGATGTAATTTCCTACTGACATCAGTGGCAAAGTAGGGATATTTAGAAGAGTTAGTCTTTATTTTTACACTCAGTTGGACCTCTGCTCCAGAGAAGACATGAACTCAGCAGGCCAAGGTAGGAAGGTGTTTGCAGTCCAGGGGTGATTTGAATTAGTGATGTGCTCCAGAGTGAAAAAATCTGATTTTGAATGGGTGTCATGGTTTAGCCCCAGTCAGCAATCAAGTACCACGCAGCTGCTCGCTCACTCCCCCTGGTGGGATGGGGGAGAGAATCAGAAGAGTAAAAGTCAGGAAACTTCTGGGTTGAGATAAAGACAGTTTAATAGGTAAAGTGAAAACTGCGCATGGAAGCAAAGCAAAACAAGGAATTCATTCACTGCTTCCCATTAGCAGGCAGGTGTTCAGCCATCTCCAGGAAAGCAGGGCTCCATCACGCATAACGGTTACTTGGGAAGACAAACGCCATCACTCTGAACATCCCCCCCTTCCTTCTCCTTCCCTCTGCTTTATATACTGAGCATGACGTCATATAGAATGGAATATCCCTTTGGTCAGTTGGGGTCAGCTGTCCTGGCTGTGTCCCCTCCCAGCTTCTTGTGCACCTGGCAGAGCATGGGGAGCTGAAAAAGTCTGTGACTGGTGTTAAGTGCTACTTAGCAACAACTAAAACATCTCCGCATTATCACTACTGTTTCCAGCACAAATCCAAAACAGCCCCATACTAGCTACTATGAAGAAAATTAACTCTATCACAGCTGAAGCCAGAACAATGGGGCAGCTGAATGCTCTGACACAGGGCCCCCATTATGCATGACCCCAGGCCCTGAAAAGACGAGTCAGAGAGGCTGGTGGAGTCACCATTCTCAAACCAGAGCCTGACCCATGGTGGGGTTTTTTGTTGGCTTTCTACCTGATTTAATCTGGACATGGTCAAGCTTAGTTGGTGCAAATTTCCTTCCAAAGCATAAAAATACAAAGTGTTTTGCAAGAAAAAAAAACAAAATCTCTCCAAATCCTTCCTCTTCTGTGCTTCATTGCCCTGCCTCCAAGAAACACCATCTACAGTTGTGTAAAAGTCTTCCCCAGCACCTGATGTAACAGTCCTGTCACGTTTGGCAGTACCGCAGTCCCTTCTTTGGCCTTCATGTCCTCATAGGTTTGAATGGGGTCCTTGTCTTGGGTGGGTCTGCTAGACATATCCACCAAATAAATCCAGCACTATAATAGCGCTATATTAGGCTGTATGATTCAACTTCAGGAAAGAGAGAAGGAAAGAACTAATGATGATGGATTTGGGAGGGAAGGGAAAGCAAGAGAATTTAAAAAGGAAAAAAAAGAAGGCATTGCTTTTTCCCCTCCCTGCTTCTCCTAATGTTTTCTGGTTTGTTTTGTTTTTTTCTTCTGCCTTGGTCTACTACTCTTTTGCTTTCCAGAGCTCTCCTTCCCCTACTCTCGTGGAAAGAAATGCTTAAATGTTTGGAATGAAACAGCATAAAGAGGGGAATAAATGTTTCTTCAGGAGCCAGGTTTTGGAAGACATGCAGGCCTTTAAGGATGCACAAGAACATTTTGTGGGACGTTTTACAGCATACAGATCCCTGCCTCCCACTGATTTTGGCGAGACCTCATTGTGCTCCTCATGTCTACCAGATGAACTCTCTGATAGCTCACAAAAGCAAACAGGTGAAAGGAGGGCACATGTGGAGAGGGGCAAGTTCACTCCAAAGTGCCAAGCAGATTCTAAAGCACAGTCAACTCCTTCCATTTCCAGGGCAGCTTTCACCTTCCCAGTAAAGGGTTGTCTTCCCATCTTACTTTCTAGTGCTGTATAGTTGTCCTCTTGCTGTGGGTTTTAGGCTCAGTGGGCCTTGGGAAACAGTCTGTGGGGCACAAAGAGGATGTTCCAATGATGTCCTGAAACAGGTGCTGCCACACAGCTGCCCATCACTGCCCAGGCTTTGAGGGCTGAGGGTCACCTCCCCAGGACTACAGCACAGATGTGTGGAGGACAGACAGATATGGATCCTGGATGTTGCTTTTGAGGATTGTTTTTCTCCCCTACTACCTTGCAGCAAATACAAAGGGATGGTGGAAACACCTGTCTTTGAATAAGAAGCCGTTTCCCTGAAGAGTAAAACAGGTAGAAGAAACCTCACCAACACTGAAGGTCTAAAGCCCACACTGTCTTCCTGTTACTCTTTCTTGCACTGGTCTCTGTTCATCACTGTTGTCTTTCTAGTCCATCCTAGTTTTCAGATGTCACAGATTGCTTTTTTCCACTCTGTGCAACTTCCCACCCACCTCTGGCAAAGGTCATACAAGTCCAAGCTGAGCTCACAGGGATGCACGACTCAAATATGTCTGAAGGGAGTGCAGGGCACCCTTGATAAAAGGCCATCTTGCTTTGCAGGAATGCAGAGATAACAATGAAAGCACAAAGGACAGACTATGGGCCTTCTTACAGTTTAAAAGGAATATGTGTACTTCTGCACAGGGGCTCTGCTCTCTGCAGGTGCCAGGGAGGGCAGTATCCTGTACCCCAGCACATCACACTGTGAAGGATGTGGAAGTGAGCACCTTGTTCCTCCAGACAGCAAGTTTCCAAGGCTAACTGATCTTACAGGTACTCTGACTCCAGTAGCAGTCCTGAATTAGAGAGGCAGAAAGATGGGATAAAGCCACTTTGCCTTTCTCCCTTCTCCCAGCTATGTAATGCTTTCAGTGGACACAGCATTACTAAATCATGTGCTTGGCGCTTAGCTTAGCAGGCTTTTCTGACGAGTGCTTCAGTACAGAAAAGAAAGTCATGCAGTGACAAAGCTCTGCAGCAAAGTAAATAAAGATTAATTCAGAAGTGAAGGGAGCGCTCAGTAAGGTCACTCAGAAGAAATTGCATACAGTCTAAGGAAAACGCAGGGCAGTAAAAAAAAGAGCTGGCTATGAGCTCCTGTTTTTTGTTTCATTATTGGCTGTAATTAAATAAAACTCATTATTTTCAGAGTTTCAAGATGCCACCACCCCCTACTTTGAATGCACATTTTTCCCCTCACTGTTTTTGATTTTTTTGAAGGCATGTAGCTGGATGCATCCCAGGCCCCTTTGTCCTGGTTCCCAGAAGGTATGCTAGAAGAACTGGCACTGATGGCCTGCAGGATACGTGCCTGGAGAAAGGACTGATTGCAAGTGACTGAGCCAATCGGTCTCAGCAGATAACTGGAAGCTAGGACCTCCAGCCAGCACACAGGCTCACAGCAGCTGCTGGAACCTCCTTGAGGACACAAATGGGCTATGGGTGACCTCCTGAAAAAGAAGCTCCTGACATGTACGTGTGACAGATACTCCTGAGGGGTGGGAGGGATGCTCATTATTTAAGCTTCTTATCTGAGGAAGAGAAGGGACCCTGTGGTGGATGAGCAGATGTGTCAGTACTCTCCTTGTACATATCTGCTCTCTTCCTTCCCTCCTCTTACATCCTGCAACAAAGAGCACTCAGAGATATTTTAAACCACCTAGTTCTTCCTTCAAAACAATACATAAACTTTCAATTAATTTCCACACCTCTTAAGGTACATAAATACCTCCCCTTTGTAACTGATAAGAAAGCAAGCAGGAGAGGAACAGGTTTTTCCAAGTGGCCTCTGATTTGGGTTCTTCAATGCATAAGCCTGGTTTTCAGGAGTGTGTAATACTTGTAATTTCTAACACAGCCAAAAAGAATTGTGAAGCTCCAAGCCCTCGAGCATCTGGCTCCTCGCACTTCAAGTTGGATGGCCAACGATTAGAAAAAACTTCACCCAGAGACCACAAAGTAAGTCACTGCCTGGGACTACATTAAAATTCAGGTGTTCCTGACACCCAGTGCCTGTTCACTAAACCCCTCAGCTTTCTGGCTAGTTGACAGATTGCACCATGCCAGGGAAAGGAGCCAACATGACTCATGCTCAATCACCGTGATACCAACAGTATTGAGTGCTGTTCTAGGGGGGTTAAATGCTGTGAATGTGCTAAGCATTATCAATATTAAAATATTATTAGTATTATTTATGAGGTATCTCCATGTGTCCTAGATGACACTAGCCAAGATCAAATCCAAATTATGCAAAATGTTACATAAACATGCAGTAAAACATGCTGCCTGCTCCAAAGAGTTTTTAATCTAACCAAACAGGACAAGCTAACAATGCATTACAATCTCTGCTTTGCACACAAGAAGCCAGAGCACAGAGAAATGAGCAGATTTACCCAAGGGCAGATAGGAGACATGGGGCACAGCTGGAAACTGAGTAAAAGTCTCTCAATTTGTTCTCCAGTGTCTTTGACCCAAGATGATTCTCCATCTCAACTACAACCACATTCGATGAGGACAGTGCCCACAGGGAGAATGGTTCTCCCATAAATCTTTCCTGAGAACAATGGAAAAAAAGTGTTCAAGTTCCACTTTAGAGAGGCAAGTAATGTACTGCATATAGATTACCGTAAATGTAGGCCTCCCTACGCCCATCCAGAGATGTCTCTAGCTGTTCAGGTGTGCAGTGCACAGAGAGGCAGGAGCCAGAAGACCTATGCTCTCTACACCCATCTTCAACTGATGCTTTAATTGGGATCTCAAGGTAAAATTCGGCCCATGCTTACAATACCGTAATGTTAAGTCCAGTCTAATACCCAAGCATCTTTTTTCCAATCTGCCAAAGAATTTGCTACCTTCCAAGGGCACTCCAGGTTCCTTTGAGAAAAGATTTCCATGTAAGCACAAATTATCGATGTGTTTGACTGCAGAACGACCAGCTCCAAAAAAAGCAGTTCCTACACAGCAAGTTGCTAATAGAACAGGCTAGCTAAAGCCTCCATCATCAGTACGGCATAGTTCAGCTACCTCTTTGATGTCTTTCTGCCTGTTGTATTCATCACCTCTCTTCAGATTTAGGACTAGTAGTACATTGCTATTACCACATTCGTATTCCTGTGACCTATTTACTTTCATATAGATTCAACTTCACAGTCTATTTATTCTGGAGTTTTTGACAACCTCTGGAAATATATGCATCTTTCTCTTATTTACAGCCTAACTTATTTTTCCCTGTACAGTTTCCAGACAAAAACTATGGATGTCCATTAATTTAATTTCATTTTGGACATACCAGTTACAGCCTAGCTCATTGCCCCCACATTTCCCTTTCTCTTTTCAAAGTCTTTCTTATGAACCTATTGGTTTGATTTTGTTTTATCTTTTAACAACCATCCCCAATTTTGTATGACTGCAGGAGCTGTTTTTTTATTGCATTACTCTGCACTGTCTCACAGCCATCCATCTTCCATCATGTTAATTACTGAGCACCAAAGGATCACTTGCATTTCCATTGTCCCATGCAGGTTTCATTGCCTTCTCCACTAGTCAACTACCCCCAGATTCCTCCCCCCTCTCCACAGTACATACACTGTTTAAATACTGCCCATTTAACTACTCATTTCCAGCAGCCTACTTCCCTTTTGCTTGTAGCAATAAAGTTACTTTACCATAAAGATGGAATAAATATGATTGTTTAGCTAGGACATAGCTAGTACAAAGTGTTGGTAGGAGTACAAAACCCAGCCATCTTTCCCTGCCTCAGAGGACAGGGCCACGGGTGGGGTCAGAGCAGCCTACAAAGGTCCAGCACAGGGAAGGTTGTGTTGTGATGCAGACCTTTCACCTCTGAAACCCCCTGGATCACCAAGTCTGAGAGAGACACCAAGTTATTGATAACCTGTCCAGCTCAGCAAGGCAATAGTGGGTACCAGTGACCAGATACATGCAATAAATTTGTTCTTCATGGATTAGAATGGCTTCTTCGTGCCTGGTGCAGCCCTGCCCAGGGCCCATCAGGAGCAGTAGCTTCATATGCTGTTCTCCAAGATAACAGCCTCAGGATACCTGCCGTTAGCAGACCCATCACCTTCTGCAAATTTTTTCTCCTATCCCTTACACACAGTGTATCCCTTTCCAAATAGATTTATCAGTGACTTAAAGCTCACATCTTCTCCACGCAATCTTTTCTTTCATCTGAGAATGATTCTTTTTGTCCAGATAAAATCAAACATGGAGCCAGCAGTGTACCAGAAAAGACTACTGTAGAAGCTTTAATTTTAGGCTTTCTTGCTAATAAGCTACACTTACATTTCAGGATTTCTTGCCTAAAGATTCTTCTATCACTGTTACCAAGATGTACCATCACAGCTGTCTCTAATGTACTCATGCACCTTGTAGGATGTGACGCCCTTGTATCCAGTAGGCAAATTGTCTTACAGGTCTCATGGCATCACACATCCAGCTCTCTGCATGACAGACAACAGAATTATCTGCTCTCCCCATAACCCATTTGCACATCACATCCACTCAGTTTATGCAGCCAATGTAGCAACTATCAAACCCAAACCAGAAGCTGTCTGTGCTCCTGCACAAGCTGATGTCTCTCAAACCCAGAATGCCACCTGGCTGGAAAAGCAACACAGATGCAAACTGACAGTTACCAAGTGTGTCATCATCATCACCATCAGCAAGGTGCTACTGAGCTTAACGGGAGCTCTGGACAGGAGTGCTGGAGGGAAAGAGTCCCATCCTGTAGTTAGAACCATAGAATCATTAAGGTTAGAAAAGACCTCTAGGATCATCAAGTCCAACCGTTGCATGTCTAATACTCTGCTGACCACATACCTGTGCTTCTCCAAGGAGAAATAGACCACAGGTCTTGGCCTACTCCACTTCAGCTTACCTGTGGCAATTCAGCGATGACAGGACTTGGCAAGAAACATGAGAAAAATACAGAAAATAACAGTTTTCCTAGAGAGTCAGGAGGCAGAGAAAGGCCTGAGAAGTCATTGCTGTGACCTGTGCCTCAAGCATCCACCCATTTTGCTGCCAGGACAGACACTGTTTCACATATCCATTCCTATGGGACATTGTGCTGCACAGGAAGGATGTCTGTTTTGGCCAGAGTCAGGTAAGGGACCAAAACATTTTCCCTCAGGTAGCTGCAATCACCATTTATCAGGGAAGAAAAGAAGGGATGGTCCTGCCATAGCACCTCTTTGGGAGAGGAGAAAACCCCTCTGCACCAGCGGTTTTCTGGAAAAGAAGTTGCCATACCTGTTCCTACAGCAGGAGGCTGAAGCAACAGGCATCTGCACCTCCATGACACTTTCAGCACCCACTTAGCTTCACCACATTTAAAGAGCTTTCACATTATTTACGACAGCAAGCAGAAGGAAAAGAAAACCATAGCGTGGGTCAGGATAGTAAAGACAGACTTAGCATGCCCAGAGGAGCCAACGCTGAGGACCCACAGTAAATCTCAAAAAAAAAAAAGTGCAAAAGAGCTCCCATCACTTTCCCAGAAAGAACAGCCCGTCCCTAAAGCCAGCTTTGCTCCCAGCCCCTCTACTATGAGGGAGAATGACAAATCACCAGCCAACAGCCAGGTGGCCAAAGTCCTGCAGCCCCATGGGGTGAGGAAGCCTTGCCAGGGAGCAGCTGGGGTCCAGGACAGCCACAGTGTGCCAGGTCTGGAGTTGGCCACACGCTTGAACCCCTATACACTGTGGTAGGCTGATAAGGCTCTTTCTCCACCACCCCGCCTTGCTCTGCATGCTTCCCACCCACCTGCCACTAAGACTGGGGAGGAGGGTAGAGAGGAAAATCACAAATCTGCACCTATTATAATTTTTTTTGTTTAAGTCCAGCTTAATTTCTCAAGGGTAATTAGTTCTAGTGACCCTTCAAATATACTTTTCAGCCTCACAGAGCCATAAATTTCCAAGTGACAATTGTCACGCCAAGCTGTGCTGTCATGTACAAAGATCTTTGCCCGTCCTGTCTATCTCTCCATGCTTTAAGACCATTTCCGTGAAGACTACGCACACACAGCACGCCTGATCATTTCCTCCCCCATTAGCAATCACACTTCTCTCTCACATTCCTCCTTTCAGCTTCCTGGATGCTGTCTTAGAGGGTTTTGTTTGAAGGTGTATAAAAAAGAAATGATAGACTGACTTTGGCCCTGTTATAGGCTGCTGCATGACAGCTTTTCAAAGGAAGTATGCCTATGTATGTGTAACATATAAAAAGAAATAGGCCACATACATAGGACAATCATCAGCTGATACAGGTCTTTCATCAGGAAGGCACGTACATTCAGGTGTTTTGATGGTTTGCCCAGTGTTTTATTTCTTCACCTAGCACACTCAGACTTTTAGATTACACATTTGATGCACATGTTCTTTTTAAACAGCCAAAGTTCTCTCTTCTAAGCCAGTCATATCTATTTGGAAACTTAATCTTTCCCTTGAGAAAGCCTTTTCTTCCCATGCTTGAGAATTCCCCTACTTTTTCCAATTAACCCTAATTTAAAAGCAACGGAGCAATAAAAGATCATTATTCCCCATCTTCATTGCACTGAAACCCTGTGCTCTGCAGAAGGAATTACTATGATTCTTTAGCACCTTCCCCTGTACCTACCACCACCAAGGTCCAAAACAAAGCCACTAAAGTCAGCAAAAGCCCACATGCTGCACAGACAAGATCCTGCATAAAGCAACCACCTTTCAGCCCACAGCACAGAGACAGTGAACTTGTCCAAACACAGAGAAGGCCTTGAAAATTTGAGGTGGGGCTAGACAACTATTTCCAGCTCCCCTTTCCAGACTCCATCAAATCTTGGCCACCACACCTCTAACTTCAATAGCACATAAATTTGTGGATCCACATTTAATTTGTTGCATAATACATAAAGAGGGAGCAGCATGGACATACATGTATATATTTGCCTGCTCGTTTAGGGGAAGAGTGGACCTAAATCATTCCCTTTTCACCCAGTCACTGTGACTATTCTAGGTCAGCTTTCTGCTTCTTGTTTTTCATCCCAGAGCACTGGCCCAACCAACAGTTCCACCAGCAGGCTAGTGAGACACAGCACAAGACTGGGATAAAGTAACCAGGGCAGAGGAGAGCAGTTTAGCATTGGAAAAAGATATCAGGGGGGTCATCTTTTAAAAACAGAGATGGTTCTTTCCAGCTCCAGTAGAGTGAGGCTGATGGCACACGACACACCTGACCCTGGCAGGGACAGAGATCAGCTGCAGTAAACAAAATCTGAATTCCCCAAGCCCTCCATAGTGCAGCCGCTTTCTAATGTGCTTTAGAGCATGTGGTGGTGTGATGGAAAGGTTTTATTAACACAGAGCCTACATAACTCAATTGTAAGTTTTAATACTTTCCAAATCATGTCAGTAAAGCGTGTCTGCAGAATCCCCATTCTACAGCTGGAATAGCAGAGGATGGTGGCTCAGTTTGAGAAAATACAAAATGGGACAACTCCAGTGCTTACCACCCAATGGCTTTCCAAAAGGGTCCTATATTTGTACCTGGTCAGGAATAACCCATAACTCCAAGTCAGTGGAGCTCTCCACTGATTTACATCTCTATGCAGTGTCCTGCAAACCACTGCAGCATGGGTCAGATGTACATCCTGATCAGCCCTTCTTGCTGGGGGGGCGGGGAATCTCCAGCAGAGGAATAGGGTGGAGGACAGAAGGTGACAACTGCTTCAGTCTTGCCTGTGTAATGCAACACTACATGTGGGACAAGACCACACAGCTACAGTCAAAAGCAGAGCTCAGATTTGTTACGGTCAATTTATTAGACTACTTGCACATACATAATCATGTTTTCTGCAGCACAGAGATGGCACTGGACATTCTTAACCTGGTTTTGAGACATACACCAAAAAATGCACTAAAGCAGGTCTAGGATAAAGATCTCGCACCCATGGGAGCTGGGCACTCCTTAGGAGTGCTTAAATGGAAGAGAAACACCTAGCACACAGTCTAGTAGGGAAGCCAGTTGGTAAGCCTGAAAGACCTTTCTCAACTCTAGTATGGAAGATAGCAAGGCACAGGGGTTTTATCAGTTACTACAGAAAAGCTGGATGGATTTGGTGCTTGTGACAGCATGATGAAGGGAGAAGCTAAAATCCAGGCCAGAGCTTGCAAGACCAAATTCAATCACTCAGGTCTGCCACTTCTGATTTCAGATTAAAACTTCCACCTCTTTCTATTGTAGCACCTCCATCTTGCCCAGCCCTGTGCGCAGGCTGGTGAAACATGTAGTTGTGGTTATATATGTTCAAGCCTAGGAAAAGCTCTCTATGCTGTCAGGCTCCTTTTGCTGGCATCTTTTGGACAGGATCCCTGTTCAAGCATTTCTGCTCTCTGTCTTTGCCACAACGTTACTCTGTTTCTAGACTACACAATTATATTATCAAGGGTCATTTATGAAGGTTCTCAGCAGTATCATTTATTTGAATATGATAAAAACCTAGCTAAAAAACTAAAACAACAGATCCCCATCATGTTGCTGGATGTGTAGGGAGGAATTGTTTGTTTTTCACTGACCCTTTAAAACAAATGTTTTGCTGTCTGGATTAGAAAACATGCCACATCTGAGTAAAATTTTACTCAAATGTCCTTTCTGTTTTCTGTTGCTCTTCAAACAGGGAATTTCAGAGACTGCTTCACTGATGAGGAAAAAATGGATTTGGTTTATTTCAGGAGTGGAGGCTGTGCCTTGGCTCTCTCTGATATATGAAACATCCCTTGATTGTGCAAATACATCCTGATGGTGTCTTTGTGTTCCTGTCACTCCTGATTTATAGGGGCCTTTTCTCCACTCAGAATAAGAATTTGCATTTCAATTTCCATTACTTGTACCTCTCCCCGCAGCATTCTAGCCCTGGAAGGGAGCTTGTGTTCTGCTTCCCCCCAGCTGCTCCACACTGCACCAGCATCAGGGAGGATACAGGAGTAGGGGCGGTACAGGCACTGCTCTGTGGGAACAAGCTCACACTACTGAGATCTCCAGTCAGATACGTGTTTGCTTAGGCCCAACAGGATCCTTGACATGTTTGATCCTGTTTCTCACCCCTTCCTCCATGCTGTGATGAAGGGGGAAGGCAGCAGCCCTGTGTCCTGCCTGGTTCCCAACACAGGCCCTCGCTTACTCACTTGTTTTGTGAAACAGCAGCCAAAAAGAGCGAGAGGGACTTGGTTATGCTCAGGCTTGCCCCAGCAGGTGATTCACCCCACTGCCTGCTCCATTCTTGCAGGGGTAGCAGGAGGAAGCCCTCCCTGGGGGACTCATCACTGCCTTGTTTCCTGCAGGGCTTGTCCCTAGTCTGACAACATGAGCTTGCAAGCAGAATTCTATCCAAAAATCAACTGAGAGAACAGCAAATGTCTTGGACATATGCATTGAACAGGGGTCCAAAAGCCATTCTGCCTCCTAGGCTTCATACACACCTCTCCTCCAAACCTCAGTGGCCACAATAAGTTCCTGTGTCAGCCCAGGTTCTGCACTCCTGGCCACACACTGCCTCTTCTCGTTTGTGCAGTCTGGATGGGCTGTCACAGGAAGCCTGCCCACAGTGTAAACCCTCCAAACCTGCACAAGGGGTGGGCTTAAAGCCAGCAACATGTGAGAAACCACATGGGCTGAATTGCAGACCCCACTGTCCACCTCGCAGCTGAACTTGTGGTTTGATGGAGGTAGTTCATGTCCACCTATGAAACATTACAAGCTTTGAAATAAAAAAAAAAAAAAATGAGAGAGAAAAAGATAGCTTCAGAAACAGAGAAGTTGCCAGGACACATCAAGCTTTAAAGATGTGAGTTGCAGAAATGCATTAAGGCTCATTCTTCAGAGCTGTCAGCCCCACAGCCATTATTCAAAACTGAACTGTTGAAAAAAAGATTAAAAAACTGAACCTTATTGCATCTGTTTGGACATTAAAGCCATGGATTCCTAATAGGCTGTTGGAAGTCAAATGCCACACCGTGTGCCATAAGCCTGCGTCTTCTTAATTTGCAACGGCCTGAAACAATATAGTTTAAAATACATTTTGCTTCTACTTGTTTGAAGTACATTGTTTTGACCTAAGGCTTTTGACTATCACCCATTACAATGTTGACTTTTACATCATCATACAAAGCCAAAAGGAAACACTCTGAGCTGATTAAAACATGTACATAATTTCCAGGGGGTGGAGGGCTGACAATAAATTTATGCTGATTTCACAGAATCAGCATTTCCAACTGAAACCAGTTCCAGGGCAAAATTCTCCAGAAGCACTAGCAGGAACTCACGTGCTGTCCCCAATGCGCACCTGAGACGTACAGACAGATTCAAACACCCAACTTTGGTCCCGTTTTCTCTACTGAGGCTATTTTTTTTTCTTTCAGAAGTTTGTAGAGTGCTGAAAGCCATTATATTAGACAGTATCTGCCCTATTTATCCAGCTCCCAGCTGGTTGCAGCGGCACTTTCGTCAGTGGCTCTGAACTCACGAATGCTGACACAGAGATTATCTGCCCCGTGAAGAACAGTTTAACCAGATTAATCTGTGGGACATCCCATCAGCCTCTTCCCTGCAGAGCCCTACAGTGAAGGACTCGCGTAATCTTGCGGTCTATAGCGTGTGCCCACCCACCCCAGGAGGAAGCTATCCCATTCCCCAGGATGCCTTATCCTGTTTTCCTCTTTTGGCTTAGCCCCTTTGCAGTGCCCTCCATCCCCTTCATGGAAGGGCCAGCCTGAAGGACACAAGGGGCTGTGGCGGGATGGGGCAGGAGACTGCACCCTCATTTTCCACACCGTGGAGTTGGCAGCCCTGCTCCCAGCACAATGTACCATGCTAATAGGGACACAGAGCAAAGCCCCATAGCCTTCAGCCTCTTAAACAGAGCACCTTTACATAGCAGGGTGGACTAAGGGGAATTACTGAAGGTTCTTTCCTCACCTGCCTGGCTCCAACTTGCTTTCTTTCTTTACAGCAGATAAAAACATAAACCCGTTAGTCGGCAAATCCAAGCCCAGAAATCACATTCCCTCAGCAACTTGTGCAGGTTCAGAGGAGACAGGAACAGAAAACACTGATCAAGTCACCTTTTATGCAGGCTTTTAAATAAGGGAGGAAGGTTCAGCACTAGCATTTCTACTGCTGGCTTTTTTATTTCTTATTTTACTCCACCCCCTCCCCTTCCAGCCTAGCTTTAAACATCTCAAAATGGGCTGATTTTGAGGTGAACTAGAAATCCTGGCAATGGATGATGACTAATAAGCTATGAATGACAAACTTGGTGGAACACTAAAAAGCAAAAGGGATATTATAATACCTGGCTGCAAGTATATAGAAAAGTGGGTTCAAGCCAAAGGGTTGGAGAAATAATGCAGTCTTTCAAATACCTCTGTGGAATTAACTCAGAAACCTTAAAACTCTTAAAGGGGCAAATTCTAAGTGCAGAAGATCATACCATCAACTCTGCAGGGATTCACAACCCCAGGAGTTGTAATACATTTATAAACCCATGCTGCACATTTATCATTAGGGTTCTAAAGACAACTGGGTGTGTGGTTCTGAAAGAAACAACGGCACAATTTAAACAAAGTGAAGATTGGGGAAATTCACCTGTAAGCTGGCACAAAGAACACAACGGCTCCTTGGCATTTTAAGCAATTGCTTCTTGGAACAGCTAATTCGAACACCCACAAGCAAGAGCAGCTACTCCTGACTTCATTTTCAGTAACATGCAGGAGCTAATTCAAGAACTGACAATATCCAAGCCCTTAAGGAATAGGGTTCGCAATATAATTAAGTACAATGTCCTAGGAGGAGGCAATGAATGAAGAGATACACGAGTGACACCAGATTTTAGGAAAGTGTCTACAGCACAAGAGTAATTCAGAAGGACATTGGTTCAGAGTAAAGGAAGAGAATACTTACAGATAACTTGAACAATGCATAAATGATGCAGGAAGGACACTTTTGGTGGGGTTACAGAATCTGCAGAGTATACAGGTTATTTCGGGAGGTCAAAACAGCCTCTCAAGGTTAGAGAGGACTCTTGGGTACTGTAGTGAGACTTAACTAAGTGACCAACATGATAAGATGGCCAACATAAGTGATACCACGTTAATAAAAACAAAGTGATTATCTAGAAAATCTGCATTAAAGCTGCACCAAGTCATCTTGCAAGATTTTGAGCTGCAACAACCTGTGCAAGGGGGCTGAGGTCCCCACACAGCTCAGCACTCTTTGGCCAAATGCATTATCATCACGCAAGGAGTCCAGCTGCAAAAGGACTGGAAGGAGGAAGGCCGCAGATACTGGGCAGGACTGGTCACCTCAGATTGCGATGGGCTTTGCAGAACCTGAGGAGGTTCAGAGAAAGGCAGGATTGATAGACAGCCTGGAAATGCTGTCCTCTGCAAGGAGAGAGGAAAGTTTGGGCCTGTTTTTGGTCCCTTTTCCCAAGGGAATCCTCTTCCCCGCTACATGTACCAACTACATTAGCAACACCCTTGATTCCTCCCAGGACTGTCACCACAGTGTGTTACTCTTTGAGGGTTTTGATCTGCTACTGCTTAGGTCCTACATCTGGTGTAGAGCACGCAGAAACATTTCACAACCTCTGATGTGTGAGAGTACATTTTTGGCAGCTCATTCTGGACCTAATAGCACAGTAGCTCATGATTGCATGGTGCTGGATAAGGCAACTCCAGCCATCCCGTTTGGTCCCAAGCTCCTCTGAACAGGAAAAATTATACAAGTGTATAAAATGACAAAGATGGTAACTGGGGAACTTCTGTTCTTCCAGCTCCCAGCACAGGGCCAAGAAGATACACAGTGGTATTAGAAGATGCCAAATCCAAACCTGGCAGATGGGAAATACTTCTCCCAATTTCAATATATGTTTAAATAGCAAAACACAATGCCATGGGAAGGTAGCAAGACCTGGATCCCTATATCATTCAATATAAGACCAAGCAATCCATAGGAAAATAAAACCATACCCAGAGTTATCGTCACTAGTGAGACTCAAGGCTCCAGCACTTACACCAATCTCTAACCCATACCCGTGGGATTAATCCACACCTGGCTGCAGTGAAGTCTGTATACCTTGTGAGGTGTTCCCTGCTGTGGTTAATCACCAGCAGTTATGTACCGGACCAGCCCCAGCTCAGCCATTCCTCTCTCATCTGAGCTGGATGGCATTTATAATCAAAGCAAGCACATTTACTGCTCAATTGTTTGAAGTGCCTAAGTATGCTGGGGTCATAAGCAAGGAAGCAACAGGTCTCTGTCCTGGAGCGTGGAGCAAATAAGGCATCTCATGAGGGCAGCTGTGAGTCGCAGCAGATGAAGTGGGCATCAGCATTAACTCTTCTGATGCTCATTCGTATTTTTTTCACCCTTCCAGGATCATTTTGCTCTATCTTTGAGTCAGACCTTCACAGATCAGACCAAGCAAACCCTGATTAACACCCCATTTTCAATTTATAAATGTAATTGTTTGTATTAGTACAGTTGTGTATTGGGTTTTCATAGCAAGGTTTTGGTAACTGAGGGCTACAGTAGCGGCTGCTATAAGCTTGCCTTTGGTCCAATAAAGCCAATGCCACAATGCTCCAAGATGGACCCACTGCTGGCCAAGGCCAAGCCCATCAGTGATGGTGGTAGCACCTCTGGGATAACATATTTAAGGTGGAAAAAAAAAAAAAAAACCACAACAACCAACCAACCCCTGCACAATTACAGCCAGAGAGAGGAGTGAGAATGTGTGAGAAGACTCTGCAGACACCAAAGCCAGTGGAGGAGGAAGGGGAGGAGGTGCTCCAGGTGCTGGAGCAGAGATCCCCCAGCAGCCCATGGTGAAGACCATGATGAGGCAGGCTGTCCCCCTGCAGCACATGGAAGTCCACAGTGGAGCAGATATCCACCTGCAGCCCATGGAGGGTCCCACGCTGGAGCAGGTGGATGCCTGAAGGAGGCTGTGATCCCATGGGAAGCCCATGCTGGAGCAGGCTCCTGGCAGGACCTGTGGACCCGTGGAGAGAGGATCCCATGCTGGAGCAATCTGTTCTGACAGACTGTGCCCCTCGGAAGGGATCCACACTGGACCAGTTCATGGGAAGAACTCACATTGGAGAGGTTTGTGGATAACTGTCTCCCAGGGGAGGGACCCCAGGCTGGAGCAAGGGAAAAGTGTGAGGAGTCCTCCCCCTGAGGAAGAAGGAGCAGCAGAAGCAACGTGTGATGAACTGACCGCAATCCCCACTCCCTGTCCCACTGCACCCCTTGGCGGGGGGGGGGGGAAGTAAAGAAAACTGAAGTTGAACCCAGGAAGGAGGGAAGGGTGGGGAGAAGGTGTTTTAAGATTTAGGCTATATTTCTTGTTACTTTACTCTGATTTGATTGGCAATATATCAAACTAATTTCCTCAAGCTGAGTCTGTTTTGCCCATGGCAGCAATTGCTGAGTGATCTCCCTGTCCTTATCTTGACCCATGAGCCTTTCATTGTATTTTCTCTCCCCTGTCCAGCTGAGGAGGGGAGTGACAGAGCAGCTTTGGTGGGCTGGGCCAACCCAACACAAATTGCTATGACTCACGTTAGTTAATACCGCAGAAGGTAGAGAGACCTTTCAGACAGCTGTCATCTTCCACACCAGTCACTATCAGAGAGGCCAGACCAACAATTCAGACTTAGCCCAGAACCAGAAGTGTCTGACACCCTTATCCACTGCACATCAGCTTCTTCTGTAAAGATAAACAGGTGGAGGAATGTTAGCATAGCTCAGTGGCCAGGGGAAATGCAGCTACAAGATAGTATTGCACTGGGATGCTGCAGTGACAAGCCAGTTTCAGGATAAGTAGATTGCTTTGCCAGCCAAATTTTTTTCAATGTTTTATCTAGTGCAGCTAGCCTGAGTGCCAAATGCCCAAGCCTTCCCTGAGCTCCAAGCCTCTTTTTAGTCACGGCACTTGACCACCTTTTCTTTATGGATTGCCAACCAATCTGAACAGTGCTCCCAATTCCTAATTAATTTGCTACCCATTTCCTTATCGTTGAAAAAGCATATACATGCAGCTTACACTCGTGTGTTATGAGCAGCTAGAGCACATGTCACTTCCTTTCAATGTAAGGTTGGTCTAAATCTCAATAATGTCACTCTCTGCCTGCTGCTGCTTTTCACCACTCCTAGGATATTGTTTATGCCTTCTTGCATCTCTCAGGATATTCCTCATACCTTGTTTCTTTTGCACCACTTCCCACTCCTTCCACCCTCCTCCTAGTTCCCCTGCCCCACTGTCACTGATCCAAATTTCTTCTCCATTACTCTCCTGCCACCTTGCTAGATGTCACTACTTACACCCTCTGTACATTCCCACCTTTGCCCTGACATATTCTCAGTTTGCTGCCTTCCTTCTTCTCAGGAAAGCAAGTAGGGGAAAAATGCCTCCTCTCATTTTTATACACAGCATAGACCCAGCCTGTTTTTAGATCAGGCTCTGGCAGAGCCAGAGCACTGGAGTTGCCTGGGATAGCTAATGATCTCATCTTCTGCAAACCATGAGCTTTTCTCTTGGCTCGTTCTCTTTGACCTTAGCACAGCCTTAAATATTGAGCTGCTGCATCCTCCTGGAATTCAGCATTGACATCTCTTGCTCCTGCCCAGCTTATCCTCATTTGTGATACAGCTGCTCTCCCTCCCTCTGTAGGTAACTCCTTTTCTGTAGTGCTATCTCCTTACGTGCTCTTGCCCACTGTGGCCTTCTGATCCCTTTTTTAAAACAAAACCATAAGTGGGCCCACCTGGACTGCAACAATACCTGGAAACTGCTGCCGTTGTGGATGAGGGTGCTCCCAGCCTTTAGCACTCCTGACGGTACCCAGTAAATTGTAGGGCACTCTTAAGACTTGTGGGTTTTGGCTATAGCCAAAAGAAACAGCGATAGGGCTTCCAAGTCTGTCTGACTGGCAATTGCCACATCCTTTCTTAATTTTATGCTTGAGCAGATGCTTCTCTCCCTACAAATATTCGAGTCAGCAGTGACAGAAGCACACACAGCAGCCAGGCCTTTTCTTTGGGCTCTGACTAAAGGATCCTAGCAACACAGTTTCTAGTGCATTTGAGCTGGCTTGCAAGTGTCACAAGCCATGGGGCATCCATCAGCTTAACAACTTCACAGGTACAAAGCTCTTTTGAATATTCAAAATTCTTTGTCCCTTTCCTCTTCCATAAGCCTCCAGAATTTTTAGTGTCTTAAAGCAAGTCCTCTCCATCCCTGGGACAGAAACATTTCCCATTATTTTAAATACCTTCCAGGCTCCCCCTTGACTTGTTGCTAAGTCAAATCAGCCATAATTGGCACTTTTAATCTTTCCTGCTGAAAAAACTCAATCCCTCCAGATCCTTCAGCATTTCCCTTATTTTCTCTTTCACTGCTTTTCTCATTTTGCTCTTCCCAGAATCCCCCCTGAGCTCAGAGTACTCAATGTGTAACTACCCCCATCCCATCGGAAAAAGGAGTACTACATTCCAGGTCTACAGAATTATGTCTTGCTGTACACCTAAACAACAAACTCTTTAAAGCAGGGACCATCTTTCTCTTCCTATGTTTATACAGGGTCTACCAAAACAGCTCCTGATCCTCCTACGTAACAGTGAGAACAAGGTGCTCTGAACTGCAGAATTTATGAAGCTTTTATGATTTGTGTCTTACCCCTCCAAAAGTCCCCTTTTCAGGAACAGGCCTCTGCCCCAGTGCTCCTGAGGGCCCCCCCTTCCCATTTCAGAGAGAGGGTTGCAGGGGATGAGACACAAACATGAAGCATCACTAGTTCTGCTCACAAAACTACTCTCTTCATCCTTGCTGGGCTTGTCCATCTTCCTTACACCTTGCAACACATCTCAGGTCGACTTCTCCTGCAACTCTATTTACCCTGCATCACACCACAATGTTTTACTTCCTCCCTACGTTCCCAACATCTTCAACAGTTTACCACCTCCCCGGCCTACGTCCATTCCTTCTTCCCACCAGTGCACTGTACTCAGCACAGCATGCCCTACCAGCATGGCAAGCAGCAGCAGCTACCACAGCTGCTCCTGCACTGCACAAGAGCTGGCTGGCCATCTGGCATGGCAGGCTATCTGGCCAGGTGTTCACTGCCTTTCAGCAGCCAATGGACCAAGCAGAATAGATGAGGACCCTGCTCTGCTCATCCTTCCTTTAGTGAGGGCACCAGTAGGACCACTCTCCTCCATCCACCCACCTCAGGTTATGAGATTGAAATTGGCCAACAGGTTCTTACAGGGGGCACCAATCACCTCCACTTCTTTTCCTTAGTAAACAGAGCTAAAAATAACAATAGTAATAGCATTAACAGTGCAGCCCAAGACTGCACTGAACTTTTCTTCTGATACATTGATTTGTAAATTCATATCTAATTTACTTACCTTTATTACCTGCAGGACTCACTGAACATGTGCTGCACATCCAAACAGCTTTCAGATGTACAGACAGAAAGTGTTAGTTAATAGAGGAGCCTTATTAATCATCGTTACAGTTTCCCTGAGTCTCCCTTCCACTGCAACCTTCATCTAAGCTTTTATTTCCTCTTATCCTGTCCCATTTCCCTATTTTGCCTCAAGTTCCACTTCATTCAAACACGGCCCCAATATCACTCTCCTACTGTTCATGTTGTGCAAGGAAAAGCTAACATCTTTTTTGCACTTGAATAGCTTCATTAATCTCCAATTCATTTAAAAGAAACTAGTTTAATATTTTCCCATTTTAAAATTTCTGCCCAGGCCTCTCTTCCATCCTTTTCTGCACTGAAAGTGAAACAATACTGCTGAACATTGAGGGGCCAGGAGGAGAAGCGGCTCAGGAACAAACCAATATGACAAAAAACAAGAAGCTGCTACTCCCAAATATAATACCAATGATCTCTAAATTACTTTCAATATGAGGCAGCTCCATCACTTCAGTAACATCAACCAAATCGGGGAATTAACAGGCCACATTTGGAAAGCATCTCAGGAGCCAACACAGAGGCCTCTAAACAAGGGGATTTTCAAGTTGGGCCCAACAAACGGCATGAAATAACCTTTAAAAGTAGGGTTTCTAAACATCTGAAAGAACATGCTGTGACAAACTCCACACTTCATGGAGTTTCCTCAGGGTCCACAGGACGACCAAGAAGTTGGTGAACAGTTTAGAGGAGAAATCATATGAGGAGTGGCTAAAGTCACTTGGTCTGTTCAGCCTGGAGGAGAGTGAGGGGAGACCTCGTCAGAGTCTGCAGCTTCTCACAAGGGGAGGAGGAGGGGCAGGCACTGATCTCCTCTCTCTGGTGACCGATGACAGGACCTGAGGGAATGGCAGGAAGATGTACCAGGGGATATTAGGAGAAGGTTCTTCAGAAGGTTCTTCACCCAGAGGGTGGTGGAGCACTGGAACAGGCTCCCCAGGGAAGTAGTCATGGCATCAAGCCCAACACTATTCAAGATGTACTTGGACAACATGCTTAGAGACATCGTGTGAATTTTGGGGTTGCCCTGTTCAGGGACAGAAGTTGGACTTGATGATCCTTGTGGGTCCCTTCCAACTCAGGACATTCTATGATTCTCTCTCTTTTTTTTTTAACACCCACTGAAGAAAAAACATGTCTTAACACCCCCTGAATATTTTAAACATGACAAGCTAGTGAATGAATTAAATTGGTCAATATTTATACCCCAGCACGATTCAAATCCTTACTATGGCAGTGAATCAATTTTGTGATGGATAGAGATTAATTTCTGGCTGTGTCACATGCTACTTAAACATACTTATCTGGAAATGAGAACACTCTGAGTGACAAAATTGCAGACAACACCAAGTTATTTGAGGTAGCCAAGACCAGAAGGAACAGGGAAGAACCTGAGTGAGACCTAATCAAATAGATAATGCAATAATAAGTTATATTCAATGTTGGTAAATGCAAATAATATCTCTAAAGAGGGGAAAAGTGTACATTATTCACACATCTTTCAGATTTATGAAATAACTGTCTTACTAAAGAAAGGAATTGAGATGGCAATAGGAACAGCTGAATGCTGAGCTCAGCTTACTGTGCAGCTGTGGCAAAAAACCCAACCATGATGTCAGAATGCAGGAGGAACAGCATAAAGTAATACAAAGACTGTGCTGAGCCCTCTATAATTCAGGGATGGGATCACACCCGGATTATTATATACAGTGCTGGTCACCATCTCAAAAGAAAAGAAAAAAAACAGACCAACGCCAAACCAAACAAAAAAAAACACAGAAATGGGAATGGTGGGTAAAACATAGCCACGACCATGATCACACTGCACAATTTAGGAGGACATACACTGACAGCTCTTGTAAATGGAGTACTGATCTGGCCTATACCATTCCCCATATCCCTACCTTCTCCATTGTATTTAAGGTAAAACAGCCACCTGGATTTCCCCACATATCACTCCCTACCAAGATGTTTCAGTTGTTTCAGGACTGCCCACAACAATCAACCTTGCATTGAATTTAACTCCTATGAATATTAAAGCTCATAGCTGGAAACATCTCTTATTTTTTCAGTGGTTAATTTCCCCCTTCCCTCTGTTGTTGCTATTATTGAATTCCCTACTTCTGTTATATAAAGTAATTTGTGCTATTGTGTTCAGAGAATATGGCTAGCACGGCAGATAGCACACAGAATAAGATGATATTGTATCACTTATCTGAAAATCTGTGCTTACATCAGAGGAGAAAGAAGGGGAGAGGGCGCCTGCAGAAACAGCAGGTGGGGGGTCTGTGAAGGTACCTGGACTACAGCAACAAGGTGGGCACTGCCTCATGGCACTGCATATGCTGCTCGACAGCAAGCAGCCCAGGGGAGATGGCACATGTGTATCGCAGATCCTCAGTCCCCACCACCCCAGGCAGTGTTCACTGAGGAACAGAGCAGACACACACAGCAAAAGGTGTCCTCCATCCCTCTTTTCCTATGCCAGGGAAACAGCCTGTAGCAGCGCAGGTTCCTGGCAGCCCCTGAGGTTGCCAACTACTGAATCATGCTTTGCGTTTCTGAAGGAGAAGCTGTGGCAGAAATTATAAAACTCTCCTCCATTTGGATGAGGGAAAGGATTTTGTAGCACATGGGTTTGCTTTGGCTAACTAAAAGCACATGGTCATGCAAGGAAAGCAGTGCTTTAATCACTGAAAATAGCTGGAATTAACACTAATCACAAGCATTTAGTACACCATGGATAAAGATGTTTGAAAGTGTTTCTGCCAGGGGCCTGTGGGCTGCCTTTACATAGCTACAGGAAAAAAGGTACACGAGGTACACAGTCCCTTACTGATGCAGCATCATGAAAACCTGTTTGCCTGTATACTCTGCCACACTCCTCAGAGGCTTAAGAGTCCTACCAAGAGGAGACAGAGATTACCAGGGCTCCAATCCTTGACCAAAGCCCAGCTTCCACCTTGACACAAAAAGTCACCTCGCTCCTGGAACAAGGGAGTCTCTCCAGACCATGCATCAAAAGGCCAAGGAGCAGGAGAGGCCAAAGGTAGAAGGACCCACAGCACCCATCCCTTTCCCTCCATCTCCAGCTGCAACTCATTACTCCCTGGAGTCATGGCTCTGCCTCCAAGGTCTTCCTCTCTTTACACCCATTGGTGGTCCACTGGGGCTCTCTGGTCTGGAAGGTGTTACAAAAATGACCCAATAACACCAATCCACTACACGCTCAACCAACCTTAAAAGACACTGAAAAGCAAAGTCCATCACAGCCCTGAGGTATTTGGTGAGTGTTTGTCCATCCCCATGCTGCAAAGCAAACTCCAAGTTCCTAAGCCAACCAGCCACATCAGACAGCTGCCACTCAGCCAAGAGCCACCACGTACCTTGTGTTGCTGAGGGAGGGTGGCCAATTCACCCCAATCTATCTCCTGTCCCAGCCTGAAGCCCCAAATTACCCAGCAGATCTACCACCGACCAAGCCCTGCTCTCTGACACAGAGCCAAAATGGGAAATCACTTGAAGCACACAAATGTTCATACAGTTCATGGACCGCCAGTTGGCCTAGCTAATTCATTAGTGGGGCCTTTCCTTTTAATCTGTTACAACATCAAGTCCTTGGCTCCGTTGGAGATTCCCCCAAATGTGGACAGAGCACAGCTTCAGCAAGTCCTATCCCTGAGCTTTAAAGCAAGGTTTTTATGCATTTCAGTTTACATCAGGATAGTGCACTCTTTCCAGCTTCCTAGGAATTTCCTACATCTTCATTTTTTTAGTAGCCTCCTACAGACCCTAATCATGAATGATTTATAACCAAATTCAAGAGGACTTTGCAATTCTGAATGGCTTCTCCCTACAAATTGTCTGTTAGTCCTCTTGGTGACTTTCTACTGTATTTTTGAATATTCAAACTGCTTAGGAAATGCCCTGTAATTCATTAATAGCATACTTCAGCTACTTACACACAAAGACGTACAAGTGAATAATTCTAGCCCATAATCACACAGTCATAAAACCGGCAGTGGAAGTAAAACAGCTTTTGAATGTCTACCGCAGGTTATATTTTTTGTGAACCCATAGCTCAGCAGTCACACCAGGCCATGCAGGTGAGGACATCTGCTTGTGTGAAGACAATCTTCCATTATGTGAATGGCAAATGTCTGTCACGCTACACTGGCATTCAGAATTTAAAGTCCACAGGAGAGTCCAAATAGATTGCTTCAGCAGCAGTTTTGCAGGCATGGTTTCTGCCCTTCACCACCCTCAGAGAGACCTAAGACTGCTGGAGGACTGAAACTATTTAAACTGACCTCCTGTGTGACAGACTGACAACATGACAGTTACCTTGCAGACCTAAACAAGATTCCAGTGTTTTAGTGGTACCTGGTGGCACCTGTTCAGCCATATGAGTATCTCTGCATAGAAACAAGAAGTGCTTTGTTTCCAATGGGTCTGATTTAATGCCACTAAATGATAGATGCCCAAACTCCACTATTTCCAACTGAATAGTTACGAGAAGTTATTTTTGTTGGCCTTTCCCTAACAGAGGTAAGCTTGTCCTTATCCAAGCAGTAGACCCCTTTGCAGTAGCTTCCACTCACTATCAAATCCTCCGCTTTCACTGATTACAAGGTCAGCAGTTCCAGCTTACCTTCAAAGCCCTTACCCACCCCAGGACACTGCCTCTCCCACACACCAAGTTCACAGCAGACATGCTGAGCCATGTCCCTTCCATTCAAGGCCAAGACAGCAAACAGTCAACTGTCAGCCAGGGTGATCCCCACTCATATGCCACAACTGGCCAAATCAGACAGCATGCTTTAAATCAAAGAAAAGTTCAGAAGTCCAAGTTCTGCCCCAACAGCATGGGCAGCTAAGAGCATATAGGGCTGTATTCACAGGACTGTATCCAGTAGGTGAAAGAAAGTGATTATTTCCCTTCACCCAGTGCTTGCTAGGCCATATATGGATACTTGGTCAGCTTTGGATTTGTCAGTACAAAAAAAAAGATGTTGATAAACTGGATCAGGTTCAGTGAAGAGCCACCAAGATGCTTGGGGAGCTGAAGCACTTGCCCTACAAGGAGAGGCTGAAAGACTGGGGCTTGTTCAGCCTGGAGAGAAGATTTAAGGGACTGACTAGCCCTCCATCCAGTAATAAAAGGAGATGGAGACAGGCTCTTTACTGAAGTACATGGCAGAAGAACAAGAAACAATAGCCTTTACATGAAATAGGGAAGCAAAGGAGCTTTCCCTACATAGTGAAGCGATAGCAGACATTGCCCAGATGGGTGGTGCAGACTCCATCCTTTGAGGTTTTCAAAATCCAGCTGGACAAAGCCCTGTGCAGCCCAGCCTGAGTTCAGTGCTGACCTTGCTTTGAGCAGCAGGTTGGACTCTTGAGGGACCTCCTAAGGTCAGTTCCAGTCTGAAGGATTCAATGATTTCTCCTGCCCTCAAAACTACAGCACACATTTCCTCAACTTCCAATTCCATCCAGGCTTTCAAGTATAGAAGACATCTCAGTAACTGAATAAAATGGGATGGCTTTGAAAAACTAAACCTGTCCCTTAATCACAAAAAAAAATCAATACATATATCCAAGGGAACCTTCCCTTCCTTCATCCTTCATGCAGGCAATGTCTCTCTACCCTCCACAGAGACCATCCTTTCCTGAGGACAAATGCTTCATTCGTTCTTTCACTCTCCTTTATTACATTGCAGCTCTACCACTACCCTTACTCTAGGATTTGGCAGCCTTGTTCTCTGGCAGGAGAAGGAAGAAGTTTCTCTACTGTGACATGAAGAGGTGTCACTTTTGTATTCCTATCATTTTGCCCAGATGCACATCACTCTTCCAGTCTCCAAGGGAACGTGCATACTCACACAAAGTTGGAAACGAATATGCCTGGATCAGCCCCCAGACTGGGCATGCATACACAGCCTTGTGCTAACACACCCACCCACTCAAAGATTAACTAAATTTTGACCTGATTGCATCCAATTAACCTGAATTTCTCACTTTCTTGCAAAGCAGTTTCCTTCGCAAGCCCATTGGCCTTTACCTTGTGGCTATAAGTATGATGCCCTAGAAAAACTGAACAGGAGGGGAAAGCAAGGGTATAAGACAAAAAAAAAAGCAGTATAAGACAACAGTATAAGAAAAAGACATGGAAGCAGGAAATTATATGGCGTATTATTTTCTTACCCAGTATAATTTTTCTAAAACAGCCATTTGTTTCATGCCTCCCCTCTATCTGCCTGTAAACTCATCAATGGGATAAATATTTCACCTTTTGACACATCAGGAAAGCACCTCCCATTCTGCAGATGCCTGCTGAAGCAAGGCACTTGGGCACAGGCTTAAGACTAGCCACATGCCAGGGGAGACACTACAGTCCCAGAGATGAGAGCAATGCAATGAGAGGAAAATAAAGCAACAGAGAACATTAATGGGAGAACAGAGAGAGAAGCAGCAAGGAAGGCATGCAAATAGAACGAAAGAGAAAGGAGAAAACGAAGAAGAGAAAGCTAAATAAGACACAGAAGAAAAAAAAAAAAGAGCATATGTAAGGCTAGTGAAAGGTATAGGGGGTGCAGTGGATGGAAGAAAAATTATATTGGAATACATTTGAATCAAGAGGAAAGAGGCTCCAGTCCAGGGCAGAAGGAAAAACAACACCCACCACCACACAAAAACAAAAAAACAGAGCTAATTAAAAGAAATAAAACTACAGTCAATGCAGACTGAGTTCCTACAGCCCACCATTCCTCAGTGCTCCCTGGCCAGACCCACTGGTCTCCTTCACTGCAGGTGCAACTCTGGCACAGCAGATCCAGCCTCAGCTGGGGACATCATGGTCCAATACACTTTCAATAAATAGTTATGGCGACATTGCAGAGGAAGAGGGGCACATGGAGATGGAAGGAGAGAAAAACAGATATGGGATTAAATGAGACCAAGCCCATTTGCCAAACAAAGCAGGAGAAAGAAATAGGGACTTATTTTTGGATAGTGCTTCTGAAGTGAGTAACCCTGCCCCCTCCTGCTTGGTCCTATAGCCCACCTCCCTCCCTCGGTTCATTGCTCTATTTTGGGTTTAATTATACACCATGCACAGGGCCTGGAACACACCAAGATCTTCCCTGGTGCAGAATTTAAACACTTCTGTTTTGCCTTTTCGCCTTTTGATTTCACGTACAGACTTATTAAAAAAGACAAAGAAAAAGAGAAAACCATTCTTTTGTTTTTCAGATGAACAGGAACAGCATTTCTTTTTTCCCTCCACTTCAGTCAGGCTTGTTCTCTGTGCCCCAGTGCCAAGGCAGCTCTGTCAATTATGAGCAAAGGTTTTATGGGGCCATTTTTTGCCTCCTTTCAAAAGGACATAACCTGAAACAGGGGGGAAAAATGCAAACAACTACAAAGTAAAATAAGGGGGGCAGAGAGGAATGGGGAGAGGAATTTTTTTCTCTAAGGCAGCAAGTGACCTCACACTGATACAGGAAACTCTTTCCACTGCTCTGTCCCCTTTGGGCAGGTCCCCCCTGAATACCACCCAGCAAGACCAGATAGTCACACTTGGTGCAATGGCAAGGCGTGCCAGGTCTCGTGCATATCCTTGGCCACTAAGGTGGGGGGGTGACAGCAGGAAGAGACCTATAGCCAGCAACAGATCAGCAGCGAGGACCAGGCAGAGGTGATGTGGGGCTGGAGGAGCCCTGTCCCATAAGGGAACCATTCAGCATCAAGTGACCAACACCATCCCTGCAGCCCTGACCTGCCACACTGCTCTCAAGGGAGCCAGCAACAGATCAGCAGCGAGGACCAGGCAGAGGTGATGTGGGGCTGGAGGAGCCCTGTCCCATAAGGGAACCATTCAGCATCAAGAGACCAACACCGTCCCTGCAGCCCTGACCTGCCACACTGCTCTCAAGGGAGCCCCTGCAACAGGCACAGACCCTATTTGGGGACACCCTGATTCATGGAAGGGAGAGGACCAGTTTTGGGGACAGCATGCAATGGAATCTATGTGCAGGTTAAAACGAAACAGCTCCTCCTAGGTCACAGGTGGTAAGTGCCAGGAGGCCATGCCAGGTTAAAAGGAAGATGCCACTGCCGCAAATAGCTGTGCTTATGGTACCCAGGATAGACTCTCTGCTTCTAGACATTTCTCTTTACAAAGCAAAGCCTTACCCTGCCCAGCCAACTAGCTCTGAAGTGTTCCTCTGCAGCCTGAGCATGCAATTAGCACTACTAATTGCACAATTGCAGTGCTTATATGCCCTGGTCTAGTCAGGACCTATATGCCAGGTGCTGCACAGACAAAGCAAAAAGATAGCAAGATGATTTCTTCCCTCCACCACAGACCACCAAGGGAACCACAGCAGCCATTGCATTTGAGGCAGCAATATGAAATTAGGGTGGAGGGGGGTGGCTCTTCCTCTGCAGCCTCTAAGGGCAGGCAACGTAATCTCTCCTTGCAGTGGGCTTCCAGCATAGAGGGCATGCAGGGCTTTTAGATGAAGGGGAGGATAACAGAAAACAAGGCACAGGGCACAGATGGATGCTGAGGCAATGAGCCTCTTCTGCACAGAGAGTTTCTGGTGTGGGACCTTCCTCTTTTATTCTTCATCAATGGAAAGATGAATCAGTAGGTGCGTATGACAGACTTAAAGCTCAAATATGTCAGTCTGAGGAAATATGTTTCTTTAGTGAAAAGATTAAGCTCATACACAGAATACAAAAGGACCAAGCAAGTCACAGGCTCATGTAGGAAGCTGATTTAACCTTAACCCAGACCAGAGAGATTTTTCAAATTCTGTGAAATGCAAATTTAGGCTTGAGACAGCAGAAGCAGCTATTCCAGGTGACATCATTCAAAAAAAGACAAAGAAATCCCCAGAGCTGAAAGACGCAGAAAACTAAAGCAACAATCACAGATCTTCAGACCAGAAGTACAAAGGGCAAACTCCACACCCTGTCACAGCAGACAGATCCTCTGGTGCCTCCACTGCAGCTATACCAAGCCTTACGCAAACAGGAAAATAAGAGCCAAAAAACACATAGCATTTGGTCAATTATGTCATCAGTGCTTACACACAAGAAATGTGTTTTCAAAGTTATATCGCAGCTATAGTCAAAGCAGCACTAGGGCAATGATCTATGTCTTCTGGTAACTGCAGTGACCACAGTACAAACTGCTTCAGGTTTGCAGATACAGCTGAATAGAGACGGAGCTCTATCTTTTTATGCCAGACACTGGTGCTCTGGGCAGAGTTAATCCTAGAAAATAAATAGCATAGCTAAGGAAAATGCACAGAAATCTAAGGCAAGGCATGCTGCTTATTCAGGACTTGAAGTACAAGGGCAAATAACTATTTCCACCCTGCTCAAGGAAAAAAAAAAAAACAACAGACAAGAAAACTGCACCAAACCAACAGTAGCACTTAGGGACAACTTTCCATACAGTGCATGCAGATTAATGTATCGTAGCTGAAAGCCTGCCTCACTGCAATGCCAGGCACGAGGAGATAACTGCAAGCATCTTCTGGTACTGCATGGCTGTCTCCAAGGCCCTGCAGAGAAACACAGGGCTCCACCATTGAGTCGCCCTCCCATCGTGAGCTGCATTATGATGGAGGGTAATCACTGCTGAGTCATTCAGATGGGACAGGAAAATAACCTCCAAGCATGAGGAATAGGAGGCAGAAGCAACCTTCAGGCTAGAGATCAGCTATCGGATCCATTTCAGAGGCAAAGCACCCAGGAAAAAAAATTTTAAAAATAAAATTAAAAAAAAATAAATCTCATTTCCATTGTGATCAAATATTCATCTTCCAAGCTTCACAGGCTGCCAAGGGGTGAGGATTTCCCTCCGTTGGCAGGACTCAATATTAATGCAGACAAGTGGCAGGCTCCCAAGGCACAGGCAGGGTCTCTGCGGGGAGCAGGGCCTGCCTTACATGCGAGTATCCCAAGACTGAATAGCCACATGGATTCCCTGATGTACACAACAGGATTTCTACTGCAGAGGCCTTTGTACGGTCTTTTAAGTCTACATGGCCTGCTTGCAACAGCTTTGCTTTGAGATCTGTGCTCCTCTGTCAAAAGGGGCTGAAGTAGGACCAGGGGTTCAAGAGATGGATGGTGCAGACACCTATGCTGTTTCCTTAAGGAAAGAGCTAAAAATTCGATTTCTCTTAATATGCAAAAACCATAATAGTAATCAAAGTCGATAGAGTTGTAGACAAAGTAAAGCTTCCTATAAAGCCAGAGTCTGTGGCTGTTATTGAAAGGCTATGTTAGGTATGGCTACCTAGTGCTCCACGGGATTTACATAAAGCCATGAAATGTGAACACTGCTTGAGAAAACCCACTGCTGAGGAGAAAGCCAAGTTTCCAAAAGACACAGGAGATTATATATGCATGTACATGCAAGCAATCTGGCAAAAAGCAAGGGTTAAGCTTAAATTAGTGACAGTGTGCATGTTGTTCAGATGTCATGTAAGAGCTCTCTACATGGTTTTAAATCTCCTCTTCAGGTCTTGCAAAGACTAACCACTTAGATCATTACAGAATTATGAAATAGTGCATTTTAATTATTTAATAATGCATTTCTAATTAGGGTAATCCATTAAGGGAACAATTAGAGAACAGGGCCTAATTCTCCCCCGTGTTATCCCACTTTTGCAAGGCTCTGCCATGAATAACGTGACATAACAAGTGGTGAAGAGCACCCTACAGACAAGCTTTGCTGTAAATATACATGCATTAGCTAGTAAATGTATTAAAAGCATTATTATAATAGAGAAAAGCATCTGTGCTCCACAGTGGAGATTCCTGAGATGAAGCAGCTTTCAGCTGCCACCCAACAGCACAACTCAGAACCACAACACAGGTTTCCAAAGACAAGTTTCCTGCTGATTTCTAAGATAACTCAACCCCACCTTTCAAGATAAGAGTCGCAGACTTTAAAGTATTCTGTCACAATAAGAAATCTCAGTGGCTTTGGCTTATCTTACCTCACTCTCATTTAGCTTCACACTACAGCGTGGCAAAATTCTCTGGTCCCAAGAGGTGTTGAACCTTCACTTGCAGGGGGGGAATATTTGGGGGAAAAAAACTGGAGCAACATTCACGTGCCTCATTAAATGCAGGGAACCTCAGCATGCTTGTATGTGTGTGCTTTTGTGCTGTAATAGTCACATACAGGCATTTAAGTCTTGCACTGCTTTCAACTCAAGTAACCCACATATGAAATCCTTAAGCTAAGGGCTGATCATGACTGTGTTCATCCATGCAAAAACAAAGTGAAGAAATGTATCATGTGGAAGATACATTTGTGTACATTATATGGATGTATACATGAAAGCAATCCTATTTCATGGTCACGTGTGCACAGAAAACAGAGCTGAATAGACAAATATTGATATGCAAAGCTTTACAGCATACATTTCATATCTGCCACAGAGTAAAGATCCAGCAGTACACCTTGGTTCAGAAAATGATATGGACATTTGTTAATGTTATTCTCTGCAGGCCAAACAGTTCACCTCTGCACAAAAATCAGAATTCATTTCAGGACCCCAGCTAAGGCTGACCACACATGCACATAAGCTCCTGATGAAATCCAGGCAGATAGAACAGAGGAGGATTCCTCACCCACCTCCACCTACAAGCCAAACAACAGCCGAGCTTGGGGTCATCCCCCTTTTATGGGAATTTGGCTTGCACTGAATGAAGGTGGCTTTAAAAAAATTAACAAAATAAAAGCTATAGAGGAAATAGCCACACCATAGCGTAAGTGGATACATAAGGATTTGTGAGTGTGATAAAGCTTGAACAAAAAGCATTAAGTAGTAAAACTACTTCAGGCAAGTGCTGGAACATGGCTTGCCTCCAGCAGCTGGTTTGAGGGGTGCAAAAAGGTACTGGGACAATTAAACATACTGATCAACAGGCCAACCTTGCACTGTCCTTGAAATAAGTCAGCTGCAATGTCCACATTTCCTGCCTCCTCCCCCCACCCCAAAAAAAAAAAGTACAGAAGGCATTTTGACCCCTCAGTAGCAGCAGCCAGTTGCATTTGGATTGCAGTCTCTACATGGGGCTAACAGAAACCAAATCCAGGTGTTTTGTTATCTTGCTTTCAAACACAGTATTACATAGAAGAAAGAATGATTTAACTGGCTGAAAACCTTTTGAAAGGTTGTATGCCCTTTAGCTTGGTTTATTTTATGCATACCTTTTAACACAGAATAATAAATTCCCTGATATAAAATTACAACCTCATAAATATCAAACAGATGGCTGCAGGCTCCTCTTAAGAGCATGCTTTGGAGCAGTACCTGGACTACAATATACAATGCCAAAGCTGAAAAGAATGGAGTTTGTTTCACTTGCAGTTCAATACATCCATTTTGCACTTCCAAAAATGACTATGCTGTGGCATGGAGCGGGGGGAGTGGTAGCAAAAATTGCCCTTTATTTCCAGGTGGAATACACACTGCGAAAAGAACTGAGCACATTCATAAGCCCGGAAGCATCAGTGTTGCTTCAGAGCAACACCCCTGAATACACAGGTCACGCAGGACCAACTTCTCCCACAGGCAGAACAACACAGAGGTTACTCTGGGCAGCCTCTCCCTGCTTTCACAGTGACACTTGGACTTGCAGTTCTCATGCAAGGGTTGCAACTGGCTATCTCAGCTTTCATTAGGAAACTTGCTACCTGAAAGCAAGTTTCTTCTCCATGCAATTTCAGCAAAGGCTTGAAAACCAGCACCCTTGTAGCAAAGGAACAAGAATTGCACCTGCATTCTCCCAAGCATAAGGTGGTTTCTTAGGCAGTGTCCCCTCTGTGGGGCAACATGAGTGCGTTACACTTTTTTGGAGCCGGCAGCACTTGTGTAAGTTCGTTTTCACAGCTTTGGGAGGACCAAAAACTACCCTGGCCTTGTTCTCACTCGAGAAGTTTCACACAAAAGCAGTGTCCACACAGTGTCTGGCAAGCAATACACACACCATATCTGTGCTCAGAACCAGCAGGAAGCTGTGACCACATCAGCACAGCACTGAGCCCAGCACAACACACTGTGCCCTCAGCACAATTTATTGCTTTATTTCAGTGCCATATGAAATGGCATGGCTTTAACTGTGCTCATACCAGGCCAGTTCAGGGTACACATGCACAGAATTTGTGCCTACCTCTGAACAATAGTACAGACATCGCCTTAGCAAAGCAGCTGTCTCTCCACATCCAAATGTGCAGCATTTCAAGTTGAACGACAAAGAGACACCTAATTTCACGTAAGCTGCAATTAGCAGTTTCACAAAGACGGCTTGCAGCAGAAGCAAACTGGATGTCATTGGCCACTGAGGGAAGAAACCAGTGAGGGGAACATTCTGTTAAATGGAGCAAGACAGATTGCTCTAGCAACACCTAGAAAGAAAAATACAGTTGTTCAAATGCATAGCAGTCACTCTTATCCTGGAAAAATGCAGGTAACAAAGTTATTTAATTCTGCAACGGGGAGAAAAGCTCAAACAGCAAACTAGATCGTTTGCTGCATATAGAAACACAGGAGTCCAGTTCTCAGCTGGGAAATAAAACACACTAATTCAATCCTTTCACCTCCTCATCAAGGTGGGCAGAGAGAACCAGACATCCCATTGGACAGCAAATATATATGTCAAAAAGGAAGCTAAAATTGACAATGAAGAGCCACATCTACCTCTGCTGGACCTTAGGTACACACCAATGGAAGGATTAGATTTTCTATAGCAGATTCCAACAAGTAGACAAACAAGGACTTTTTTTCCTCTCACAAGACATCAGTTATCCAAATCTCGGCAAACACCAGACTTGCAAATACAGCTGGGAGAGAGGCAAAGTAAACCAAAACTTTACTATGACATATACAACCATCATTTAGACAATCAACCAGTATGGCCAAGATCAAACAATGACAGCTGGAAGTAAAAAAAGTAAAGATGCTAGCCCTGCAACAGCAATGCAATTACATACTGCAGAGTGCAGCAGGTCAGAAAAAAAGCTTCCTCACCTCCCCAGAGAAAAATCTGTACTTTTTGGCATTGAAGTATTTATTACAGCAAAAAAGATGAACTGTTTACAGTCCAAAATGCTGGTCTGTGGGGCTTTTAGCCACACACTCATCACTCAAACTTTTCTCTCTGTGTCAGGCTCCCTGTTCATACCCCTTTTGTAAAGCAGGGAAGCTTTTCTGGCAACCAGGAGCAGCACCTCTTGAGAGCCAGGCAGCTACAATACATTGTAAAAACAGGTGTCTGGCTGATGTCATACTGTATAGCTGACCTGCTCTTATGAGCGAGAACCTACTGCAGAACCTGGATACTTGGGGCGTAGAGCAAGCGTCACAGGCCTTGCAGCATTATGCTCGTTGCCCCAAATAGTTCTTCTCTGTGAAAATAGATGTTTTCCATTGCAAAGCTTCCATGAAATTGAAAAACAACTTTCTATCAAAAGAAGGTTGTAATGAGAAGCTCTCTGGAGAAGATCAAAATACAAAGGTACAAAAGAGTAAATAACTAATATTTACCTGAAATACCCAAGACAAAGCAGACAGAAGTTCAAACAGAAAGACAGACCAAAATAAGGTTCCCTCAGAGGAACCATACTTCCCATATGGAATTATTCTCATATCTCCCAAACTTTCCACATATAGGAAAAGCGGGAGAGACATACTCTTGCCAGTTGTGCACATGGGGATATAACACAGGTGTTTGGCTCCAAAACAAATAATGGATGGATGCTCCCACCAGGTGCCAAGGCAAGATCCCACTGACCAGCTGCCCCTGAAGAGGCAGCAGCTCCCAGCCCCATTGAAATTCAGCAAGAGCTACACAGCCAATGGTCTCACCTCACTGCGAGCTGGGGGAACAGACACCATGTCATCACCTGGAGCAAAGCATCAGCATGATCCCAATGTGGTGTGAAGCAGCAGGACCTTCATCCTGACCCCCACATGACCCCTGGTCCTTACTCCCCTGGGGATGGCTTTTACTAGCATGAAAAAGGTATCTGAGTAAGACTTTCTTCCAACCTTGACTGTAGGGCAAGCCATCTACTCCAGAAGGCTGAACCAAGGGTATTTGGATTTCCCTCCTCTACACTCTAGTTTTGGTGGAAAAATAAATCCAGTTAGGAAGTTTCCCATATGGTCACTCTCCTGTGCCAGCACACATAGGCTAGCCCACCCAAGCACATCCTATTCTCTCCTGAGAGCACAGCACAATTGCACCATCTGGTAACCCACTGCAACAGTGGCCTACAGGGACTTTTTTCCAGAGGCTGTTTCTGTGACTATGGGGTCAGAAGACAGCTGAGCACAGAAAGCATCTGCCCAGAGGCTCTGACCTCCAGGCAAAATAAGTCACTTCAAACAGGTGATCACTAATTCTGTTATTTTCATTACATACTATAGACCAGAAATCCCAAGGCCAGTTTGAGGGATGACTGCCAGCTTGCTTCTGCAGCTGAGGGCTCCACATTTTGAACATAGGAAGTGCTACACTCCGCAGGTTCTGAAAAATATTAGTCCCAGGTATCTTTAATTAGGATTTCAAAAAAATCACTGGATGTTTCTGGTTTCAGTCTGTGCCCACTGCCATCCCCCTTGTATAAGGAGGGAGCCAAGAGCAGCCCTTTCCTCCCAGGGGTGTTGTACAGATAAATTAATGTTTGTAAGGCACTTTGGTTCTATAATGATGAGCACTCCGATACTACTGTGATAAAAAAAGACTATGAGGAAATCAATAATCCCATCTTCAGAGCAAGATTTAAACAGTGTGTTGTCAATAAGGCCTACAGGCACACATTGAACAAACACAGGAAAACAAAGTGTAATCTGGCTGCTCATTAAGTGAGCACCATCCTTCAAGCACCTGACAGAGGTAGGAGACTGACAGAAAACAATGTAGTCTGTGAACACGGAAAGAAAGGCGCTGACCAACTTAATTCTGCCCTTTTGAACAGTGGAGCACTTGGGTTTACAACAGTTCCCTATGTTTCCATACTACACTTTATTGCAGCTTCTTCCTTTACTCACGGAGGCCTTAATTAACCATCACAACAGGTAGCAGAGCATGATTATCCTTCTTTTCAGATGAGTAAGAAGTACAAAGGAGTCCAGCAACACACTTAAGGTTAACCTCAGAGGAAAGTAAGGGAAGAAGTCAGATGATCCCAGCCTTGCTCTTTTGCTGTGAAACAGCTCCTCCACTAGCCAGGACCCTGAGTAAAAGACCAAGCTTGTGCATAGAAAAGCTGTAACGATGCATTCTGCATCCTGATTTAGGGTCCTGGATTCGGCTGGTGGTTAATGAGGTTGTACTGGATAGCGTGGGGCCTGAGCATAATATAAATAGTATGGAATAAGGGGTGGATACTGTTATGATTTCAGCTGTGATAGAGTTAGTTTTCTTCGCAGTAGCTAGTATGGGGCTATGTTTTGGATTTGTGCTGAAAACGGTGTTGATAACACAGAGGTGTTTTAGTTGTTGCTAAGTAGCACTTACACCAGTCAAGGACTTTTTCAGCTCCCCGTGCTCTGCCAGGTGCACAAGAAAGTGGGAGGGGACACAGCTGGGACAGCTGACACCAACTGACCAAAGGGATATTCCATTCCGTATGGCATCATGCTCAGCATATAAAGCTCGGGGACATTTGGAGTTATGGTATTTGTCTTCCCAAGTAACCATTACCCATAATGGAGCCCTGCTTTCCTGGAGACGGCTGAACACCTGCCTGCCAACGGGAAGTAGCAAATTAATTCCTCATTTTGCTTGTGCACATGGCTTTTGCTTCACCTATTAAACTGTCTTTATCTCAACCCATGAGTTACCTCACTTTTACTCTTCTGATTCTCTCCCCCATCCCACCGGGGGGAGTGAGCGAGCGGCTGTGTGGGGCTTGGTTGCTGACTGGGGCTAAACCACAACAACATCTAGGCAAAAAGGTAGAAATCCTGAAACATCAATATTGACATATTCTGGTAATATTTGTGAGAGAATGAACAGCTGAGCACTGAAAATTTTTTTCCTGATGTAGAAAACCATCCTCACGTTTTTTAAGTGGTATTTCCAGAAAAATACAAGTCCATAGGTCCAATGACCAATTCCAGTAGACCTAGAATTTAGCACTGCAACTCTTGCCTGAGCTGAATGGGCAAACTTGGAAAGTCTTGCTCCCCAGGAAGAGAGGCCTAGGTCTTGCTGGGCTGCCATTTATTCAGCCACAATTATTTTTTATATCATGAATAAAATTGGGGGGGACAACCAACCCAGGAAACAATGCCTCCCTTGACCCTAGGATCAAGGAGCAAATGCTATCAATAGGGCTAAAGCACAGCCAGTCTATGTGTGCTATGAGATAGCTATTCACCAAGGAGAACAGCAAATTAGAAGGAAAGTGCCAAGAACAGCCACCGTGCCTTGGATTAATGACAAGAAACAACATCTTTATGTAATAAGATCCAGTGCGTCTAGCACTGTAAACTGCAAGGAAAAATTGAAACATGTACAAAAAAGCTGAAACATTTCCAATTTTGCTCGCATTTTTTCAAGCCTTGAGCACACTGGGACACCTCTTCCTGCCAAGGCAAAGAACAGAGAGGATCTGGGGAGCGAAGGCAGAGAAAAGGCAGCAGCAGGAAGAACTCAGAAGTCAGAGAGAGTTCCTCATGTCCTTACGCCTGAGCAGCAGCCGCATGTTCACACACACGTTGCTACACTGACAACCCCATAACCTACTGGGAACTAGCACCAGGGAACAAAGCGCCTGACTGCCAGCACTCAAAACACCAGTCTCATCCCCAATGAGAGCACCACACAAGGACAGACAACGCTCTGTGCGCAGAGAGCTGGTGCAATATGGCTATTAGCAGTCCACAAGAGCAGAGTGCCTGCTGCAAAGCAGGAAAAGGACAACCAAATGATACACGTTCAGCATGGGTAACGGCAGATACCTCCCACACACACACCCTGATTCAGATTCCCCTCATGTCACTTCAGCCATCAGGCAGAGAGCCCATGGGAGGGTAGGGATGCAGTTTCAGCTAGTAAATCAGGTTCCTTTTCTAGTCATTGATGGGAGACGGGCACCTCCACAGGCCATCCAGCCTACCTGCTTTGGACATCAGCATCTAGACAGCTCGTTTAGAGAAGACACTTGTCTTTTACACAGTTCGCCTCCACATCTCACCCTCTGTGACAGGCCTGTCTGAATTTGAGAAATCAGCTCTCAGCCAAATAAACCCACTCCCAGGGGAGCAGGCTCTCTCTGAAGTGACTTGGGTCTATCAGCACAGTGCTCACCCTGAGCTTAAAAGGCACTGCAATGCCAAGGTGCTGAGGACATCCACACAATCAAGCCTGGAGGTATTCCACAAAGAGGTTGCAGCTGACCACAACCCCTCTTCTATACAAGCAGGTCTTGTTAGCAGTTCTTCTGGTGGTGCCCATGCAGAAGGGATCCCACAGCTCTGCACAGGCTGTAGGCATCTGGGGGTTTCTGACTGTCCTCTGCCTCTCACGTGACCCTGGCCACTCAGACAGGCCAATGTTGCTGAAGGTGGATGGAAAACCATCCTGCAGAGCAGCACCACCAGCTGCCCTCCTGCAAGCTTCACATGCTTCTGCCCAGTTCCCTGTCACTCCATTTTGGAAATATGGATCTGTCCCCAGGCCCTGATCAGCTTTAACCCCTGCTTATTCCATGCTGCCTTGACTTCTGCTCTCATCATCAAGCCCTCTCTCCATTTGACACACTGTTTCCCTGTCCCTTGGCTGCCACTCACACTGTCCTCATGCACCAGGACCTGGAGGAGATGTCTGAGGAGAGCCAGTGCAGGAACAAGAGGCTCCCCACTGCAACATCTCTGGCCATCACCTGCCACATTGTGGGCAGCTGCTGACCCCTATAAATCCCCTTGAGTGAATGTAGAGCAGAGGCTTTCGTGGCTGGATTTTTTATGCCACAAAAGTGAGACCTGACTTAAGTGTAGGAAGCTTGAAGGCATCAGTTCCCAACCCAGGGGACATCAGATCTCCAGCTCCCCAGGGCACTGCAGCTGAACTCTGTATAAATTGCATCCCTTTGCCATATCCACCACACAGTGTTTCCTCACCAGTACTCCAAGGGAAAGCAGAAACGTCAACAGAAGTTGCAATGCATCAGTGAGGAGTGGAAAAAAAACCCAAACAACAAAAACACAACAGGTAAAAGAGTCACTGAGAACAGTAAGAGACAGAGGAGAGAGAGAGGAAAGAGCACCGTGGGGAGATGAGGTGAAGAGATTAGAGAAATAGAAGTAGACATACTTAATAAGGTAAGAGCTATCAAGGTGATAAAACATTAGATAAAGGACCAAGGTGCCTACAACATAAAATAGATTGAGAGAATGATTTGGGGAGAGGGCAAATATGTTTATATACTACAAGAGAAACTCCAAGGCAACATTGCACATATACCTGAGTGCTCTGTCCACGAGCCTCCCTCTGAAGAACACGATATTGATCCTGCTTCCTCTAATCAAGGCACTCTCATGCTATCTCAGCTTGCCTTCTGCCCAGACAGGAATAACCCACAAGGGAGAGTTCAGATGCTAAAACAAAAAAACCCAAACAAACCAACCAAAAAAACACCAAAAATGAACGGTGTCCCTACCCCACTGCCCAACAGGCTGCGCCACCCACTGGCAAGTGAACCATCTCTCAGACTCCCTCCAGGTTCATATCATCCTCTGCCCTACTAAACAGTCATTTTCACCCTCTGAAATTTAGCCCAGCACTAGAGAGAATAGTTTTTACAAGCTGCCATTTTCTTTAAGCAACCTTTTAGTAAAATTAGACACTATCCAATTCGAATAAATCTCTCCCTTCAACATCTGTCCTGCCCTAAATCCCCTCCAAAACTGCTGACTTCAGCAGTATCCAAACATTTTTTCATTTTCCCTTTCTACCTATTTAGGTGCAGAGGCTGCTTCTATTAAGAAGGTGGAGTGGTTTCACTGATGATCCACTCCTCCAAAGCCTTGGTCATCTTTGTCTCCATTAGTATTAGGCTGTGTTACTATCATTATAACACCTGTGAACATGCACCAGCTCCCAGGAGTTGAAAGCAGACTTTACACAGGCAAACAGTGAGCAGCATTTTCTCATCCCTCTCATTAAGAAGTTAAGTAACACTCCTGCATGACCCTTCACCCTTTTCAAGGTTGCTTCTTGGATGCCCATTGAAGTCTGTCTTCATTCACCCCTACCCCTTCCTTGCAGGTCACCATTCCTCAGATTACTTCATTTTTGCAGTATCTCATTAGGTGTAGTCCTGGAAGTTAAGCATGGCTCTAGAAAATTGATTAGTAGATCTTAAAATCACATACTGTGCTGAATCTAAAGAAAAGGGCATGGGAACAGCACTCAAAGCTAACCCCATTATAAGACCTCCCATTGGGCTGGAAGGGTAGGAGAAGCAGTTTGTAAGAAATAACACTTAACTAACTTTGAATACAATTTGACAAGAAAAGCCAGAAGAAAGATATGTTTCTCTCACACAGATGCCCAGCAAACAGCTGAAACAAACAGAAAAACACCAGTTCCCTTTGAATCACCTGCATCTCTTACTGACAAATACTGGTGTTATGACTAAATCAGAACTTCTCAGCCCGTGGGAGCTTGAGCTGTTGTGAAAGTACAGAAGACACTGCAGATCTGGTGTAAAGCCACAAACAGGACGTGCAAGAGTAATGCAACAGGTCTATGCCTTTGTGCAGTGAAAGAAAAACTGCCCAGCCAGTGCTTTCCTACAGTAGTCTTGGGCTGCTGAATTGCTTGTGCACTAGATTGCTGTGCTACGCGTTTGTCCTCAAATGAACTTCAAGACACAGCTGAGCCTCCAACTAGGCAGTAAGTTGGTCAAGATCTTTCTTTGTAACCAGGGACTGTATCAAAGCCTAGAAGGAAAAGGTCGCTATGATTGAATTTTTAGACAAAAGGCTCATATACACTCAGGGAGAAGAGAGGGGAAATGAACATATAGCAAACCATTAAGTAGAATCCCGTGTGTCCAGATTAGTCAGAGCCAGGTTGACCTGTCCAACCAAGGGAGAGGTTATCTCCCCATTTGGGTGGTCCCATCCTCTTAAAGCAAGCAGCTCATCTCTGCATTGCATCTATTTACCCAGCAGAGGAGAGTCAGAGCCCATATTTAACACACTCCTCTGGGGGAGCTCTTACTCCTGATCTGTCTTCAGCAGGAGGGATGGAGGATGGGACACCACAGAGCCTGGGTAGGGACACTCCCCCAGCCTGCTCCTTTCTGTGCAGGTAACCGTCAGGTGCTGAGATGGTAGTCTCCAACTCCACCCCTGCAGCTACCGATTATGAGCAAGAAATCCCCACCAAGAGGTGTTGAGTAGACTAGAGCAGCTCCCGTTCCCTCCAGAGCTGGAAGTCCAGTGTCCCCCTGACCGAGAACACCCATCAGAAGGGCAAGTAACTTGAAAGCAAAGGAGGAGGAAAATGGTAATAAGAATTAAGCAGACAGGATGTTAATAAAGCAAGTGACCCAAAGTGTTTACAGATTCTCAGAAGCCTACACAAGTTAGGGAACAGTCAGATGAATAAAACAAACAAATAAATGAGCATCTCAAGTTGGATCAAACATCTGTCCAGGCCGGGCTGCCACACAGCTGCCCAGGGAAGTGTGTAAAAATGGGATGAACAGACACAATACTTCCCTTAAGCACTATTCCAGCTGCCAGCCACTCTCAGCCTCCCTGAGCCAAATCAGGTTTCTATAGTCTTCACTCCCCCTTCGTGGATTCCTCCTAATGAGGAAGGAATGGAAACAGCCAAAGAGAATAACAATAACTTGAGAAAAGCTAAGGTAATACTTGAGATCAATCTTGATATAGGATAATAGAAAGACAGCATCAACATGTAGGCTTCCCATATATAATCTACTCAGACGTGAACTGCCATACCGCTCTTGCAAATGCAGATGCCTGTCTCATATCTTTGGAAGAAATTGTATGGTATGCTGCTGTCTTGTACTGCAGATGCTTTATCAATAGCCTTAGCAAAACATTTCAGTACCTGGGATCCTATGACAAAAATGACTGGGAGGTTGCAGGGGGGACACCCAAAATATTTTCTGAACATTTTCTGGCTGTGATTACCAAAGGATGGAAATAGACAGCTCAGGCTTATTGGAAGCCATCAAACCTAGGGAAGGATGCTAGTTCATTATGAAAGCCTGTTATTTTGTCATCTTAGAAAGCATTTACTCTTTGTTCACTCTTTCACTTTTATTAACTCATGCTGGTATAGTCCTGTAGCATATTTTGCCTTAAATACAGCAATATTTGTCTACTGAACTTGTGTCTTGTGATGTTTTCTGATGTCAGACAGAGAGTGACCAAGAAAAGCTGGAGACCAATGACCCAGGCTCACTTGCTTTGTGAACCATGTCAAATGTACTTCATATCCTTCCTTCCCACACCCCCTCCAAAATAATCCCCCAACAGGCACTTGCTGACCTGTCACCTGCAGAGCTTGGTTGAATCAGCAGGAAGAGCAGACAATCCCACCTTCTTAGAAAAGATCAAGTGTGGTTTATGCAGAGGGAGAGGCACTGAACAGTGGGCAGGACACACCATACACAGGAAGATCACAAAAGCAAGATGCAGTACCTGTCACCTCTAAATGAGGTCTCCAGAGCTGAAAGATTCAGAATTAAATCTGGACTGTTTCCTACACTTAAAACCAGTGACTGCTACCCTTTTTTTACTTTTTATTTTTTAACCTAATCAAAACCTGATCTAAATTACTAAGTGAATTTAACCTTGGATTTTGGCAGGGAGTGTAGTCATTTATTTTATTTCTTAACTTAATGGGCATGGTTTTCCCCCACTTCTAGATTTAGCTCTCAAACTAGGTCATGGTGATTACACACACCCAGTCTGAAGGCAATGCCTCTCTCCTGCTCACATGGAGGGAAGAGAAGCAGCAGCAAAGGGTGATGGCATCGCACATGAGTGCAGTCTTTGTATCTAGGCAGAGTGCAGTACACACTGGTCCAAAACTTCACAAGCAGAGAAGGTTGAGCTTTCTGGTTTCTCCTGCAGTCTGCCATTGGCTGCATCCCCAGGCAGTCAGTGACATCCATTATGTCAAGAGCTTTGCCTCTGCCAGCCAAGGTGGGATAAAGTCAGAAAAATGCTTGTGGATACTTTTACAACCAGATTCTGCTCCTGCATCACCATAGCTGGGCTCAAGGCTTCATTGTACTGGGCATGGTTCAAGTCATCCCACTCCCAAGAGCAGATAGTCAAAGGGACCAGGCACTAGGTGGGGGGAAGAAATGGGCTTGAGGAGGTGACTCCCACCTGGTGTCCCCAGCTGCAGCAAAGGCAGGGTGAGAGAGAAGGCACATTTATGCTCAAAGTGGACAGAGCTATATCCTACCCCAGCAGTAGGAAGAGGGCAGCAAGACCCAGCTATGCTGAAGTTGGTGACCATCTGATGGATGCTGCCAGTTTGGGAAATGAGGAAAAGAGGAAGAAAGTGAGAAAGAGTAAAGCAAAAGCAAACTAAAGCCTCAGAGGATGAAGAAACCTATCCTTGTGTCCAGAATAATTAGACAGCTTGTCACCTCTGTAGAAGAGGAAATAAGAGGTAAGAAGAAAGATGGAAAGAAGACAGCTGCATGTTGTCAGAATTTTTTTTAAGCTTCTCATTATCAACCAAATTTTTCTTGTCTTCCCCCCCCACCCAGCATCTCACCAACACTGAGAAGCTAGTTGGATAGAGCATCTTAAATATTTCATGCAGCCTTCAAACTTGCAATCCTTCTCTACCCATCTGCTTCAGCCTGGCCCTGATGAAATTTCAGCAGGCCCATGGCCTGCCTAGCCAAGGGCTTCTTTGACCCTCCTTCCTCTCAATCCACCTCTCTATCTTCTCCTCTCCTGCCCTATTAAACCTCCTATTTTTCCTCCTCTCCACTCTGCCTCCAGAGAAATCAAGTCCCAAACTGAATTTCTTCCTCCCTATTTCTATGCTTCTTTGTCACAATTCCCTTTTCTTCAGCCATCAGCCTCTTCATTTCCTCTTCTATTCATTTTCTTTTATTTTCATTCTTAATGAGACATTGCCTGAAGTCAGGATTAATAACCCACACTTCAGACACCTGTTAATCCAGCAGTAATCAAGCACAGGGACAAGGAGCCTGGCAGCCCACTGTGTAGGAGGAAGACCCATTGGCAAAGCTGCCTGGGAGCCTGGGGACCCTGAAGAGCTGGGGGGAGGTGGTGATCAAAGGGGCTGGCAGCCTGGAGCAAGAGGGTGGCAGGGTTCTCCAAGGAGGGCTCCACTGGGGCAAGTCACCCATAGCAAGACTTGACTGAGCCCTGGTTTTCCCAAGTGAAGGGAGTTTGCACTGAACCCTGCCAGCACAAAAGGGAAAGGTTTCTTTTCACTGAAAGTACCTCTGGCCAAAACAGGAGTATTTCTGGCTGTCATGGAAAGGGGACCTCTCCATGGAGAAGCAACAGCTTATTAAACCAAGGAGAGACTCAGAATGCTGCACTCAGAAATAGGGGTCATTTCTTCACCACTTTGAAGATGCTCTCTCCTGGAGCAGGGGTTGGCTCACCCAGGAGCCCCTGTGGCAGCTCCATCCCACTGAAGGGATCCCACCTCACCTGAACTGCTCATGAACCACAGGATGGTCACGCCCATGTAAAGGAACAGCAGCGGCTTCTTCTCCCTCTATCTCCACTGCCCCCTTCACTCCTTCCTTAGAGATTATTCCCCCTACATTAGATGCTGAGAGAAGAGTGGCTCAACTGCCTCCCTGGCAAAAAAGGGGAGTGAAAAAAAATGGAAGTGATTGTGCAGGTGGAGACAGAGGATGACTGTAGGCACAGAGGAGTAAGGGCCATTCTGGCTGTGCAGGGACTCCTATACCACAGCAGCTGTTAGAGACAAAAAGACCACAGCGGGCAGTAGGGAGAGATATTGGGCCACAACCAGAGGACTGGGGTGAGACAGATGTTGAGGGGCAAGGGGTGAGCAGGACAGTGAGATCTGATGGGGCTAGTCCCCAGCACCCTGCAGTGGGAGACAGCGTGGCTTACCCAGCTGAGTCAGGGCCAGCAAAAGCACCAGCAGGTAGGAGGTCCAGAGATGGACGGGTCACAAGGCAATTTGAGGTGGATGACAGTGAGAAGAGTTTATAGAAGAGCCAAGAAAAGAACTAGGCAAGAAGAACAGGGTTAAAGTATCACCTCGTGTCCTTTCCTTGCTACTAATCTCTCTAGGTCATGTTACCTATAATATCTTGCAGTCAAGGATCTTTTCACATTTCCATTACGGCACCATTAGCTTTCTCTTCAGCTATTGCTGAGTATGTTAAGTAACACCAGACCTCCACCAACCCAGTTCTGCTCTTGTTTACCTTAGTGGGAGTATTGCCATTATTTCTGCTGCCTCCAGTCCTGCACCCACACTCCTGGCTTCCCAGAAGATCCCTTCTCCCTCCCTGCTTTGTTTGTGCAGAAGCTGTGACAGGTGCTCTCCCAGGCTCCCACAGCGTGGGAAAGCAACACATTTGCCTTAGGTGGCAGGTACTAGGCAGGACGTTTTACCCAGCCCGTGTTGGGGAGTAACTTGTAGAGACTCCCAGGGAGTGGAGAGTGCAGGGACCAAGGAGAGCATGCTACAGCGGGGAACAGAGTGCCTTCGCTCTGCATTGTGTTTAATCTCCTCAGCATTCTTCTTTGCCTGAATGGGATTAGAGAAGCAACAAGGGAGCTTCACTGCCAAGCACACTCCATGGTAACACATCAGCTTTAAAGGCATACCAGGTCCTAGAAGCACTAATGCACTGCCTCATCTTATTCCTCAGGTCCCCTCTTCCTGCACCTTTTCCATGCTCCAGCTTGCCCAGCCATCCCAGGAGGTCCTGCCTAAGACAGTTCAGGTACTTCACTGGTCCTCTGTGTATCTAAGACCCTCCACAATGCTTGGGCTTGCTATTGTCTCTTCTCTGGGACCTTCCCCCTCTTTCCCTCCAGCAATACCCACCACATGAGCATCCCTAGAGCAACGTCCCACCAATTCACAGACAGCAGCTAAGCACAGGCTCCTCTGGGAGCTCAGCTCCCCTCCTGCAGTCATAGGAGAAAGCAGAAGATGTGCTGCTTTGTCTCCTCTTCCCACTAGGCCTTCATGAAAGCAGAGAAATGACAACTCAACAGCTGCCTCCCTATCTGGGGGATGGGGTGGGGGGCACAAGCATTTGGGGAAAAGGAGAATTAATCTGAACAAAGCACAAATGGAGTGAAGCTGAAACTCAAACCCCAACTTGCAGCTCAGATTTTTTTTTTTGTTTCAGTAAATGCCTGGTTTGAACAGAAGCAGGAAAACAGCACAGACACAAAGGCTGTCCTTTATGGTATATTCAGCCTAACCAAAACAAGAAATGTGGCCAAAGTCTTGCAAGAACTTGCTCCCTCTTGTAAGATTTATGTCCCAGTTTGAGAAACCCAAGAGGCCCTGAAGCGGGGTTAACAAGCAGAGCTCTCTGGAAGTCAATGGAGCAGTGCCAATTTATTAGCCACAGCAGAAATGGCACATAAATGCCTGAGCACTTATCTGTGCTGGGCCCAACATCTTTGGAGGCTCAGCCCACCTTGCATGCAGCCAGCAGGCAGGGGCAGCCCCAGGCCCACCTCTGCCAAAACAGGGCCTTCCCATCACCAGCCCTCAGGGCATTTTCTGGGTAGGAACTCCAGTCCCTGTAGCACATCTCACCTTTCAACCAAATCACCACTCACATCCCTCACTGGCTGCCTAGATATGCCAGACAACAGGGTGATACCCAGGAAGGGCTGGGAGAGCTCCACTCCCACCATCACCAGTTTCTTGCACTGGTGGTTTACACTGAGATCCCAACACATCTGAGCCACATTTGGGAGCCCACTGATTTTAACTGTCTGATGCACTTCAGTCACCACCCTCCCCATCAGTGGCCTCCAGCTGGCCCAAAATACAGCAGCCCACTAAATTTCCTCCACCACAACCTGTTCTCTCATCATAGCTCCACAGCCTTCCCCCTACACCTTGAACAGCAACACCAAGTTTAAATCCTTACCTTCCAGTCAAAAGATTTTAGGTCCCCTCAGGGTTTTAAACACCAGTGGAAGGGCCTCCTTTTTCCCCTGTATCCCTCTGGCATCACCCAGCCAGATGCACAGGGCAGAGTACAGCAAGTCTCTCCTAGGGATAATTGCAGAGGAACTCACACTAGTAGGTCAAATATTTACCTAAGCCTCATCAATGCAAATGTCTTCTAATCCTCCTGTATCTTTCAGGGACAGCAAGAGAATGGCGAGTACACCTCTGATTTATACAGATGCATATAAATTAGAGTAATAAAGAGCTCAGATGATTTATTATGTAGTAATTGTATCACTATTAGTCAAATATATTTATTTTGTGTGTGTCATCAATATAGAATTAATAATATAAAAGCAATATATACATTGCAGTAACAGTTCCTATACTTTCTTCTGTCCAACTCTCCATGCATTTTTATGGTCTGACTGCTGCTTGCACACGTTTTTGCCGAGAGCCACGCTGGCTCCATGAGAGTTATCTCCCAGCCTGCATCTCAGTGTGCACATGTAGAGGCGGGGGAGCAGACAGGAGGAAGATAAAGACATAATCTCTTGACAGCATATTTGAAGCCTCCATGCAATTTCCAAACACGAGCACGTAGATAAGTGCCTGAAGGCACCAAGCATAAGCAGCACAGTTGGTGGGGAAGGGGTGCAGAGGTAAGCCTATAAATACAATGCTTCACTGCTGTTTGGGGAAGCAGCAGGGTCTCAGAAGAGGTCATTCATTGGGATGAAATAATCCCAGGTGTAACTATTAAGTCCAGAAAGTAAAGACTTTGCATCAGAATCTCTATTGGGAATTTCTCTTTGTATTCCTGAAAAGCTGCCTGATACCCATGAAAACATTAATCATTGGAAAAGAATAATCCTGCGTCCAGTGGGGAGAGGTGTCACAGCGATAGATGATGAAACCCTTCACACACATGAACAAGAATGTGAAATGCCATAGGTACAAGACAAAGTCTCAAGTGTACGACACTAATCTGCTTAATCGCACTCAAGAAGTACCCAGAGAAGTCAAGTTGCCAGGGAAGGAAATAAGCACTTTTGTGCTCTCTTGCTAGAGCTGTCTAACCTGACACCTTTGCTTCCATTGATGGAACCACAGACATCCTCTGTCCTTCAAGGAATGTCCCAGGCCATTCAGCCACCCATCCCTCACCTCTGCACAGCAGCTCACGTCTCTATTTCAAGCGATACCCAGCACCTTCCTGCTTTCCCCACTGCAACACCCTCAGTGACAGCTTTCCCCAGGGCTACGCTCTTCCTTCCTTTGGAAGCTCTGCCTAGAAATGCAACAGCAGCAGCACGCCTGTGCCCACACATACCAGCAGCGAGGACATGCTGGCTGATACCACAGCCAAATAAGCCTTGGGCATTTTTATTGGCCAGAAACTTAGAGTTATTTAGTATCTCCCAGTTTGAGGGCAAAAAGAGGGGTGGGCCAAGTGCCACAGGAAATCTTTTGAAATGTAAAACTGGAAGAAAGACTCAGCTATCCCACTATGACAAAACAGGGAGTGTCAGTGTGTATAACTACTCTTCCAGAGACACCTAGTATTTATCTCCACTATGTTTGTCTCAACAAAGGGGAGATGTTGGCACAGGCACTAGCTTCAGGGGTTTGCAGCAGTTCCTCTGCTCTACCTCCTTCCCCTGCCTCTCCCTCAGACATGCAGGGGACAGGACAGAGGGGGTTTGCCCCAAGAACAGTGCTCAGCCTGTCTCCCTGTCTATGAGGAATAGGAAAAAGAAAATACAGGGACACAATTCACAAGTATTCATATCATACAAGGACAAGGTTACACAAGGCCACATTCAAATGGGGTAGAGAGGAAGAGGAGTCAAAACAGAAACACAGATCAGCCCCCTGTAAACACAGGCATCATTGGCCAACACAGCAACAACAGATTCCCTTCTGTCCCTAAACTACAGTCATGGCCTGACACGTCCAAAATAACTGAAGCCACAGCATTTGTCTCCTCAAATTCAACAACACCCAACCCTGAAGTCCTATCTTACTTCCCACACCATGAATGTGGATCACAAGAATCAGGATTTCCCTGAAGGTTTGAGTAACCTCAAAGCTGCCACCATCCTCCTCCTCATAGAGGAAGGTCCACATGCTTAATACTACCTCTTTATCTCCAGAGCATGCTGAAAAGTCCCATGGAGCAGGATATCCTAGAGCAGCTCTCCCCAGCCTGTTCTCCGTCTTGCATCCCTCAGAGGATATTCTTCCACGGGAAGTTCCCTTTCACCCAGAGAAGGGAGCACATTTTGCCTTCTGTAGTCTACCTATGATCTGGATTCATGTCTCACACCCAGCCAGAGAATCCCTGATATGACAGCTCAGGGAAATCAAATGAAGTGCCAATTCTATTTCATTTTTCAGTAAAATAACCCCCGTAAGGGAGAAAACACAGTTTCCCCAGACATCTGCCACACATTCCAGAAAAATGCCTTACAGGCATGCCACTAAGTGTGAAATAGATTTTTTTAAAGTTAAAAAGCTATTGGATATTTAAAGGATGTGTGACATATCACAATATGCTGGAAATGCATTTTAAAGAATTAACAGCACCTCAAAGATACTGTGGAGGGGTGCAGTTAATTCTGTGCTTTGAAAAAAAATCCTGGGTTACAGAGGAAGGTGGTTTTTTTTTTTAAACTACCTACTTTAATAGTCAATTATTGTATTGTAGGGGAAACTTAAGGCTTCAGTGAGAGCTGAACTACATGGTAGAAGGCTGTACGAAGCTAACACTAATATTAATTAATCCTACCCCAAACTTTTCTCCCTTTCAACACCCAGTCTCATTTGCTTAGAGCTTCATCTGACTGGCAGCTTGAGCTGAAACTTCCATAGCAGGTATGACTACTTTTTTTTTTTGGTGGAAAACTAGGTGGAATTTCAACAGCTTAAAAAAAAAAAAAAAGCAGCTGTTTCATCTGTGCAGAAGTATTCAAGAGGTTTTTTGACTAGCACTTGTTGCTGGATGCTCTGAAACACTGCTTTCACACCGGGCAGCCTCAGACCTCTTTTGCTCATCCTTTAACAAGCCATCCAAACAGAGATAAATTAGCAGCTGCCATGGGCAAAAAAATAGCACCTTGAATATGCTCTGGAGAGACTGTTTTGATATGACCCAATCCAAGAAATTAAGACAGAATTTAGTAAAGCCTTTGACACTGTTTCCCCCAGCATTCTCCTGAAGAAACTGGCTGCTCATGGCTTGGACAGGCATAGAGTTCACCAGGTAAAAAAAATGGCTGGATGGCCAGGTCCAGAGAGTTGTGGTGAACGGAGTTAAATCAGGTTGGCGGCCAGTCACAAGTGGTATCCCCCAGGGCTCACTATTGGGGCCAGTTCTGTTTAATATCTTTATCTGAGTGCGCCCTCCATAAGTTTGTAGATGACACCAAGTTGGCCGGGAGCGTTGATCTTCTTGAGGGAAGGAAAGCTCTACAGAGGGATTTGGACCTATGGGCCAAGGCCAATTGTATGAGGTTGGGGTGGTGAGAACAGGCTGGGGAGGTTGTAGTGAGGTGGGTGTCAGTCTTCTCTCAAGTAACAAGCAATAGGACAAGAAGAAATGGCCTCGAATTGCACCAGGGGAGGTTTAGATTTGATATTAGGAAAAATTTCTTCACTAAAAGAACATGCTGGAATTGGAAGTGGTTGGGTCACCATCCCTGGAAGTATTTAAAAGGTGCGTAGATGTGGTGCTTAGGGACACAGTTTAGTGGTGAACTTGGCAGTGCTATGTTAACAGTTGGACTTGATAATCTTAAAGGTCTTTTCCGACCTAAACAATTCTATCATAGAATTAAGGATTAATGTGGAACCTCAATTTCTCCATTTCCACACTACTGTTACAACACAGTCTTTCACTGCATACTTATACTGCTTTTCCACAGTACAAGGTGGCGTTCAGTGAAGACAGTGATGTGACACCTCTTTAGCCAATGGGTCTTACAGAAGTTTGCTGATAGCAGGTAAACAGAAACAAGCAGAACTGCAGCATGCAGGCTATGAGGCAGGGAAATCACTTCACCCCACCAACCCTACATGTGACACTCCCATCCCACCCCCTTCTCACCACAGCCTGAGCCCTCCACTCAGTCTCACTGCCCCAGCCTTTGCCTTCTCAGCCAGGTTCTTCCCATTCAGATCCTCACCTCCCCCACCTTGGTTACCCGTCCCTCCATTATCCTTGCCCAGCCCACCCAGTCTCCTCTCCAGGTTGCTCACTCACACCATCACTCCCCAGTCCCTCACCTCTGGTGAGCAGATATCTGGTGGATAAGCTTTCAACGTCAGGGCCCTGCTGGCTGTTTGACCCTCTAGACTTCTTTTCCTCTCAGGCTTCTCAGTTTCCCATGCCTGTATCCTTCCCAGGCTTTTTGCCTGGTCCCTGTCTCCCAAGCCTCAGATTAAAATTTCATTAAGGGATAAAAAGCATGTTACAAAGGAAAAAGTCAGGCAGCTTTAGAAAACCATGTTACCACCTCATGTAACAATGAAAACTAAGTCTTCGTTTCTTTAGTTCTGTTTGTGCGTATGGCCCTCATATGAACCATGTGGCTTCAGAGATCCTGCTGGGCAGGAGATGAAGGAAAAACATTACTCAGCACCCATCAAGGAATAAACTGTGTATTAGCAGGAGGTCACTCACGTAGGAAAAGACAACAGAGTCAACCTATAAGAAATAGAAACTGGGAGGCTGTATCACGAGACACAAAATGCTACAAGGAGACAGTGAGAAGACTGCTGCCTGTGTAAGACCACTGCTTTTCCTGTATAAAACAGGTGGGCTACCATCTAGGGTCCCCTCCAGTCACTAGATTCCTATTTTCAAAGAGGGCTCCAGGTAGGAAGACAAAAGCAGTTGCCAGCACAGAGGCCGCTAAACAGTGGGTCAGCAAGTATGGAGAAGGGAGGAGCAAACTCTGAAGCAGGGAAGGATCCTACTCCATCAAGGAAATTAATCAGAAAGGAGTCACAAGGGAAAGAAAAAAAAACAAGCAAAAAAATTGCCTTCAGAAAAAAAAAACCATCCTTCATTAAGAAATATCACAGTTGGCCAGCAGCAAACATCAGGTGGTACCACAAAGGCAACATATTATTACTGCTGCACTTCTATAAGCATGTCTTTTTTAATATAATTCACTTATGATACAAACACTTTCAAGGCCTGGCCTGAATCTCACATATGAATAAAGCAGAATCTGCCAGATTCACCCATAAAACCAGAAGACTTACTCAAAGCAAAAATTACATCACAAATTAGTAAATATGTGAACAAAAGCAATGACAAAAATTGTAATACATCACAAAGGATACACTTCTCAAGTAGGTTTTAGCTTAATTATTGATAACAATGCTCGTTAACAATGTCTGCTAGCTGGCTGGTAAATAATCTGTAGTACATTTTGTAGAAAATAAGGACATTGTATTCGGGGCATCTTATTGCCACATTAGAGTGCCAAGTTTTTGGCTGAGAAGCAAGATGCAGAATACAGGTAAATGTCGGAAGCATACTTTTGGGACATGTGAATGACAAGGCAAGGCAGATTTGCCAAGTACACCTTCGTGGTGTTTTAGTGTCTTCCCAGATAATAAGAAGGGCTTGGAAGGCAAGCAGAGATTTTGGGTCTCTGACTTGAAAGACTATCAACCTCTGCATGGAAGAAAATATTTCTCCACCCACAGATACTGAACTCCTGCCTCTTCCACACCATGAAACACATCATCTGCTGTTTGCTACATAACTGCTTGTTTCAATAGGGAGGTTAATATTTTACCATGTGTTTTCTTTCAATTCCTTCCCTTCTTGCCTGTTAAGGCAAATCTCATAGCTAGCATTACAAGCGCTGGATTCAGCAGCTTTCTCCTGGATGAATTTGTACTGATGTTAGTCCTTTTCATCCATGACTCTAAGAACTGAAATCCCGCAAGAGGTACATTTCGTTCACTCAAGACAGCCAGTTACTTCAAGCTACAAGCAACCTGAAAGCCCTTGTGGTATTTCAGTATTTATGCTACTCTCGGGGGGCAATGATAAACAAAACCGGGTTATTAAAGTAAAGATGAAACAGGTCTCACAAAGGTTTGGGGGTCAGGAACAAGGCTGAGATGATAGGGTTGGTTCAACTTTTGTAAGTAAAACCTTGAGCACCTTACCCAGCTTCTAAGCTGGGGCACAGGGCCAGGAGATCACAGGTCCTAGCCAGCATGCTGAGCTCACATCTGTCTGCATCTGCCTACAAGAGCCAGCCCTGGTGAGCAGGGATTAGCAGGGAGCTGGCTACCTCCCAGAGGGGACCAGGGCCAGCTGCTCCCTCAGCAAATCCCACCTGAGTTGGTCCAGGGGGTGCCCACCTGCTAGCACCCTGCCCCAGAGAGAAGGGCCTTGTGCCTACTCCCAGGGTGGGTGCACACCTCGTACCCTGCCATCCATCACAGTCCTACTGCAATCAGCGCAGCGCTCCTGCACACTGACAGCTCGGGATGAGGATGCCACTTGTGTGTTGGAGGGCACAGGGGAATAGGTACTGTCCTAGGTGGTGAATAATCTTCTAGATGGGGATGGAAGCACCCTGTGAGGATGAGGAGGGTGAAGAGGCAACAATGCCACCCCACCACAGCCCAGTCACCAAGCTTGTGTCACAACTTCAGATATCACCACCTTTGCATCCATCCAGACTTGCCTGTCATGAAGATCATCTGATTTCCCATTACACTCACTCCTGACCTTGATTCCTCAACTCTGCCCCCCCCACTGTCCCCTTTCCTGCCCTCCCATGGGCCTATGCTGACCCTCCACTGTGGGAACCCACAGATAGGGGAAACCCACTCTTCACATCCACATATCTCTGCAGACCCCTGGTCTTCTCCCTGTTTCTAAGCCAATGAGTTATGCTCCCTGCTTAAATCCTACCTTTAGGCCTTCCATTTAGCACCTGTCCTTTCCCCCCAGGAAGCCTGTTGTCCATGATATTGGCTAAGAAGGGCACTCTACGGTAAAAGCCAGTTCAAGGGTGGCAGCAATCAACAAACAGGCTGCTAGCAGCAAAACCTGGGAATGACAGCAAGGGAAGAAAAAAAGTAGAGGGAAAAATGACAGACTGCCACAGATGGAGAAAGGAGAGGGGAGAGACAGGGTGGCTAGTCACAGGAGAGGCTGCTGGAGGAGTTGCAGGAACTCAGCAGCTCCAAGTCACACTTGAGGAGGGGGAGCGACAGCAGCTTTTATAGACTTGAGCACAGTAGGCGATAAGGGGAGACTGGGGGAGAGAAAACTAAGGAAGAAGGGATAAGCAGAGTGTGGTTTTGTATCATTAGCAAGGATAGATTTATTTTTCCTCCTGGATGAGTTGCAGTATGTAAGAGGCACCATTGTCTCAGGGGACAGATGGTCACCCCACATCACAGCTCTGCGCTTCTCCCATCCCACCCAAGGGAGCCACACCCCTCCCCTGACCTGCATTGATGCAACAGGCAGGAAGAAAGCTGGAGAAAAGGGAGGCAGGGACAGGCATTCTTCAGGCAAGAAGGTCCAGCTAAGTTCTCCATCCCCACCAGCTGACCTTGCAGTCAGGGATGGGCAGGTGAAAGGTGTTAGAACCACAGCACTGCACTCAAACTCCAGCCCCCAGACCAGCCAACCCACCCAAAAGCCTACGCAGGCCTTCCAGCAGGAGTGTAACACCACCTCCTCACTCACTTCATTGGTCCTTGATGGCAGTCAATAAAGATCAAGTGCTCATGCCTATTCTCTCAGATCTACCCACCACCTTTGATACCATTGATTACAAGGATTTGTTGAGATGACTGCCAAGCTCAGCAGGGATTTGCTGCATGGTGCCAGAGTAGCTGTTCCCAACCTAGATAACCTCCACTTATCACTCCCCACCAGTTTCCGTCTTACATCTTCATAATCACACTTCATGTTTTCTTTTACCAGTCCAGCTGCACTCTTATCTGCCTTCCTTGCTCATCTCAGCCCTGCCATCTCAGCCTCCTTCCCTAGGTGGTGGTCATAGATCTGTTGCCTTCTCCAGACAGAATAAAAAACATCCTCCTTGGCTTTTCCTGAGGTGTTCCCAGCAGCAGAACCCAGAACCTCCAGGGAGGGGAGGCAAATAGGGCAGTGGAGCCAGCAGCATCCCCTCCCTGATGGAGAGGCACAGATGACATGAAGCAGCACAATGCAAAACCATGGCCCAACGAGCAGCAGCAACCAAGAGCAGGGCAAGCCCAACCCACCAACCTGATCTATCCCTTTTAACAGCCTGGTGGCACTTCCCACCACCATTCAGCCCTCCTCCCACTGCCCCCACCAGCAAGAGGCTGCAAACCCCATTTCAGAGAAGTACACTTCAAACAGGACCTCCTTTGCCCCCACCCCGTGGCAGGCAGCAAAGCATAGGAGAGGCAGTGGCATGGAGATGTGCAAGTGACTCGGGGACAGGGCTGGCCAAGGTGTGCTGAGCCAACCAGAACCAGTGGGCAAAATGAGTGCAGGACAGAAGTGAGTGCAAGCTTGAGCCTGGTCCATCTTACACCACGCTACAACCTTCCTACACCTTCATCTTCCAAAGGCAGTGTGTCTCTAGGACAATAAAAATCTTCCTAGCTTAGAGGCTGATGACTTGGCAGACTCTTTGCTTGTGTTCTCTCCATAGGTCTGAAATTGGCCAAGTTTTTCACACAGTCTTTTCTCTTAACCATCCTGGGACCAGCTGGAGGCCATTTGCTGCAGAAAAGCTGTAACTCTGTTAAGCATTCCTCACCTGAATCAGCTCTTGTCAAGTATTACACTCACAACAGAAAAATTCAGCTGGCTGCAGGCCCTTCCCCATGGTCTGGGGTGGGAAGAGCATCAAGTCTTCAAATAGGCAGCTGGTCAATTTGTTAGTGGTTAATTGCATTATTTAATTCACATTGTTATGATAGGACATGCAATTAGAGGTCTGGTCAGAGTATTTTATAGGTCTTAAACTCAAAATGAGTATTTTTATTGCCCTTCCTATTTCTCCAAGAGCCCCCTCTGGCTCCCTCACGTGCCCTGCTCCAGTGTTCAGGAAGGCTGAAAAAGGCAAACTGACCATTTTTCAAAGTAAATGGTTCTCATCTCCAAGGCAAAATATATTCCAGTGAATAAACACAACATGCTCCAGAAGGGTTTTGCAGTGTTTCAGTTCAGCAATGCACTTTGTGGAGGGATGGGGACATGCCCCAAAGCAGGCACTGCTACCAACCCCACACTGGGCAGACCACATCAGCCCTCTCCTCTGGCCTGACACTACCTGGTACCCCCCAGTCTGGCACAAACCACACTGTCTGCACTGGATAACACTGTATACTACATGACAAGACAAGACCTATCTTCCCAACATAGCCTGAAGAGCAACAGCTGGTGCAAACAGGTCTCTTTTCACCATGTATAACAGAACAACACTGTTCTAACACCAGACAAGGATGTTACTTTCATCCTCTGCTTTTGCCCACCTGCTTCCCCGCACCTTCCACATTTATTGATCAGAAATCCAGGGAATATACTGAGATACCTCATAAAAAGCTGTTACAGTAAGAGTCCTAGTCCCATTTTCCTGAAGCACCAGGGCATGGAGCATTAGCAGGTCTTTTATTGTTTTTGGCATGTATTGGGGAAACAGAGCAGTACAACACACATGCAGTAAAAAAACACCCCTCTCCTAAACTACGGTCTCCTCGCAATATTCCACGGTTAGCCCTTCCTCCAATAGTAGGAATCTATCCTTCAGTAACAGAGAAAATGCTCAGGCCTTACAAGACAGTAGGGAGGCAGTAAATTTTTTTAGCCTTATTTCCGATTTTGTTAAACCCTATAGCATTAAAGCTTCAGACAGTCAGAGCTCTGTTTTTGTTCATGCTGGTGTCCTGTTTCGTTTCCAGACCATGGTCTTCGACTTCTTACTACAAAAAACCTCCAGAGAACAAGCTAAAGGGATGGGAGGCAGCGAGATATTCTGTCTCAGTGTTTGTGCTTAGATATACAGGGCCAGCTTGCAAGCCAGCCAAATTTAGACCTCATCCCTTTACATCTGCCCACTTGCCTGGATTTGCGTACATCTCGCATACACACAACCCAGCCAATTTCTTACAGATCACAAGTATGCAAATCCCCTTCAAACATATCCATCCCTTGTGTGCTACTAATGACAATCATGAGTTAAAATTCCATTTACACCACGACTGACTGTGCAAATAATCCCTCTAAACTTCCCATTGTAAACTTCCACATCAAATGACCCACACTAATGACACTCCCTTGTCACTAGTTTTGCAGAGGCAACTTCCTTCCCAACCACTTGTACAGGTTCTAAGCACTATCATGCTCCCCCTGCCACCTGCCTGTACCTACCAACCACAACCGGGAACAAGGTTTCTATCCCAGGAAAGCAGCTGGAATTTACAGAACTACTTTTTCCAAATCCAGAGTCCAGGCAGATGGTGTGCCTTCCCCTTCCCCCACAAAACTACGATTACCCAATATTTCATTATAGAAGCACCATTTCCGAAACCAGACCTGCTCGCTGCATTCCCCTTTGTCTCCCTCCACAGCATCTGGGGAAGCAAACAGCACAGCAATCCTAAAGGCTGCCCAGGACGCTAGCCAGTAATCCCTGCAGCCCACTATCCAGAAACACTCTCTTTAGTAAAGAGGAAAAAATAGGCACTTCCAGAGAGCAACCTTGCCCTCTGAAGGCAGGGGTTAAGCTAAGCACACTGAATTTCCTGATACAGATGTCAGTCTGTCAAATATCTATGGAAAGAGCCTGGATGCCTGGTTTTCAGACAGGTAGAGTTAGATGGGGTGAAGCCCAGCCATCTTCCCAAGAGAAGAATTAACAGGGAAATTAAGGGTCAGTTTACAAGCATAGGAAATGACTGCTTTTAAAGCTCATATTATTAACACAGAAGAGGAGGAGAATACTTGAGGATAAATTGGTCCTGGGGAGACGGCCGTGTTGGCCCGGTGGATGCATTGCCTTCAAATATTAATCAAGTTTATGGACAATTGGCTTATTAAAAGTCACCCTTATTTGCTAATAGCAAATTTCATTCCACCAGCAGGGAGCTTGGCAGCGTGGCAGAAATCCCACCAGGACCTAAAGGAGGCTTGCCCCCTTTTAAAGCCTGAAAAGCATTCAGGACATGCCCAGGGGAACACCAATGCCACTGACACCACAGGTCCACTGGAGAGCTCTAGATCAGCTCAGTTTCCCATGCAACAGGAGCAACATTAAGGTTGATTTAGCACAGTGTGTGCAGCGAGGTTAGATAACCTCTTACAGGGGAAAAAAATAATCTTGCACTTGCTGGATCTTGGGTATACAGATATATCTGTTGGCTGGAAGTAGGACTACAGAGCCGTGTAATCAACAGAAATCAATCCATTCCTAAGGGCACAGCAGCAACATCTTCCTGATTACCCAGAACAATACAAAGCTATCACAAGTCCTCAAATACATGCCAGGCTCTTCACCTGTCTTCTGAGGTAGACTTACAAAGAGACACAGGAGAGATCTGTCTTTAAAACATAGAAGCAGAAATAACATATGCATTTTAGTGTTTTCCAGGTATGCACAGGAAAGCTGATACTGCTTGCCCCAAGAGTGGAAAGCCATGTTCCCTAGGTCCTCAAGAATTATGAATGCTTCTTAAAATTCATAAGCCAATCAATTTTTGATATATCTTTGTACCTTCTGGTCACATTTCTAAGCTTTTCTCTACCTAATAGAGAGGCAAGAACCTTTCTTTTTTTTTTAGCTATATACACAAATATAAACAAACATACACATGTAAAAAGTAAACTAAACCTCATCAGATGATTACAGGAGCTCAGGCCTTAAGACAGACATCAACTATTACAGGACTTGCAATAAATTTGGAGCCGGTGTTTATTAACTAACTACATCCAGTTGTTATGAAGGTTGCATTCAGGTTTAACAGTATACCAGGCACAAGCTTAAGGAAGAAACAAGTACAACATACCACAGAACAAGAACATAAAATTTCACTTGCACAAAAACAAGTTGCCCAAACTGGTATTTGACACCTATTCACCCAAAGCTTATTAATGAGCAAAAGATTTGTCAGCCACTCAGCCATGTGTGTCACCTGAATAGCGGTGGTTTTGGCAGCACAGGGTCCCCATGCACCATGGCATTGCCTGCTCAATGTCACCAAGAGAAGTCCCAATTGCCAATCCACACACACGGTTTTCTTTGCTCCTCCTGCATTTGGTTCTGCACTCCACTCCCATAGGGCATTGCCAGCATGAAATGCCACTACTGCCATCAACAGTCATCCTATGCCCAGTTGGCTCAACATAAATGATATCTGTGGCACCAGGCAGGGAGGAGGTGGGGAATAAATCTGTAGGTTTTTCCAGTTCAACATGCCCAAGGCCAGTCCTGTTCCCTTGTGCACCAAGCACATTGTCCAAGCTGATACAGCTGCCAGTACAAGTTACAGGAAAGGCAGCCCCTTCTGGGGTGGTGGTAGGAGTTTCAGGGACAGGTACAATGGCAAAGCCCATACTTCGAGGATCTTTAAAGCAAATGAGCTACAAGGCAGCTCCTCAGTACACACAGGCAGTCCTACTAGCTTTGAGAAGCCACCCTGCTCTATACCCTATAAAACCCAGCTCCTGGTACTAAAAATTAAGTGTATATATAAGATTTTGCATAACTGGGACCTGACTCACTGCTCCTACTTCACTGAAGTCAACCAGAAATGCAACACTTCACTGCCTGAGAGCAAAACAGAAGCCAAAATGGCCAACACACTTCACAAATGAGGGAAGGGGGACAGTATATAACAAAAAAGCAAGAAAATAGAGTGGTGAACTGCAAAGCCTATCTCATTACTGCTACAGTTTTAGCATTGATTTTTTAAATGGCATACTTCACTCTTACTCTGGCTGTTACGTCAATATTATAGATATGACACCAAAGGGAGGTCTGGGCCTCCTGGAAAGAGTGTCTTTTAAGCAAAGACTCAAAGGACAAACCAAATCTAATGCATTTCACCCTAGGGATGGATGAAGCGTAAAGTCTTTATGGAACACCAAGCAGTCAAACAGCAATGTAGACATCCAGGCATCTCTCTCATAATCTTCTCATAATTCGCAAAGTGCCTCAGGATCCATTTGTAAGGCACCATGTGGCATGCCCTTTATTTAGTCCCAAACACTTTATAAATTCATAAGATGAATACTACGCAGTTGTTTTGGAAACATGTTTTCACACTTTTCACCCCATTTCCCCTCTGAGCTCAACTTGAGATCCTATCTGACATGGAGTTTAGGTTTTATAAAAGAAAAAAAATCTTACAGCTTCTCTTGTAACCTTATCTCAGATATTGCCTCTGTTAGCATTGTAGCTGCAACAGCCCCATGGTCCACAGCTCAGAGCGGCCAGCCTTCTGCCTGTTCATCGAAACATAAATCAACCTAAACAAACTGTTTGGCAGGTTGCTTATGTGCTGCATCACACCAGACTCCTTTCTGACAGGCACACTTACCAGGAGCCAAGCCAGGCTCCAGGTGCCCATTGCATTGCATACCCAACTAATTACACAGCAGTTACCTGTATCTAACAAGGTTAATCAGGATTAAAAAAACCTGCTCACCAATAAACTAGGCCAATTCAAGCATTCATTCACACTGTATGTAAAGCCACCCAGAAATGTGTAATCACCTAATGAGCATCAGGCTCGTTTTCACCATACAGCACAATGGCAAAAAGCATAGTAAATACTACCTCTGGGGACAAACACCACAAGTTTCACACAGAACATCATCCCTGTCTTAAAAGGGAGTTAGAGTCTACAATTTTTTGCAAAATCAGCGTTACAATAATATGCATCCAAAAGTAATTTTAAAAAGAGGGATGTAAGTGGTTCTTTCTCCTTTTACTGCACTGCAGCAAAGGAATATGGCAGTTGTTTAATAGCACATAATAAAATTGCAGGACCGCTCATGGAAGGAAAAATAATCTTCAGAGGAGGGGCATTTAAGTAGGTAGAATGCAATTAACTAAATTGAAATTTGGTGGTTAATGACCTCGTGCTTACAAAAATTGCTACATAGTCCTTAACGATCAGAGCTTCCATTTTAAGTCTCATTGATAGTACTTCCATAACAATGATCATGAAGCTCTGGCCTAGTAGAAAGTCAATGAGAAGATTAACAGGCTTTTAATTAACGTCCCCTCTTTTTTGCTGAATCTTCAGTAGAGGCCAGGTGTTGCCCTGCGACAGTGACTCAGCCTGCCCCTGCTTGGCACAAGCACACTGGAGACCCAATAGCCCAATATAATAGGGATGAAAAACTTCAGATAGGGTAAAAGCAGGCAAACATAGAAATTCTTTGAAGATGCAACTTGACATTCCTAGAAGCATCCATTACAAAGGGGCTCATTCTTAGCCAGGGATGAGACCATGGCAAGTGATCTGCCACCAGGCCATGGAACTGTACCATTTCTATGGTGCTATCTCAAAATTCAAAAAAAAAAGAGATGCCAAGAACCTGCAAGAAACCTTCAGGGTGCAGAAACAATCCCTCATTTGAAAAAAATTATGGTAACTACTTACTGCATGATCCATTCAAAGCAAGGACCACAGTGGTGGGGACAGATCAAAAGGACATGAATCCTCTCCACTCAGTCTCTGCTTTTCAAATAAACTCTTAACTTCGCACAACTGAGCTGAAATCACAGGTCACAATCCTTTTAAAAAGCTTCCAGCAGGCCCACCGTTTCCCTTCACCCCATATCACATGTAACCAGGTGTTACGTCATAAGCAGGTGATTGCATGAGGCTTTTTCTTTCCTTCTACAGCTGAAAAAGTCCTTTTCAGGGTCAAACACCACACATGTCTGAGGGTTAAAACAAAAGTAACATTTAAACACCAAGCTAGGCATATAGTGCCAAACTCCTTGAATAATACAGCTCCAACACCTTAAAACAAGCTCCTTGGTACGTACCAAATTGGAAGGACTATTTTGACTGACCTTTTAGCACGAGATAGGAACAGGCACTTCTTGCCCCACACCCCTCCTTCCTCCATTCAAGAGTGAATCTTTGTCCCAAACCCAAGCTATTACTCTTCTCTCATTTTCGGAATCCAGCCTTTACACTGAGACACTAATCTTCCATGCTTTACTCTGGGGCCACTGCATGCTGGGATAAGATTTCCAGGACATAATAACTAGTGCAGACACACAGTGATTGAAAAGCAATGCATAATTCAATACGAAGTTTTAAAATTTTAAGGACTAGCCAGTAGAAAGGAAAGCAGAAAACCTAAATATCCAAGTTCTCAGTCATAACCTGTGCTTGAGACTGCAACAGCTTTTTAAGAGCTTCTGAACTTTAAGAGCTCACAGCTGAAATCCAAACCTTTTCCTACATTTGAAATTGAAACAAATCTCCAGATTCATCAGCCACCTAAGGTCATCTGTTATTGCAGGCAGCACCTCAAGACTTCACCCAGGGTTTGGCTCTGGAAGCTGAAAAGGCTCTTAGAAGCATTTTGCGAGTCTCTGCTCTGTGCTTAGACACTCTGATTTAATCTGGAAGCCAACACATCAAAACTATTACAAGCATCCTTATAGATAATACCCACCAAACAAGAAACTAAGAAACTTACAGGGAGAAAGTACCATCACTTAAGATTTCTTGCCAGAAAAAGGTTCAAGTAAAACTTTAGACCAACCTCTCTGATGATTCATCATCTCCCCCACTTCCTTCCTATCTGAAGGGTCCCACAATCCAAACAGCAACAAACACACTCCACCTGTTTTTCATATTGCATCAGGCTCAAGAGCCACAGGCAGTTGCTCCCTAGGAACTTGTTAGCCTCAGTGCTAACAAGTTGTGCAGGTGGTCATCATTTGCACTGGTGGGTTGCAGGGGCCTCCTTGCATTCAAGGCACTGAGTGTGAATGGTGACGCACACGTGTGACTGCTGACCTCCCATGCAAAGGAAGGATGTACTCACATCCTGGAGATCTTCCCCAAGGCATATGAGGCTTAGCATCAAACTCTGAACAGATTCTGTTATTCATTCCTGCCTAGGCATTACAGCAAGATGATGGCAGGGCAGTGACATGTGCCTGCTGGAAAGGCAAGAGGTCACCTAGGCACCCTTGCAGTCAAGGTCCAGGAGTTGTGGTTCCCTCACCAAGGGCAAGATGAGCTCTCACTAAAGCCTGTCTGCTCAGAGGGAGGAGACACCTCTGCCATTCATGGCAGCCTGCCGACAAGCTCCTGGGCTAGCAACTCCCACTCTGTCCCAGGGCAGAGGTGAAAAGCGAGCTAGGAAGGGGAAGAACAGGCCTTTCTAAAATACCTCTCCTCACCCATCCCCTTTCCCCTCACCCAGCCCCCAGTGACTGCGGCTGTCAGCAGCTCTCTCTGAAGCCTCCTCTTTCATAATCATCTTCTTTTGATCAAACGCTAAAACAGCTGAGGTTCTGTTTAAACACAAGTGAGGAACAAAGCAGTTCGTTAAATATGTAGGAAACTTCATTCCTTACCTGCCAGGTGCCTGGGGAGGGCAGGAAAGGGGAGGGGATGGGGCAGGAGGGAGTGAGAGCAGGGGAGGGAGAAGGGGGAGCTCAGAAAGGATATGGGTTGCACACCATTTTGATGCACCAGTTCCGTGGGCTGGTGGTCTGCTTCAAGCAGAAGAAGACAACTGGGGCCAAGTCAGGGTAGGGAACATCAGGGTCTGGTGGAGAGGTGACTTCCTCGTCCTCACCCAGGTCTGGGGAGGACGGCTGCTGCTCTGGCAACGTTTGCTGCTCCAAGATCCCCAGATCCATGGGCTCCAGCGGGCAGACGGTGGAGGCGTGAGGGGACTGCGGGCCCACAGGCCACGTAGAGGGAGACTGGGGGACGTACTCTGCCATGCCAGCCGCAAATGAGAACCCCTGGAGAGGAGCAAAGAAAGAGAAATGAAACCCATGTGAGGAATCAGCAGCCAGAGCACAGCACACCCTTTCTCTCCCAGTGAGTTCAGAGCAGGGGAAAGCTGCAGGACTGGCAGTGATAAACCATGGTCACACCTTGTGCTGAAGCAATTTTAAACAAAACTTTCTGGTTTAGCCCCAGCAGTGCAGCATGGCTGTTTTTCTATGCCAGCGGTGGGAGTGGGACAGCTTTGGCCAATATTTCTCTTTTCTGTCAGTCCCTTTGTCTACCGAGGCTCTTCTGGCTAGTCCTCTCCACCCCTAACTATTTAAATCATCCCTGTAGCCCCTGAGACACCCTGGCACAGTGCTGCACCATCTCAGGTGATGGTGCCAGCTCTTCTGGAGCCAGCTTGAGCACCTTAACAGAGCACTGCACTTTGGAGCAGCATGGACCTATCCTGACACAGCACAGTCACCCTGCCATCACAGTCTCTCATGTGGTCCTGCCAACACCAGGTTCAGCTCTGCTGCTGCAAGCGTGCCCTCTCCCACCTAAGAACACACTGGGCTGGCCTCGTGCCACGCCACTCGTTGGGCAGGCTCCTTCAGACCAATACTGGCAAAATGCATGTCAAACCCATACAGAACAGTCACTCATTCAAACAGGAAGCAGTAACGCAAATTAGAAGTGGGATGAAATATTAAGTACTCTTTACTGGAGCTTGCAGACCTCTCCTTTGCCAGGGCAGTGGAAGCACCATGAAGACAGGTTGCAAAAGTTATTCAACCAAGCAGAATGGTCCAAGAGTACAGGTGGACATAGGAAGAGCAGAACAGGTCTTACACTCAGTGGCACCTGAGTACTGCAGAGCTCTATGCTTTTGCTAAACAATATCACTTTGCCGGCCAGGTGCACTTAACAGCAGCCTTGTTGTGGGAAAATGCAAAGCTGAATGTTGCCCATTAAATAGCACAGGGGAAGTGGCTTGTCAAAGTGAGGTGAATGAAATGAACTCCAAGGCCTGGCTTTGGAGGGGTATTACAGCGACAGTCTTAGGAAAGAGAGCTCGCCCAAGGACTGCCTGATGGTGGCCTGGTGGTCACTTTCTTCCTTTCACCCTGTTGGCATGCTCAAACATTTGGAGTGCCCATGCTACCAGTACAGGTTTAAAAGCAACGCAAGAGCCCTCAGACACACCGCAATACAAAAAGGGCCAATCAGCAGCTGGAACGGATGTATCTCTCACCAAGATCCACAGAGTAGACCTCATTTCCTCTCATCCTGGCCACAGGTTATCCTCCCAGGCACTCGGCTCAGTCTCCCTCACTTTAGGAGAATGCAGCCCACACACATCTCTGCTGATGCTGCTCTGCCTTGGCATGCCGCACCCTTGATCTTTCAGCCCGAGAGACCTTTGGTGCCCTCACTGCTGGATCCATGATCTCCAGTGCTCTCCTCAGCACTCATCTGCCAGGTCCAGTCAACCTTTCTACCTTGGGCTGCAGTCCCCCATTATCCCCAGTTAAGGCCCTGCAAGCTCTGCCTATCCACCCTGTTCTCTCAGCTCCCTGCTTCCAACATGCACTTTGATTCAAAGCCTTGCTTGTTCTTCGAGGCTTGGTATTTGTCAGAACAAAGAGCAGCCAGCGCAAAGGTTTAGAAGGCAGACATATCCTTAGAGGATAGCATGAAGACTCTTTGAATTCATTACCCCAAAGGCCTGCAGCTATCGGAAAGAAACAGGTATTATGTCTCCTGACTGGCTTTGGGATGCAGTTCGTACTTTTTAACCCCTGAGACAAAAGTGGTAGCACATCCTTCCCACCATCCAGCATCTCTGTTTTCACTTTTACCAGGTTTTTAACTGTGAACACCCATACCTCATGCCACCTTTTCCATTCCCTATTCCCACCAGCTCCCCATTGCCTGCTCTGAGGTAGCTCCCTTGCAGGCTATTAACATGCAGTGACTGAGCTCAGCTTCTTTCCCATTAATGACACGGAGGAGAAATGTTAGCAGGGACATCCAGGAGGAATGACTTATTGCAGTGCTTAGAGCATCCGCACTGATGAGCGCATGACAATTCCAAACTGCAACATAGAAAGCTTCATAATTAATAATACAACTAAGCAAAGGAATGGGAGAAACAACATCATCAGCATTTCCCTGCTTTCCCTCCAAGAAAACCTACCCTCCAAGTTCAGGGCCTCTTCTCGATCTCACCACTGTCAGATGCAGCTGGGACTTTGGGATGCAGCTCTGCCCATGTCAAACACATGTGCACAAATAGAGTAGTGGCTGCATCACGGGCAGTTTATCACTCCAATTTGTGCAGCCCAGAGTGACTCATTAGAGGTCATGCAGACACAGAGCCAGGTGAATTGCTTTGGGAGTCCTGAAGCTAAATACAGTCCTTAAATGACAGCTGCCCCACTGGAGATGTAAGAAATACCCCTTTCCTTCCTGGGATTAAATCCTGCTCTGCCTCACAAACCAGCCCCAAGGCCATGATCACAGTGTATTTCCTACATTAAGCAGGATTAATATGCTGTGTCAAAAGAAGGAGAGGGGAAATCCAAGCAGTGGGGCACTTCTGAGCTCTTCATGCACAGTCAGTCCTTCTGTCTCAACTTCAAAGGGGAACAGAGTGGTTTTCATGCCAGAGACAGATCCAGGGTCCTCACCAGTACCAGCTCAGATGTGGAGGCTGGAATCAGGTATTTCCACTATTTTGGCCAGGCTGCAACTCATGCAATGCTGTTATTTTCTCTGGGATTGCAATTACTAGCCTTCCCATGCTGTAGCATTGCTGTTTAACTTGGTTGGAGTGAGCCTGCTACAATATTTCAGCCCAGGAGAGGCCCTGTTTAAACCAAAATGACCAAGAGAAATGAGTTTGGCACACGCACACATCTGTATACACAGAAAAGCATGCATCAGTGGAGAGGGTTCCTACCCGTAAAAAAGACAGTAAGACCAGACAGGGTTATAAGGCTCCAGAATTTGCCTTTGGGATGCCTCTAGCCTCCCCTTTGTGCAAGTGCTGCTTACTGCGACAAGGGCAATACAAGAGGAAAATTAGATGGTATGGGGTGGCCAGTTGCACATTCTTCCCACCCAACCTTTTGCTTGGGCTAGCCTATCCCCAGCTGGCAGTGGCAGGCTAGACCCATCAGTGAAAATCAAGTCCTCCCCACCCCTGGCTTTTCTTTTCTGGCTAATGACCCCCACATGCACAAAAACATTCCCCTGCAAAAGTCATATACTGCTGGAGGAGTGATGCTACACCAGCTGCACTTCCCTCCCAGGGGAAGGGTACGTATTTGTGGGCTGGCAGCTTCTCCTGCTTCTCTCTCTGCACAGCCTGCACTAAAGCCTTCCCTGAAGCCAGGTCTCTAGTCTGCACTCCTCCTCCCACCGTCTGTCCCCAAGGGCCATTTAAAACCACCGCCAACCTGAGCCAAGCTCCCACTGGTCCTGCATCCGGCACACACACCTGCCCCGGACACGTGTGCTGGCAGGGAGCTCATTGACTTGGCAGGCATGATAGAAGCTGCCAGCCTCTGGCTCAGCCCTTCCCTGCTTCGGAAAAAGCACCTAGTCCTGCTGGACTCTGCTGGGGAAGAAGGGAGAAGGATGCTCTGAAACAGCAATGGGAGCAGAGGACTTAATGAACAGGGGAGACTGCTTGGGAGAAAAAAGAGGAGATGTCACAATTCAGGGGAAGCGCTTCAGATTGGGGGTGTCTGTCCCCAAAGACCAATGTCACCTCCTGGCATGTGCTGCTCAGAGAGGTCTCTGCTGAGACACGCTCCCCTCCAGGGCTGCAACAGGCATCCCAGGGCTGTTAATGCCACAACCTGCCAGGCATGCCACAGTCAACCAAAGTGCCATGAGTGAACTGGCCCAAGGTGTCCTGCAGGCATCACGCCCCAGCTGAAGCAGTTTCCTGGCTCCTTGCCACCCCTCCTCCATAAGGGTTTGGGCAGAGAGGAGCTGTCAGGGACTGTGGGTGAGGGAGGGCTGATGGGACCTTTGCAATGCTCATGCAGGCCTTTCCTGAAAACGTCTAGGGTGCACACAGGATAAGGGAGACTACTGCATCTTGCCAGTGAAAGAGCCTTTTGCAGCCAGACAGGAGACGGAAATACCAGAGAGGTCACCAGAGTACCATCCCAGTACTGGAGGCGATCCACCCAGAGCCCAGCAGGACATCTCCCCTCCTGTGCAGGAGCATCTGCAGAGTTCACCTTTGTAACCACCATCCTTAATTCCATATCTCTCACCAGCCCATGCTGCCCCAGGGCCATGCCTTCCTCCCTGCATACTGCTTGCACGGGCAACACCAGGGGCCGCAGCCCAGATGAAAGTGCAGAGTACATTTCCTTTAGGAGCAGCCTTACATGTATACAGCACCTCCCATCCTGAGGGGACACAAGTCCTTTACAGACCATCCATCATGATCATTCACCTGTTACTCAGAAGCAGCAGGAAGCACAGCAGCCACTCTGTCCTGCTAACACCTCACAACACTCTTGTAGAAGAGGGACAAAAATTACAACCTCCAGCTGGTGTCACAGGGGAGGGCAAGCTGACCCCATCAATCGGAGCAGCACCTGTGGCACATGTATTTATTTATCATCTCCAATTGTCCATCTGAATGTTGACAAGCATCTTGGGGCACAGCTCTTGCAGCCAGCAAACTCAGACCTATTTAAGGACGTCTCTGACTCTGTGGCATATTTATGAATGCATGTGGGTGACCCCATTCGGTAGCTGCGTGTGCCTCCCAGGGTGGTCTGTTGTACACGGTTGTGAGCCCGTGTTTGTTTGTTGCTATAAATGGCAAGCACCGGTCGTCTGTTATCTTTGATGCATGCGTCTGGCTGTGGGGATGTGTTAGTCATACAGGTTTCACATTTGAGCATTTGCAGTGGTACAATATAATTAGTGGTACATGGCTCCCTCTGTGTTTATGTTCATCTGGCATTGGTGTGTTTCTCTGCCTGTTCATGTGAGGCAGTGCCTGTTCGTGTCTGCCTGTATGTGCATGGAGGTGTATGAGTATTGGTAAGGAACAGGGTCACTTTTATGAGCAGCTAATTTGCGAGGAGCTTTTACATGTCCATCATCTCAGCACCTCCTAATGCAACAGGATGTGACAGAATCCAGTAGAAAGCATTTCAAATGGTGCTCAAATCCATCGCACTTGGGTGCCCGTTTGCCCATGCACCCCTGAAACCCGCCATCTGTGGCCTGCATCAGATCCAGGGTCTCCCAGCTGCCCTGCCTGGTCAAATGCTCACGACCTGTTGCCTTTCAGCTGCACATTGGGTGATTGATGTGCCTTATCTCTGCACATGTTATTAACCTCCCCAGATTTGCTCAGGAGCTTTGACAGTCTCTCCCTTTCCACCCTGGTGATTTTGGATCCCTCCTCCTGCTCAGGACAGGGAGCAGAAGAAATTCCTCCACGCCACTGAGTAGGGGAAGGAGAATTGGGGTCAGCACAGGATGAAATAAAGATAAGCAAACTATCTGTCCTGAAGCCCCAGCAATACCCTGCCTTCAACATGTACGACAGACGGCATCTTGCAGCTATAGGAAGATCAAGCCCAGATCTCCTGGACTCTCCCAACCTTATCATCACAACTGATGTCCACCACATCGCTTCTACCTCACGTGGCTGGGATAGCCCCATCCTGGCCATGCCTCTGGTCCCCATCCCTGGCACAGCAAAGTAGGGATCTGCTTATGCTGCTAAGAAGCCTTTGGCCAAGCCTGAAGGAGATGTTGTGGAGACATTGCTGGACAGATGGGGAAAAGGTAAATGATGAGAGAAGAAAAGGCACAGGAGTAACATGGTCATTTTGGATTGAGGAGGTACAGAGACGGAGGAAGCTTCCCCATAGAAAATCATTACCTGGCCTTAACTATGTGGGGCATTTGAGACCTAGAGGTTAGAGCTACTGAAGACCTCAGCCTCATCCCATTGCTCCCCAGAGAATGTACATGCTTTCTTTCAACAAAACATTTTCATTTTTGGTGTCCCAAATAAATAGGCACCCAAAAAAATCTCATTTTGGGGATGACTCCCTACTCTAACAGACCCATCTTTGGGGAGGTTCTGCCCCACAGCCGATGTTTTCCCTTTCTAACCTGCCCTCCTCGCTCCCTGCGACCCCCATTGGTCAGCACTGCTCATAGCAATGCCTCCTCCTCAGGCACACAGGCACCTTTCACGAGTGGATTCCTGTCATGTCCTCTTGCTTAAACCTCCACTTAGCCAAGCTACACATCTTTAGCACTTAATCCTTGCTCATAAATTAATCTCTCTAGCCCCATGGTCATTCCATGCATATCCGCACTGAAAGCCGCCTCTCGCCTACAAATGCTCTGCCGATAATGATGTGCCAAGCGCTGCCTTCCCGCAGGGCTGGTGCCTGGGCTGGCCGCAGACGCAGGCTGCCATCGTGATGTCTCTGTTGCTGGCCTCGTCACGCTGCAAGCCCACGTCTGATATGCCATCTACCGTCACACCTCAGTCTTGTGGCGTGTGCCGTCCCCTCCCCGCCCCTCAACAGGTCCTCAGACCGCGTGTTTCAGATCACATTGCCCCCAGATGCATTAGCTTGCATTTTTCCTAAGATGAATCTCATTATGTTATTTTCTGCTCATTCTTCTGACCTCGCTAGCTCCCTTCGTGTTATTTTTCTGTGTCCTCACTGGCAGGCAAAAACCTGTTTTATCATCATCTGGGAAAGTCATTAACATGCTGTTTTCTCCCTCCTCCAGGTCAGCAATAAAGATGTCACCTAAGACGAGTCTGATGAGGATGATGAAAAGGAAGATAGTGGTCTTGTAGGCCCCCAGCAATGACAGCTTTGGGGCCATCCTTACATCCTCAGCCCTTGTGCCAGAATATGAAGGGCTTGCAGGAGAGGCAACACATGCAAATACCTCCATTGTGCCTCCCAGAGAAGCCCAGGCTGGGGGAATGGAACTGCAGCTCCTGCCCACCACAAGGGCAGACGGTGCCCAGTGCTGCAGCTGCCAGTGTTGCACCTGCACTGAAAGTGGATGGAAAGGGTAGCCCAGGGCTGTGCCCAGGCTGGTCGCTCCCACACCAGCTATGACAGCAGTGAGAAGCTCTTCTATTTCACACCATCCTTCCTGGACTGACCTCTCTGCCATTTTGTCCCAATCCCAGTGCCCAGCCTGACCCAGCGCCCCTTCAGCACCTGTTGCAGTGAGTGGGTGTAGGAAAACAGCAGCCTACAAGGAGCAGGGAGATGCCTGGGGACCCCCTGCTCCCTGCCACAGCACAGGACTGGATGCAACCTCGCACCCCTGCACAAGCATCCTCACCTCACCTCCACATGTCATCCCAATCCACATCACCGCTCACATCTGAAGAGGAGATTCCCCAGGGTGGAAAGGGAGGTGGGGAGAAGTGAGAGAGGAAGGAGCACATCTAAAGGGAACACAATGCTAAGAGATTTGGGGAGCATCAAGAGTTATATCTTACACCTCTCCCCTCCCTATAATTTACTGCCAAACCCCCAGTCCCCTGCCTCCAAATGACATAATCTGCATAAACCCAGAGGCACATTTGGAGCAAACTAACTCTGGCAAAAACAAAAACAGGAAGGGAGATGAAGCTATGTGGAGTATGATGATGCCCCAGGCTCTGCCTCTATAAAGGAGAGGGGATATGGGAGAGGAATGTAACTATGAAGACGGGAATCATCTAGAAGCAGAGAGGAAACAATGCCGGTAGCTATTCTGCAAAGGTCTACAGGCTATTCAATCTCAGGTCAGTAGATAGGCCAGGACCTTGTGATGGCTCCCTGTGTCCCACATGACTTGACTACTGCCACTGCTACTCACTTATATAAGCCTCAAAAGTCCCCTTCTCTCCCTGCTGCCACCAGGAAAAAAAAAAACCAAAACCCCAAACCAAATCAAAGCTTGGATGGTTGCTTGAATACAAATCACTGAAAACCAGCAAAGACACCAATGCAAGCATATCTGACCACAGACCTGAAATGGACCCCTGTAGTCTAAGTTCAATCCCTTCCCACAGCATACAACCTTGCAAGGAAACTCAGTCCAAAAGAGTCCACAAACAGTTACACTAACGCCACCACCCCCACTGGCAAACTTAGAGTAGCCTTAAAGGCAAAATAGGAAAAATAAAATGCCCAAGGAAGACAAACTATTAAGGGCATCGCCACTGCCAGAAGTCCCCACTCTGGGAGGAGATGCGAGATGAAGCTGGGCACACTGCACACATGCACACACTGCACACACACATGCTGCAGCAGCAGAAACAGCATCCTATCCATCCTTGCCAGTCTGACCTGTAGGAAAATCCATTCCTAACCTCCATCCTAGAAAGCAACTTAATCGAGCCTGTCAGCAAGACACACTAACCCAACACCTGAGAAATGTTTAACACCACTAACCCCACCTGTGCTCTCTATAGAGAGCTGTTTTTCTAGCCACGGTCAAACTCTGACACTTCAGAGAAAGGAAATAAAAACCTTCTCCCCACCCCAATGATCACACTACAGAAATGCTTTCAGCATCAACATCACAGCAGCAAAAACCCCAGCACTTACCACCTCACCAGCTACCAACAGCACAGGTCAGCACCTCCTCTCCATCCCGTTCAACCACACCACCATAACCCCAACCGCCAGAGGTTTCACACGGGAATGCCCCTTGCTAGCCCTCCCCAGGATGCCCCTGTCAAGCTTTACATCAAGGCACGATGGAGCAGGATGTGGTGCCTGCTCTGCAGGTGATGGTTATGTCAGCTGCCTTTTTTTTTTAATACACACACACTTGATAAGAGGGGAACAACCTTTCCTTTTGGAGGCACCCATCCAATCCTGCCTTGGTCACATGAAGATTGGGCTGCTGTACTGCACTCTGCAGGTGCTGGGAAATACAAGCTACTGCAGAGAACACCAACAAGCATTTCACACCAAGAGCCCACAGCACATCCACTCACCCACAGGCTGCAAGGACTGGCATTGACCTGCAAAGGCCCTGACGACTGAGCCTGGCTTAACCAAAAGACCACCTCTCTCCTGCACCACCACAGCAGCACACACACGTGGTCCAAGGCAAGCGACAGGGCATCTTCTGCGATCTCCTCATTGCAATTAGTCCTTGATACACTGGGCTGATTGCTCTTCAGGGCACACCGCAGTGCTTCAAACATAGCAGCCTGACAAGTACCGGGAAAGTGAGGAGTTTATTACCAAGTTAGTGGGTTGATTTATGCAGTCTGAGTTATGATTAGAGGGCTTAAATAAATTTTGTATCAGTATAAGACATCTTTCAAATCACTACGTGATTCCTAAGAGCTTCAAGATATGCATTTCAGACAGATGAATAAACTAAATAAGCTGACTATATTAGGTCATTATAAACAACTATGCACCTCTGCATAACTGGGAAGAAACCTTTACTTTCCAGTAACAGGTTGGGGTTTTGTAGATCTTGAACACTCTTAAAAGCAGCCCTACATTATCCCATCTTACAGATTTTAAAAAATACAGCTAAGAAATGGTACTATCTGGTCTTGCAGATCCACCTGTGCCACTTGATTTCTGAGCCCATCCATGGACCCAGCAGTTTCAGCAAGGCTCTGCACAAGTGCAGCCGTTCACTTGCTTGCTTGAATTTGCAGGATTAGGGCTTTGATTTAATAAAAAATCAAATTTATTTTAAATCAGTGGCCAGCTCTTTTAAAGATTCCTAACACTGCATGTGCATTTTATGAGTTTCCAGCTGAATAAGAATTGGTTGCAACATTTTTCCCCCAGGAAAAAAAGCTGACCATGCACACGGCTTCTTTGCAGCACAGCCTGGAATTGCAGGCTTTTCCAAAAATCAAAGATGCCCAGGCCCACCCTGGTCTGGGATATCCTCCTGGTGTACCTTGCTGTGGATGGGACAGGGCAGGGCTGTAACACTAAGTAGGGCTGTAGGCTGGGACCACATTGTACTGGGCATGGACACACAGGTTCTCCAAAACCAGACCAGGTGTGAAGTGGGTTGGTGGAAGGGAGGGAGGGAGGAAGGAAGGAAGGACAGAAGGAAGGACGGAAGGAAGGAAGGACGGACAGACGGACTGACTAAAGAAGCCAGAGCTGCAACCTGACGCACATGCGCATTACCAGAGCTTCAAGGATGCCCAGGGCTGGACCAGTGGGGAAGGTGCTTCTCTTGGTGGGGACAAGGGTAGGGACAAAGGAAAGCTCACCCAGCATCACAGGTGCACTCTGATAGACCCCAAGCAGCCCAGCTGGTCTCCTCATATCTCAACTGAGGCCACTGTGCCTACCCAGAAACACCCACAGGCAAGTGGTGAGCTCCTTATGAACCAGCACCCCCTTCCTGTGATGCTTCCCCTTGCTCCCTCAATGGCTGCAATGGCCCTGGTCCAGCCAGGTCCACTGCCTAAAAATACTCCTGTGGCAGCAACAAGGGGAGATTTTGTGAAGGAAAACATGAGACAGGTGGGGATAAGCCCCCCTTTATGATAGGCACTGTCAGATTGATCCAGGCTTCACAAGGCAAACCCCTTAGACATGGCAGATCAAAGCTCCCTCCTTGTCCCCCTGACTCTCCTCTAAGATGTTCACCACCAGATCTCCTGACAAGCCACGTGTGTATCTGCTGGTGCATTGAAGTGGCCAGTGCTCAGACACATGCTTTCCAGTGAGATCTGCAGGAAAACTGCTTTTTCCCACTTTCCAGCCACAGCCAGGGCCAAGGCTCTCCCAGACAGGTACTGCACCCTCTCCCAGCCAGCCCAGTGCAAATGCTCTACCAGTGGGCAGGGAGTCCAGCACAATGCCCGGATTCAATCCCTGCCTGCCTCGCAGCTCCCCTGGGGAAAGGATCGTGGCACTAGACCTTCGCTGACAGGCGTGTCGTTCTGAGGAAGCTCATGTTCGATGCCGATGACAATGCCATTGAACTATTATGTTATTTAATGCAGAAAGAAATAAAGGCTCTCAGTCCGGCAGCATAAGCCCTTGCAGGCAGCGGGCAGCTGCCTTCTGCCTGAGGCTGTGCTCCTACCGAGACCCAAGGGATGGGGCAGTGCTGGCTGGGTGAGAGATGCTCAGAAAGTGTCCTTAAAACATAAAGGGGAAAGGGGGCAGAAACAAGGCTCTTGAATTCCCTTCCCAGTGCTTTGAATTAAAAGTTTCTTTGCAGGTAAGGTGTTGATAAGATAATGAGCTTGCGGATTTCCTTCCACCAATAAAGAAGTTTATGTGTTGGAGTGAAAACATTGAGGGGTGAGGGGGGGTAGAGGGTCAGCAGACCCCTTCCTTCTTCTGAGATAATAAAACCTCAATCACCAGCCCAAATTTAAGACCAAGAGCTCTGCAATAGCACACAGAAACAACTGACAATTAACATAGCAGTCTTCTAAGTGACAGAGATACAGAACTGCTAGCAACCCCCAAACCAATGAGAAAAATGCATCCTATTAGCAGAGGGAAAATGCAGAGCAAGTTATGCTTTTTGATGTTTACCATTTTTCTTTGTAATAATTTGCAGGGAAATTACGCATATTGTGTTTTTTTTCTTTCTGGTGTTTTTTCTTTTTTAAAGCCCCTCGTACTTTTCACACAGCTGCTGTTACCAAGAAGCAAAAGGTATCCATCAAGAGTGTGTTATGAAAACCAGTATTGGCAGAAAATATGCCAGATAATTTCCAGTCAACAACGTCTAATATTATTTCTGGTTCTCTTCTTTTTTAATTCTTCTATTTCTCTCCCCTGACTCCAGCCAACGGCTTCCAGTGATGTACAGAAGATGATGCATTTGCTATATTAAAGTACATCCCATTCTCTGCCCCTTTTCAGACACTTTGGATGTTGCACACGCAATTGAAATGCAATAATAATCATAAACAAAACAAGTAAAGACCATTTATGAAACCCAAATCCAAGACCCAACTCTTACTTTGCAAAGAAAAAAAATACCCCAAACCCAAGGAGCCCCTAAACAGTGAGACGGTTTTAAGAAAAGTTATATATATTCAAGTCTCAAACAGTTGCCTCTCCAGGGAGTAGATTTTGTAACCCTTCCTCTTTCCCACCATCCTTCCCCACCATAACAGTACAAACTAACCAGGGCTAAATTTGAAAATCCTGGGATTATTCACACTCTTTGTGTCATTTATAGTCACATACAAAGAGCTGCTGAATATGTGAGAGAATCACATTCCCTGCTGCAATCGCTCACGGATGTGAACTGCTGGACACACGGTCATTCCTTTCCATCACCACCCCTGTCCAAAACACACACCAAAATCAATGATCGATGATTGGGTAAACAGAGGCAGTCTCACATACATGGGCACCGCACATGGACATACACGTACAGCTGGACATGCACAGAGAACTTTCCTCTCTGGAGAGACAGAATTATTAACATTACAGACATGTCTACCCTCAGCCTTTACTTCTGCCAGAGAGGAAACAGGTATGAAACAAAACAGGAATGATGCAGGTACACGGGTGGGCACAAGTTTTCTATTAAAAGGACAGCAAAAACAAGTGAAACGAGACAGACATAGGGTTAGCCAGGCGTGCACGCGTCTCACCTACCTTTGCATGGAAATCTCCAAGGGAGAAGTGTCCAAGTCAGAGAAGCAAAATAAAATAACAATGAAGGCGCTTTGAAAAAATTTCCCCACCAAGGAAAAAAAAAGCCCCCCCACCTCCCTTGCACACAGGCACACTCACACACGGACACACACACCCCTCAGTGCCCGGGGTGGGGGAAAAAGCAGGAGAAAAAAGATCAGGATCAGCTGAGTGACGGGGAGCAAAGAACCTGCAGGCGAGAAGCAGGGAGTTGTGTTAGATCCGTGGCTGCAAGGACTGAGCGTGTGCAGGAAGGAGATGGTTTAAAAGGAGAATACATGGCAAGAAATTGTGGCTGCTCAGGCTGGAGTCTGAACTCTGGAGCCAGAGCAAAAGAAAAGAGGGGGGAAAAAAGGACCTCTTCCTTCACAGGAGGGTTTGGGGGGCTTTGTCTCTCTGTGTGTGTGCGTGTGTGTGTGTTTTTCCAGGCGGGTGGTGTTAAGAAGTGACAGAAGCTTCCTTCCAAAAAGACCAGAGGGACAAAATAATCGCGGGGCGCTGGGAGGTGATGGAGGTGTGGGTGGGGGCAAGTTTAGCTATTCCATGGTGGGAACGCAAGGAGCAAAGGCTGGTGTGTGGTTTCTGTCTGTCTCTCTCTCTCTCTGTCTTATGGTATGTTCACCAACAGCTTATGGAGCGAACTGCACAGTGAGAGAGAGAGAGAATAACTGTACAGGCAGAGAGGGAGAGAGAAACGCCGTCCTTACAGTGACACCAAATGTCTTCAGGGGAAACCTACAATTAGAGGCGCATAAGGCAGGAATTTTAGCAACACCAGAGGAAAGGAAGAAACCTCCTTGCACACCATTGCGCACCCACATCCACAGTAGGGTCTCAGGACAGCAGATTTTCTCCTCTCTTTTCTGATGGACACCAGCTTCAGCATGCTTGCCTTGCCCTGAACTTGTGAGCGTATGTCCCTCCACAGGTCACAGACCAAGCAGGTTAGAGAATTACTCTTTGGGAAGAGAAAAAAACAACCTAACAACCCCCACCCTGCGAAAGTCCCTGCCTCAAAACCAGGCCCTCCTCTCCCGCTGTCCTACTCCCAAATCTTTTATGGCAACTCAGGGCATGGGAACAACTCACTGCAAATTAGTTTCCTACTGCATTTCATGAAGCCAGGAGGAAACAAGAAGGATGGATAACACACAGGGATCCCACCGTCTGGGGGCTAGAAGAGAGTACAGCCACCCTGAGCACCCCCACAAAGGAAGGCCAGCTCAGTCATCTCCCCCAGTGGTCCCATCCCATGGCTGAGCAGCCTGGCCCAATGCCAGCACAGGCCCCTCATCCTTGGAGCATCAACCTTCAATTTTCCTGCTGAAGATCCCTGAGACAGCTCTGGGAAAGAGACACTATGTGAAGCCATCACAGTCCTCAAGACTCTTCAAGGGTTTTGCCTCTTCAGACCAATAAAACCCTGGGTGTTAGGAGAGATGGAGATATTCTTGCATCTGCTATGGGTATTTATTGTAAATAAGCAGCTAAAAAACACCCAGCTCCCAGTTGGGGTGTGGTACAACGTGCACTGCAGCCCAGAAGCTCCTCCACTTCCTCGCAGGGTTACACAAAGCCTTCTCCAGCCCGTCCCCACGAAGACAACGTCTGTGCCAGCTGTCACAGACTTTGGATTAACAGCCAGAATAGCTGGGTCAGGGTAATTAATACATCTGACCTAAAAATGGCTGGGAAACCAAGCATTTTAATCGCACTGCAGAACATCCCCTCAGTCGTTAACTCTCCACAGGAAGGCAATGGAGCAAGCCCACCTTCCAGTAAAGCCAGAGCATCTCTGGTTTGACCTCAAGGTAGCTCACATGCGTTCACCATGTAGGTGAACAACACCCAGTCCATATCCTTTCCTCTGCTGTCCATCTCCGCATGACTTGGCTTTGCTGTGCCAGGGGCATCAGGCAGAAGTCACGGAGCCCCTCGCCATTTCCATCACGGAAGCCAAGTTCCCTGGAGCCTGAGTGAGGTGGCTGGCACTGTCACGCTCTCTCGTGAGACCCTTAAAAGTCTTTGGAGGAAAGATGATGGCTTCTGTCTGCTTTTAGTGTAACACTGTTGTGTTTTATTAAGTGTCTAATCTTGTTTCCTCTCCTGAAAGACAAACTAAGCCCTCAGATGATCCTCAGGGTGCACCAGGAGTGTTTAAAAAAAATAAAAGGAGGAGAGTTATAAATGACTGGAATGTTGTGAGCATCAAAAGTCACCTGATTAACAACCCTCATGAAAAACAGCCCTTCCTTGGGCAAGTCCAGCCTTTCTTTTTTCATAACTTCTGAACAGGACTGCAGTTGCATGGTAAACCCATGCATCTTCCACAAGCCAGAGATTTTATTGCACGGTAAGTATTCGTGCTGGCTGGACCTCTTCCTCTCAGTAGTCGGAGCTGTTTGTTCTGAAGCCTGCAGGACACTACCTCCAGCCACCTTCAGCACCAAAGATGGTTGGGGTTACTCTGAGTCCCCCCATCCTGCATGGGCTGGAGGGCTCCTGTGTAGGAGCAGGGAGACAGCAAGTGCCCATCCACATCAGGAAGCCCCTTGAAGTGCAGGATGGACATGATTTTGTGACATACAGCTTCTCAGCGCAAAGGGGATATGGCTCTGGCCACATCCCCAGACCCACAGCAGAGTTTGGGGTGACACCAGAGCCACATAATCGTCCCAAAAGTCAGCTGAGGAGGATGCCTGGACAGATCTCTAAACAAGAGAATCTGAATCCTCAGGTGCTGGGCTGCCAGCAACCCACTGAGACAGCTTCTGCCTCAACCAATTCTTGGCATCCCCTTGAAAGATGTTACTCTTCCCTAAGCACACCACAAGCACCACATGTAGCAAATATGCAAGCGACTATAGGCCCTTGCACTCCTGTATACACACACCTATGTATGCCTTCCCCATTCCTACATATACCAGAGGGGCTGGCTGACCTTCTAGTCCCCTTGTGCAGGGAAGTCCACCCTGGGCTGCCAAGGTTAATCTCCTCAGCTTCCTCTTCATCAGTCACAAGACACTTGCTACTCCCTCCCCTCATAAAAAGCATCTGTTGTTCCTTCCTAAGAAGAAGCAGCACTTCAATTCTGTCCCCGAAATGATGAATCTAAGCATTATATGATTTCAGATGCCTGCAATTCACCAACAAGCCCCTTTAGGGGGAACAGGGAAAAATGCAATTGAATTTATTCATGCATGAATATCAAATGAGAAAAAGTGAACGAGGAGGAGGGCAGGAGAGAGAGGGAGAGGGTGAGAGAAGAGGGAGAAACAGGGCAGCAAGGAGAGGCGAAAGAAATTATATAGTAAAGGAAGATGAAGGTTATACACAGAGGGGCACAGGAGGACAGATGCACATAAATACACACCCAGGATAATCCGTGGGTCATCACTGATGTCCACATCCCAGGATCATGTCTGTTTGCCTTCCAGTGTACCCACAGCATGGGGATAAAGAGACATTTGAACTCTCACTCAGACAAACCCTCCAAATTGATAAAAACATGCAACAGGCTTGGAAGGAGGGGAGAGGGAAAGGGGCCGGGTGGGAAAACGGAGCCATGCTATTCTTCTCCTCGCAGATTTGAGCTGGTGAAAAGAGAAAGCCCAGGACAGCTTATGCTCCACAGCAGAGCCCCCTCATCCCCACACCCATCCCCAGACCCCACACGCTGGGGACGATTTCCATAGGCTTGCTAGTATGTGCACCACAGGCATCCCCCACAGTGGCAATCCCAGTGTTACCACCAAGCCTTGGGCTGGAAAGCCACTGCCCTCCCTGAGCAGAGCCTCCTCTCCACCATCCCCGAGGGAAGGGTCTGAAGATGAAGGGCTCCTTGTCTTGCAGCTAACAGTAGTCACAGGGCTCTGTCTTCAGCCCCCAAGGCACTTTCAGTAAGTTTTGTCACCTACCCTGAGTGATACGTGTGGGCCCTCTTGGGAGCCACTTGGGTGTGGGTTGCACCAGAGGTGAGCATGGCACAAGCTGGTCCTACAGATACATCCAGAGCATTTTAAAGGGTCCCTCCTTGTCCCCTCTGTGATTTTTGAGCGGAACAGGAAAGTCCACATCATCCTTGTCACCACCTGAGACAGCAGCACTGGCTGGGGGGTTAGTGGAGAAAGTATGTGAATCACTGCAACTGCTTGAGGGGAAAGGAAAAAGCAGGAAAGAAGGAGCCTTATCAAAGCAGAGAGGCTGGAGGGACAGCTCTGGAAGATACAGCCCTCTCCTCTGCAGGTTTGCAGGTAGCTGTGAGCTGAGCCCATGAGGCAGAAGCCTACACTGGATTTAAAGGCATCCGCTAGCCAAGTCTCATGGGCATCATCCTGCTTCCTGCCAGGCTGACCCAGCCCCAGTCCCCCTTGCCAACCCTGATGGCAGATCCTGCTCTCCTGCACAGCACACAGGAGCCAAACACTGACCGTCGCTGTGAATCCTTTTGCTGTTGCCCTCAGGAACAGCTGTGCAGCCCAGCCCACCCTCTGGGTCGTCTGTACTGCGCACAGTCCCCTCAGAGCTGGGCCCACCGTATGCCCAGACTAGCCACAGCCGCATGTCAGCTGAGCTCATCCCCAGGCACGTGGTAAGGAAGAGGAGCAGCCAGACGAAAAGCAGGCTTTTTCACAGCGATCCCAGGTAGGGCATCAGGTCCAGAATCTGTTGCCGTTGTGGGTTTATGTTTGCTGCTTCCAGGAGACGGTGCCCAGCTTTTCCCACACCCTTCAAAATAGAGAAAAATAAAATGAGAGAGAGAGAGAGAGTGTGTAAGCTCTGACGCGAACCTAACTTTAGATCCAAGGGCTGATGACTCACTCCACTGGGGGAGAAGTGGCTGAGCTGGCTGTAGGTTTCTGTTTATATACCTCACTGAGCTAAATATATAGACTGAGAAGTTCTTCTGTTCTACCCCAACAACTTCAATCTGCATTTTACCCCTCTCAATCTTAATGTTCCCTTCCCTTCTAAATCTTTCCCTGTTTTTGCCCAGAATTGCCTTCCTAATCCCCTTTACGCTTGCTTTGTTGTAGGAAATTGAAGAAACACATTTCCCCACCTTCCACTCTCCCCGGTGTTTAGACTGACAGGGGGTTTCTGGGAAATGATTCAGTGTTGTGGCTCTTAAGCACAGCTCCTCACATGGATCAGCCAATGCATTTCAGAGGCCCGGTGCTCCCAGCCACAGTGCTGGCAATTGGATCCACGCTGCCTCCTGATCCCAGTAGTCACATGGCTCTTGGGATGGACATCAACTCCCTCACAGGCAGCCCTTGTCCTCCAGTACAGAGCTCCCTGCTGGCACCCACCCAGGCAGCCCAGGGCTAGCAGAGCGCTTCCCTGCCTTCTCCAGCCCAGCACCCCCAGGACACGATGCCACACTTCCAGCATGCCTCTGGCCCCAGCTGCAGCACCTGGGCATCAGGGACCTCCTAAGGAAGGGCTGCTGGCCACCGCCAGCTATTCTCCACTTCTGTTACCAGGAAAAGGATTTTGTCATTGGCAAAAGGCATCTGGATGAGACCACCATAATTCTTTTCACCTGTGATCTGCCAGAGCAGGGGACTTGCATGGCTGGTACCCCACAGCACCTTCCCTCACACCCACACCTTGTACATTTATGGCATGATGGTGCCAGGGTCACTCTCCCCTTCCACAACCATCACATACCAGATGAGGGCTGCAACCTGCCCTTCAGCTGCACAGGGGGCCTGGGGGCCTACAGAGCAGGGTGCCACACAACCCCTTCTCCTCCTCTCTGCTGGTGCTGCCATCCCTCCCCACCACCTGACAAATAACAGCACCATCTTGTTGGAAAAGAAGCCCCTCAAGAGGTGTAACATTGGAGAGGGTCTGAGACAGGGAGTGCAGCAGCACACAATGCTGCAGGGAAGCAACATTCACATGCACTAACCTGCCTGGGTTTCTCTTTTACAGGGCCAGAGTGATGTAGCAGAGCTGAAACAACTGGCTGAGCACAAAAGGACTGTTTCGGGTTGCACTGAGTGCCACTGTGGATCTGTAACACCTGCAAGCTGTGATACCCCCTCACCTCATCCCTCCTCATCCAGAACAGGTCAACACAAGTGAAGAAGGGAATGGTGAAAGAGAACAGCTCAGAAAGAGGTGAGAAGGAAAATATAAATTAATCCCTCCAGCAGAGGAGAGAAACAAAGAGAGTGCAAGAGAAAGAGGAATCTCTGCCCACAAAGGGCAGCTCTGAGCTATAGTGGCAGGCAGGTTTCTAGATTGGAGACAAAGACCATTTGCAAAAAGGTGGAGTGTTATGAAAAACAGCAGAGAGGAAAAACTTGATGAGGGGGGGTGTGTTTGAGGGAGAGGTCTCCAAGGGATGGAATTCAATTTAACCCAACAGCTCAGTCTGGGAAAGGAAGATCACCATTGCAGTTTGCTGACCAGGTACTGGGAAGAGGAGCATTGATTTCAAAGGCCCAAGATTAATTTCCTTTAAATGTGAGTCTGCAGGATCTAAAGGTAAAACCTGGCTCTGAGCTTCCCCAAGGCGTCCCTTGGGTTGGGACCCAGGCTGAGGTATGTCTGCCTCTAAGGGACTGTCTTATAGAGCCAATAGAGTGGTACCTATTTGTCATCTTGCTCAAAAACTTCTCATGGTCACTCGCTGCCTCAAAGTATCAGAGAGCTGGTTTTCCAGCTGGTGGGCAAGCACTGAAGCTAAGCCATCCTTACCTGTTTCATCTCACTGATCATCCAAAGCATCTCAAATAAAGAGCCTGCGTACAGCAGCCTGATCATCTTCAGTGCAAGAAGGATCAGCGCTTCATTTGCAGAGAGTGTAACCAAGCTAACCCCAAGTGTGTAAGCATTTGCAAAATGCCTGTTACAGAGGACAGGCTCTGTCTAGGCTGAGGTCAACAGCCCCAAAGAGATCCATTACCGTCTCAGCACAACTGTGCTCTCTGGCTCCTCTGGGCAGCCCCTGCCTACCCTCACACAGCTGGCAGGAGGTCAGAGCAGCAGCAGAGCAGGCAAGAGGCATCCTCTGGCCAGCAGCTACTACAGGGAGCAGAAAAAGTGGCAGCAAGGGCTGGACTGGGGTCTCCTCTCAGGCACGTTCACTGCTCCTTAAAAAAGAGAAGAGAGCAACCCTACATCTCAGACAGACCTTCTCTTCATGCACCCATCACTTTGGTCTTAACTCTTTGAGGCTCTGTGCCATGTTCTGGCAGGGCTGCTTCACCCCAGCTGGCCCTGACCAATGGTCTGGCCCGGCTTTGGACCCAGGGGAGCCTCCAAGGAAAACCAGACAAATGCCTGCAGTCAGCTGAGTGGCAGAGAGCAGCAGCGGCTGAAAAGCAAGAGGACGGCTGGGGCAAATAAGAAAAATGGAGTGAGATTTGCAAAAACAAAATAACAACAAAGGCAATGCTGTGGTGCCACCTCGTGATGGGTTTGCACAATGTATCCTGGGCCAAGAAGTCCTGGGTCCAAGGGCAGCTGCCTTCCATGGAGTGAGAACAGAAATGGAAAAGGATCTGGGAGTCCGTATGCAGTAAGATCTTCAAAAAGTTCAGACCCAATCACATTTACTATGGCTCAGGAAAGACACAACCTTGGCTCAGACACTGCTTCTGTTGAGAGCAGCACAAGCCCAGGGAAGCAGTAGATAACTCCCAGCGCAAATGACAAAGGACACCTAAAATGCTGATGGATCCAACCCTTTCCCATCACACTGTGCTCTATGACAGAGAAGCTTGTGGAGTAAAGGCACAAAAAAAAATATGGGAATGAAAAGTAGAATGTGCTTTTTACCATGGGGCTCACCACTGCAGTATAGGGGTGGCTGAGATTACGCCTTTTCCTGAATTAAAAGCACAACATGAAAGGTTTGAGATTCACCTGCTCTCTAACGTAACTGAAAATTTATTTCATCCAATGATCCTTATTCTGGGCTCCAGAGCAAGATGAAACAAGATCAGATCCCCAGGATATAAGCTGAGAGGAACCTTTTCCATTGGGGTGGTTATCTCCCCAACTTACCTCTTTTCAGCTCTGTCTGAAGCACAGTGCATACTGATTTCCCCCTCATCAAGGGGAATATGCCCTTTCGTGTACTTGATGCTACCAGTGAGGAATTTTCTAGGTCCAGAGGCAGCCGATGTACTTTTCTCTTCAGTTGTCGAGGTACAAAACAAGGCATCTCCTCCAGCATTTTTCAGCTGTAGAGATGTTATATAAGCACTTGATGAACGGAACAAATCTAATTAGCTCTCATCTTAGAGACAAGGAAACTGAGGCCCAGTGAAAGAAGATGATTCATCCAAGATCACCCCACAGACAGGGTGCAAAGCCAGGTCTGCCCAGCCCCAGCTCAACACCCACACAGTAGGTCATCCAGTACCAGCACCCAGCTGGGAGATCCCCTGGATACCAAATCTCATCAAATAGAAACCAAATCTGACACATCAAGGTGCGCACTGCTATGGGGAGGGTGAGGAAGGTGTTTCTCACTAAACCTCCTGTTGCACAGCTGTGTTTTTCACTGAGATGGACGGTTTAATTTTCCGTGGAGGCGGAGTATGGGCAGAAAGGAAGATCTCAGATTAGATCAACTGCTCCAGTGTGGCATCCCCTGTGCTTCTAACTCTTCCCAAGTCCCACAGTCCTCTTGGGTATATTTTCCAAATAAGAAAGAAAATAGAAGAGACAGAAAGATATAAATTTGGAGACTAAATTTGAGCTACAGCAGTGCCTGAGGGAAAAGAAAAAAGAAACAAACAAACAAACGAAAAAGAATCAGAGGACAGTTTATCAGATGCAATGTTAGGAAGGGATGGGGGTTATGGTTAATAATAAGCCAGTTCACTGTTCTGCTCCCAGGCTACAGACCAGTCTCCCTCTCCCTTCCCCCAGCTCCTCCATCACTCCCATCCTGCCTCCCACCCTCCCTGTCGCTCACCCTTTCTGCTCTGTCACTTCTTGTCAGGCTGGGAATTTGATGCAAGGAGCCTGCCTCTTCCCACAGCTTCATACCACTGACCCAGTCGTCAGCGCCGGCGCACCCACCCCCCTGCCAGCCCCCCCGCTGGAGGGTGGGAACATGGTGCTTGGAGCACACCAAACCTGCAGGGGAAAAGTTCTCCGTTTGCTGATGATGGAGCAAGAGGAAGGGTCTGCCCAAGAACCCGGGGCTGCACGGTGCAGACAGAGCTGAAGGGGAGCCATGGAGCCACTACATTTGGCCAAAACAGTTTGTCCTGCTGATAGAGCTATGGCCTGGCACCCATATAGTATCTGCATCGCACTGCTCAGGAGGCCCGGGCAAGGACAGCAGGGGTCATCCCCAGCCTGCAGCATGAGCAGGCTCTGCATCACCTCATCCTACCCTATCTGTTGTACAGCCTTTGAGGGGAAAAGCCTTCTCCTCCTCCTACCCTGCATGCACCCCACTGGGACTTGTGGGGCCAAACACAGCAATGTGCAGAGCAGGCAAGCGCTAATGGGTTGGACAGGGAGAAAAGGACTCCGGCATTTACAACTGGGAGATGAAGAGGAACAGCTCCCCACAACACACCAAGAAGTGACCCACAAAATACTCTGCCTGTGCGAGGGCAGAAAAGACACGTAGCTTCTTGTCACCATCAGCACTCCAGAGCCGCTATTTCGAAAAGGAGCTGCCTTGATGTTGGCTGGAGAGCAGGGCTCAGGCAGCTCCTTTCAGAAGTGCTCCCTCGCATCCTGCAAATCAGGCCAGCACGACGCCAGCCTCTCTGGCAAAAAAGTTGTCAAACAAAACTCCTGGGAGAAGGCTGCTTGCCTAAGACATGTGGCTACTAAGTGGTCTGGCTGCCAAGCAAACGATGGTGCTCCGAGTCCAACACAGGGCCGTCAGGGGCCAGCGCTGAGCTGGGTAGAGCTGCCATTAGCTGGCCAGCTGCTGTAGCACAGCAGGCTCAGCCTCCGTCTCCCACTCCCTCCCAGCCTCCCTGCTGGCACCAGCCCCTGCTGACCCTCTGCAGTCCCCCTGCCTGGCCACTGCGGGAGTGTGAAAAGTAGCCAGGCAGAAAGCCCAGCTGCTGCGAAAGCCACCGGGACCCGGAGGCCTGTGTGCGCCTACAAATGCCCTCCAGCACCTGCACATCTGCCTACAGGCATGCACACGTGTTAGCACCCAAAACAAGGACAGCCTGTTCCCACACATCTGCATCTTCACAGCAATGGGCCATGCACATACATCACCGGTGGCGGGATGTCTTTCAGGCAAACACACCCTGAAACAGGTAGGACTGTCTACTTGAGGAAAAGCATCAGGCAGGGATTAGGCTGTCTGTATTTTCCTCCCAGGTCAGGCACTGGCAAGCTGGGCAACCCTGTGTGAGTCACCTTTCCCCTCCGTGTAGAGAGGATAACATTTCTATCTTTTTGTTGAAGTGTGTTGGAGCCCAAGGCTGAAGAGCAGCCTGTAGGAGCCGAGTGCTTATTATATGTCTTAAGCACATGCTTAGTGTTTCTGCATGCATCACTGCATAGGAGCTGAACTTTCAGAAAGGGATCAAAGGAGAGAGGGTATGAGAGGGGAGGGGAGAGAGGACAGGTGCCATTTCAGCTGCACTCAGCAGGAGCGGGAGAGGTGAAGAGGTGCAGGCAGGCGGCTCCCAAAACACAGGTGCCAGTGACGGCTCTCACAGCCCCTGCAGTGAGATCGCAAGGAAGCAAAGCAGCAAAAGAAAAAGCATGCAGGGAAGGAAATATTTTTAAAGCACAGAGGGTGATTCAGGACTGACTGCACCGATGGCTGACCTGCAGGCCACACAGATGAGAGGCAGGATCAGGGATGTGACTGCGCCCTTCGGATACCCCAAAAGATTGGCAATACCACTGCATGTGCAGGGGACTCGTTCACTCGTACCTCTCATCTATTCCAAGCACAGAGTACCTAAAGAGTCCTTGAATGGGAGCTACAGCAGCCAAGAGAGGAGGCCAAGGCTGAAGACTTCAGGGCAAAGATGAGGCACGGGTACACCAGTGCAACTTCTCAGCTGTTGCAGAAGGCAGATAGGCCTGCAGCCATGAGTGGGCAGAAAGAGGATCCAAAATTTAAAGGTGAAGACCAGGTCACAGGTGCTGGAAGCAAATGTGAAGTAGGAGGAGAATGAACTTCTGTTAGCTCATATGAGAGACAGACTTCCCAATCTTCTAGCTGCAGGGCATAAAACCTGGGGAAAGGTGAGATTGGCAGAATCTTGGTAAATCATTTTCATGCACTGTTCTGTACTCTGAGGTGGAGGAAACGAAATCACAGCTGCCCAGTTGTGTTGGCTGAGGGGACCTGGAGGCTGGTTTCAAAGGCAGCCACCCAGGGAAAGCTCATCTGCTTGCTGTCTGCAAAACTACCCAAGCGCTAGAGCTGGTTTCCACTGCTGAGACGGTTTTCCAAGCAGCACGGGTGCTACACAAAATGAATTGAAAGGCTCTCTGCCCCTTAGATTAACACTACAGACTTTCCAAAGGAGACACACATGCATGCATGCACACACACAAAATCAATTTTCCCTCAGACACCTTTTTGGCTCACATCTAAGCCAAGATTCAGCTAGAATTAATTGCCTTAGCGAACAGCAATGCACTCCAATCCAAGCCTTGTGAGGAAAATCTGATGAATTACTTCAGTTGTCTAGAAAAATGACATGTAGTCAAAGTCTTATTTGAGGAGTGAAGGATAGCGTGCGTCTCCGTAAGGACTTATGGTTCCAGGGGTGATGGAGAGGCTTTCTTCCATCACTCTGAGAGTGATGGGGGAGGACAGCACAGCACTCCTGCAAGTAGTCAGGAGAATCATGCCGCCATGGTCAGAGATGCAGAAAGCATGACCTACCAGGAAGGTACTAAGCAAAATGAAGCTGTTTAGATTACAGAAGATTGAGAAGGGGCAAAATAACAGTCTTCAAATACATAAAAGTTTTCTACAGAAGCAGAAGAGTTCTCAATTCTTAGTGTCCACAGTGGACAGAAGAAGCAACACCAGGCTTACATTACAATACACAGCATTTAGTGATAAGGAGGGCAAGGCATACAATGCACAGACTGCCTGAGGATGCAGGGGAATATCCTGCACTTCAGGCCTTCAAAACCAGGCCAGCCAAAACCTCTTGGGAATGATGCATGCATTGATCCTCCTGGGATGGATACAAATTCAGTGACATCCTGAAGACCCTGCCAGACCTGTCTTCTGTGGGTGTCTAATCCCAAATGCCTGTGGCCACCACCACAATCAAGTGTTGCTATTGTGGTGCTCTTCCAGGAGAAACAGCAGCTGTCTCTCCCCTGGGCATTCCTTCCCCAGCAATGCCCATTTATTTTGTCTTCCTGAGAGTCTCACAGAGCCCAGCATGTGTTTGCAACACTTTGTGAATAATAACACTCATATATCTCCAGCAAAATAAAAAACTGGGTTAGCTAAGGCACACGCTTGTGTACATCAGGAGCAGCCAATGCATCTGCCAATGAACCCTACAGTGCTGCAAAATCCAACCCACCAGGGACACAGGGGTTATAAAGCAGTGTATCTCCATGGGGGGAAGAGGGGAGAGTTCAGCTATAACTGGGAAAACACAACCATTTAGGTGACATTTCATAGGTGAAACCATGAATAAAACAGGACCTCAGAGAGGGTTCTAACAAATTGCTCACACTAATATCCTGGCCATGGGGAGAGTGGGAGTGAATGTGCAATTACCCCAGCTCCAAAAGCTGCCTCCAGCGCCTCTGATCTGCATGCATACATATCAGAAAGGGCTGGATGCAAATAAAGCAAAAGACACATACTTACCTGCTGTAGTCTGCAGAAGAGTAGCTGAGGAAGGACATTCAGAAGGAAAAGTGAGTCAGGAGCTCTGGGGAAGAACAGAGACAAGTCAAAAGCACAGCAAGTCACAAAACAGAGACTCTTAACCAGGCGGAGTTTAGAAAAAAAGAAGAGCCCTGGCTCACAAGTTGGAGTAGGTCCCACAGCTGGTAGGAAGGTCTCAGGCCCCCAAATCCATAGGCTCTCAATTGGTCACAGCCTGTGTATACAGATGCCAAAGCAACCACACCATATTTAATAATAGCCAAGCTTGGGATGCTGGCCAAGAGACCAAGATGAAGCATGTTTGATCTGTCCCTCCTCAGCAACCAGGACCTTAAGCCACTACTTGCATGCTTGTGTGCATGTGCACATCCATCCCTACTGGGTCAAAATCCAGACTGAAATCAGACCCTCTGTCAGAGACAAAGCTGTTTGCTGCGGCAAAGCAGCCAAAAGGAAGAGAGCAAAAAGCCTCAGCAGTGGGACACACAGGTAGGAACTGCCCAGCTGTCTCATCTGGCCATTTCTCTTGCCATATTTTACTAAGGCCCAATGACCAGCGGTGGGATCCCTGAAAATGCTGTCCTATGTTATCTCGGCACGGACCTGCATCCTGCCCATTAAGGTGCAGCCCCCAGAAGACAAAGAGCTGTCTGATGTTACCCATTGCCCCTCAATCATCCCTGATCACCTTGGTGTAACGGGCCTAGGCCAGTGCCCCCCAGGAGTGGACAGGAGACAAGAGAGGGCAATTGCCAATTTTAATGCGTCCAGCGATTATCAGGCTGGCAAGGATGTACAGCACACAAAATCAAGCAGCAGGAGTACACAGGCAGGGAGCCAGAAATAATTACCATGATACTGTAACCAGAAAACACAAGGCCAAGCTATTTACCACACTAATTACTGTTTATCCCTGTTTATGGCTCCACATGGCAGTGGGACTGGCAGCCTGATTGGAGGTGTAAATGCTTAAAGGAACTGTAGAACTATATGCCAGGTCGAGGGAAAGCCTCTACTGAGCTGAGGACAGGGAGCAACAAGTCACGCATCCCTCTCTTTCTCTACTGGAGAGCTGGAGCTGCTGAAAGGAAGGCCCAGCTGGTCCTCCCAAGATAGTTATGGGGAAGTGCCCACAGCCTGCTACATGCTATTTATCTGCTAATGCATCTCTGTATCTTCATCTCCTTCAGGTCTTTTTCTCCTACACTATTTCTTTTGGATGCTGCTACTGGATTAAAGATTTGCCCAAAGTGTTCCTTAATGTTCCTCCTTCTAAACTGCATCTGTTCCAACAAAGTAAGATACAGTTTTTCCCATATTAAAGCAGAGTTATTTTTCCAAGGCAGTTTCCCCACATCCTCCCTCCCTCAACACCTTTGCCTTTTCTCTTTCATTTCCAAACAGGTTCGGAAAGCAAAGGCACAGGAAGAGGGAGGGATCTGTCACAGATTGTCCAGTTGCCACCAGCAAAGATGAGCATTAGGATGAAGATTCGGGAGCTCATAGCAGGAGCCCTGCTCCAAACCCTGGCCCATCACTCTCTTCCTCATGATCTCCTGCTCAGACATTCTACCCAGCAGCACCCAGCCAGCCTCTACTGCCTCTCCTCACCACTGCCTGCACAAAGCTGCCTTGACAACAGCAAGAGGTATCTGAAATACTTCCCTAATAATTTTAAAATTTTTTTTTAATACTGGAGGCTGCATCATTGGGAAATATGTCTCCAGAGGTGCTGCCCATGCTAAGGAAGAGTCAGAGCATCCAGGCACTAGGCACTGCCTATCTCTCTAAAGCCTGGGTGCCATCACCCCTTCGTGCAGGTCTAATTCACGCTTCCCTTGCATTGCTCATCACTCACTGAATCTCCCCCTAGAAGTGTGCAGCTGGTGGGTCTTGTCTCTGCCCCTTGCATTTCTTCAGCCCAGGGACTAAAACGGCACATACCCCTCACAAAGCTCTCTTCCAAAATAAAATCAGAAAGCTGCCTTGGCCCCAGTCTGTCCCTGTACCTTCTCTCCATGCTACATCACCAGATGCTCTCGTGGAGTGAACATGTCCTATTTGCTTCTATCAAGGATGTGATATCTAAAAACCCCTGGGAGACAATGGCTTTCCAGTCTGGAGGATCTGCCTCCACCACTGCATCAGATGTGTCAGAGCAGCATTTAATTTACCTTCTCTAGTGATTTTTATCTGTCTAGTTATTAATGAACAAGTTTAACCCACTCCTGCACAAATCCCTGAAAGTCAAACAAGTCTTGGTGAGGGGGAATCAGTCTGTAAGGGAAGCAATCATAAAGTGAGACAGACTCCAAGCAAGCACTGACCCTTCAGTGCATAAAGAATGACTCCCCCTTGGCTGACCCCATCCCCTGCGAAGGCCCATGGGTGCTCAGCCTGCCATCAGAATGGGGAGTTGAGTGCTAGCCACCTCACTCTCCCCAGCTTTCCCAGTACCAAGCACCCTGCACCACTGTGCTCAGAAGCTAATCCAACCATGGCCACCACAACACGGTTCCAAAACACAGCCATGACAAGCCATCGGTGCCTATCTGGGAAAGACATTTAATTTGCTTCAGATAAAAATGATCTCATAAAAATCCATTCGAGTCTGTTCCTCTGATAACCTGTTTCTGTTCTCAATCCTCCTCCTCCAGGATGACACCCATGTTTGCCCACCACCCCCACTATAACCACAGCACAGAAGGATGTTACCACATACCCTTCATAACCCAGACACTTGAGAAAGTGCCATCATGAAAGTAAAATACTCTTCCCAAGGGGAAAAAAGACTATACCAAGACCTCACTCTCTTCCTTCTCCCCCTTCAAAGGGAGCTGCTCTAAGCCATCCAAATTCCAGCATTTCTAAACCTCCCCTCCTCCATGCACCTCATCACTGTGAGAGACACAGCCATACCCATAGTGCATCCTCTACACCACTGCTCCCAGCCTTTCTGAGTCCTGCTCCCATAATGGCAGAAGATATCCACAAGTGCATCTGCATTTACATTTTGGCCACAGGTGGGGGGAACCCAGAGCTGCTTACACAGTATTTATACTGGGGATGGACTTACCCTGGATCTTGTACAACCGCACGTGGGAGCCGGGCATCTCCTCCATTCCCACCTGTTCACACATAGCTTATACTGACACAGAGTGGCTGTTTACCCCGTGGGCCGTATAAGAAACTCACATGCCCATATGTTAAGAGCTCAAGCAGTACAGACTCACACTTTGGCTTGCAGGGTGCAAGGGACAGCTCATGAAAGAGTTAAGGGTAATCACACCTTTTGTATATGCATTGTTCCCACACTCTCCTGGCACGATGCTGCTCACGGAGATTCCTGCTGCCCTACTGCTGCAGTAGAGGCAAGTGCCTCAACAATGTCATTTGTTCCTAATGCCTGTGTGCATCTCGCAGCCTCGGCACAGTTGGTTTAATAGCTAATCTCTGCTGGGAGGCAGCTTAGGGAGGACAGGGAGAGAGAAAAAGGAGCTACAGGGATAGTGAGCAAAGGGAAGAGAGAGCAAAGTGAATAGGAGCCCAATGTATAGGAAATAACACTGCCAGGCAGAGCAGGAGCTGAATTGGCTGTGACAGGCAGACCCTCTCTGCACCTGGGATTCAAACACAAGCTTATTTTCCTGGTTTCTTCGATAGACAATGAGTCCTGACTACCTGTCACCACGCACCCAGGAGATATCACTGGCAGAAAAGGGGCCCCAGGTGCTCCTGGCCTGCACGGCTGACACAGGTATGGTGGCTGAGGTCACAGGTGGCATTTCCTGGAGATGAGCAGCGAGGAGCATAGAGAGAAAAAAAGAAAAACTGAACAACAGCAGAAACCAGAGACCCGAGATTACATTCTTGCCAGAACTCCTGGTGTTCCCAGAGGATGCAGGACAGCTTTGCTGCCTGCATAGCTTCTGTCCTGCTCATCTGAGAGGCATGGGGGCATCCAAATGGTGCGTGCCTTCAGGCAGTCACACTTCTCCCCCAAGCCCCAACAGGTGCACAAGTGAAGACATTCACGGGCTGTGAAGGTCACACCCCCGCAGAGGTAAGGTCAGGCTTGTAAGGTCAGGTTCTCCTAACAAGCAAGCTACACCCTCGACAGCCCATCAGAACAAGGGTATCAAAACCAGCCACGAGGGACCTACAGTGGATCACCTGAACAAGACCACTTTCACCCTTTAGTGTGACCCTCCTGCCCAGGACTGACAGCTGGTGGGCAACCCCAAAGATGAGGGGCCACCAGCTGGTATTTTTAGCCTCCCTTTTTGGGAAGGAGCAGGGTATGCCACCCCACATCTCCCAGCGAGGCACTCAGCCAGGAACCTGCTCCTGTGCCCTCCCACGTGTCCACGCAAAGGTGCCACCCATGACTTGCCACCTTCCCCTGCCTCCTCCTCCTCACCAAACCACCCAAACATGCCCTTCCCTGCTGCAACAGGCCAAGTAACTGCTCCCAATTAAAAACCACTGTTTTCACGTTTTGTTAAGAAGAAAAAAGTAATTGAAATTTAATTTAGTCAATGACTGAGAGACAGGGGAGGGTGTGTGAAAATGAGGTGGCGTTGGCTCTGGTTCCAGCAGGAAAGAGACTGAACCAAGAGGGGACCAGGGGGACACCTTGGGCAGCTGAGGTAGATCTGTACAGGAGGTTTTGAATCGGGGACTCCCAAATCAACAGACCTCCCAGCCAGGTTTCTCCCCCAGTACATCCCCCAGCATTACATGTAAAGCCTCCAGGCACCCTCCTCTGATTATCCACATACTCCAGTGAAAACCTCCCCGCCCATCCCACCCCCACCACCTGCAAGGAGCAGGACGCCTCTCTCCTGCCCTCTTCCCCGCTGCTGCCGGCCACCAGTGCTGCTGCAACCAGAGCATCAGAGTCAGCAGCCATGGGCCCGTTAGCCCAAGCTGCTGGCCGAGAGAAAGGGAGAGAAGCAGAGTAATCCTGGGGGCCCAAGAACAAGACAGGGCTCATGATTCATCCCCTCTGTAATCACATACCCACGCCCGCACTGGCTATCACCACACTCTGGGAAGATGCTGACTATTCGAATAAGGGTGGGGTTTTTTTTAGAACTGCTGGAAATGGCAAGGGAAACTCCACTGTCAATTTAAAAAAAAAATAAAAAAGGAAAGAGAAAGATCGCAATCTCATCACCACAGCCAGTCTTACACTTTCCCCAAGGATATGTTAGAACAGCCAAGGGTGTAAGAGGAAAGCAGCCCATGAGGATCTGTTTCTGGCAGGCTGGGGGAAGGAAGGATGAGGAAATGGCTGTGGGAGGCTGCATGTGTTGCCATCCCCACAGGGATGTGGGTGCACAGGCAGCCTGGGTTTGCAGGTGAAGGCATGGAGCGAATGCCATGCTTGGGCTGGCTCTGACACCTCTGCTAGAGGTGTCGGTATCTCTGCTGTGGTTGCCACTAGAGGACCTTGTTTGGGAAAGGCAAGCTCCGATATAAGATTTTGCAATGCCGAGCTGTCAGGCAAGGACAAGGCTTGCTAGCTTTTTCACACAGCATCACACACATCACCACAAAAGTATGTGGTGTCAAGGGGCAACGTGGGGTCAGCTAGTCTGTCTGCTCTTCCCCCAGATCAATGAGACAGAAGCCATCGTTCACTGATGGCCTTTACTTCTTAGCTTGGAAAGCCCCTTCATATGAGCAGACACAGAGTTAAATTTTACAGTCAGCAAAATCTCAGCCCAGTAAGAGAAGAAACCTCTGTTGCACCCCAATGTGCCATATAGAAGGAGATATGGCACAAGCTCTCTGTCCCACAGCAGAGGACTTAGGTGGGCAGGTGGAGGGGAGGGCAAGAGCCAGGAATCACTGCCAGGGATGTGGGGCACAGGTTCTGGGCTAAAGCCCCTCAGCTCATCCCCAGAGGAAAATAGAGTGCCACCAGGACAGTGCAGGGAGAATTCAGGTCTCACAGCACGGCAGAGGGAAGGGAGGGCACTTGTGTGTGCGAGGGAACAGTGAGAGAGAAGCATGGAGAGATTTACAGAAATTATAGAAATTTCCTTTTCTCCCACTCTCCTCCACCCTGTCATTTTCTCTTCTCCACTTTCTCTTCTGGTCTCCATCCCACCTTCGGTCTCTCTCTCTGAAGGACTTATTAGCAAGTTTTCTCCAGAACACAGCTATTTGGAATGTGTGTTCCTCTCCTTCCCTTACAATATTTGCTCTCTCGTTCTCCCTTGCTGGTGAAGCTGATCAGCTTAATGATGATAATACTGAACATGGTGAAATGGCTTCTTTCCCACCAAAGCCAGTTCTTCATTGCTCTGCTTTCAGGTACCAGCTACATCTATGCCTTTCCTTGTCACATCAGATGCAGAAACTCAAACAACACCTTTTTTTCCCCCCCACCATCTCCTCCACTTGGAAGGGAAGGACATTCTCTATCATACATTTTTAATCTGCTCCTTGAGAAAGCCTGAGATGTAAAATAGCCTATTTTAGTCCTATCCCTTATTCCCAGTCAGATGTCACTCTTGGGGAACGCAATCTCCTCAAGCTAGTGGCTTGCCTAGTGTGGCAGTAGCAAGCGATATGTTCCATGTCTTCACGGGATCTAGGTCTATGCTCAGCCCCCATTCCCATCACTTTTGTGCTCACTGCACAGATGTAACTCCCCCAAAGCAGAAGCTGAGGGTCCATGGTAAGGTCCTGCATTTTCCAGCAAAAGAAGCCCACAGATCACTTTTGCTGTGATTCATCCTAGTGGAGAGAACAGTGTGGGCTCCCCATCTCACCATGCGTCACAGAACCTGTCCCCAGTGGGAGCCCACAGAATAACTGGTGTTGAAAAAAAATCTTTCGGGAGGCCTCCAGTCCAAATCCCTGTTCAAAGCAGGGCTAACTTCAAAGCCAGAGCAGGTTGCTCAGTGCTTCATCTGCTTGAGTTTTTAGTATCTCAAAGGATGCAGACTCCAAAATACCTCTGGGCCACCATCTCACACTTGATCCACCCTCGATCCACCCTCATGATCATGTTTTTTCTTTATATGGAGTTGGAATTTCCCTCATTGCATCTTGTATCTGTTGCCCATTGTCCCTGATGCACACCTCTGGGAAGAGACCAGCTCCATTGTCTCTACACATCCCCCCCTATACCTTACCAATCAGATCCCCCTTATATTACTCTCCTCCAGGCTAAGCAAAGCCAGTGTCCTCAGCATCTCCTCGAATGTTATGTGCTCTAACTCCCTGATCATCTTCATGGCCCTCCACTAAACTCACTCCACTTTGCCGCTCTCTGTCTTGTATTGGGCGGGGGGCAATGCCTGACTCTACCTCTCCTTGCTTGGGACCTCCCTTGGCTGCACTAAAGCCTGCTCTAAATGTTTCCTCTTTTCTTTATTTCACTGTTAAATGGATGGTAAATAGCCTCCAGGCTATCCAAGTCAATTATATTCAACAGAAACCGCAGTTTAGATCACTGTGTTCATAAGACTGTACCTAGATTTTACTATCTGCAAATCATATTCCTAGTCCAGAGGAAAAAACAATTCCCTGGCAACACCAGGATGAGGAAGGAGATGATTTTGTAAACCTCTTAACAGGGGTGGGGAGCCAGAAAACAGACTTAGTCCTGTATTCCCTGCCCAGCTGTTAGTGTGGTTTGGGAATTAACTCATTATGCTTTATTTATCATCAAAATTTTCAGTCAACAGCCAAAACAGAGAGGCACATTTTTCTCCTGTAAAATGTATTCAGCCATATCCCAATCTCTCTCAGCATTTGCTTCCACCCAGAATCCTAAAACCCCTCCACTTGATTTTTAAAGAGGTGGGAGGCAAGCTCCAGGAGTCCCAGCTGTGCTTGGTAAACGGAGGAGGAAGACAGAGGCACACCATCTTGCCATGCATAATAAACAGAGAAAGAAGCAGGGTCCCAGGAAGGTGGTATGGGGAAGACTCTACTCATACCAAGGATGATTGACCCGGGGAGCTCACTGCTGCAGGACATCGCCAGCACAGACAGCATGACTGGGTGTTTAATTGGAGGTGAGTGGGTTTAAAAGCACAGATGGCACTTACACCTTCCAGTAGGTATGGCAGCATCTAAGGGCTTCCAGGTGGAAGTCTGTGAAGTCATTAGGGATCTTCCTCCTTCCCAAAAGAAGCATGACATGGAGCATAAAATGGAAAGGATTCACCCCCTTCTGAAAGACCTGTGCACTAGCTCTTCCACTTTGTTGGGAGTTACCCAGTGACCTACACACATGGTGGCTTGATAACAACTCCAAGGAGAACTTCAGTGATGCCCCAAATTCATTAGAGGGAAAGTGTCACAATTACCAGGGAAGGGCACTGTGATTTCAATTACCTGGAGGTATCTAAGAGGGATTCAGAGAGATGCATGGTCCCACCTATTCCAATTCCCCACCCTCAAGCTCCAGTTGCCATGGCAATGGTACTGACAATTTCAATGCATAAACCCAAATTTGCATTTTAATGGAACATAATTAGAATGCTGAGATAAACGATTCTTCCTCACTAAAAGGTAATATAAACGCCACATCTCACAAATATGCTCTACCAGCAACTATTGTGCATACACAGACACACGCAGAGCTTACACATCTCTGGGTTGTGGGAGCTGGGAAGTTGCTTTCAGTTCCTTTATGCCTAACTGGGAAGTTTTATATCCGCAGCACAAAAACACAATTTCCAGATTAATACAATAGATTTACCAGATGTCTGTTGCAAACTGACCATATCATCTCCTGGCCGCTATCCTGCCACGCCACGCTTCCCTTCCCAGGTCCAAGCAGGGTCAGGCCATATCTGCCGTCCCAGCACTGAACCCTGAGATGCCCTGTATGCTGGCAGCTCTCAGGGGCTCAGCAGCAGGGATGATTTCCCAGAGATGATGAAAAACCTGTCCTTCTACAACTGTCCTAATATTTGTTTTCCTTTTTTTTTTTTTTTTTTTGGTAGCTAAATTTGTAGTGAGATGTGCTCTCACTTGGTTATCTGCAAAATGCCCAAGAGTTTATTCTCCAGCTGTTGGATCAGGAGAGGAACACTGTGTTAGCACCTGTCCCACACTGTCAGCAGAGAGGCCAAATAGTTATGCAAGGGCAGAACATTTTAAAAAGGAAATGTTTCCAAGACATCTCTCTCTACTTCAGCAACAGGCAGGGAAGGTGGATGGAGGGGGGAGAACCCATTCTGCACCAAATAAGAAAGCAGAAAATGAATTTCACCTGCCCTTGATACAAACTAAATTCAAAGCAGGCAGCTGGCAGGAGTGAATAGACACAGAACAGAGAAAGGAAAAGAAATAAATTAAAAAATAAAAAAGGAGAGAAAGGGAGAAAAGCAAACAAGTGAATCATAAAAGCTGCAAACTGCTTGGAAATTTCATTTGGCTTTTCGATTAGGAAGTGACATGATGCCTACTTTGGAGGGGGCAATCACGTCTGGGAGAAGCTGAAAGTACTGCAGCCCAGACCAGCTTTCACTGGACATGCTGAACCCTGCTGGGCCTCCCAGCCCTAGGGCAACTGCAGGCAGCTCTGCAAAGAAAGGGAGGCCACGGGATTCACCTCATCCCATCTGCTTCATCCCACCTTCTTGGGATGTGGAAGCAAAGCCATGGTTCCTGCTGAGCAGCACTGACAGAGCACCACCGACACTGATCTGCTATCTGCAAATGCACTGAGTAGACAACACAGAAGTTGCTCCTCAGGACACCTGCGGCCTGGATATGTGCCTTTTTTCCTGCAGGGAGCTTTCCAAGGGGTTAGCAAACCCCTTCAAGCACTGCAGCTTCCTATCAGCACTGGCTAACCTGCCATGCCCACTCCATTAGGTCTGCATGAGTAGGCCCCAGAGGGACCAGGCAACCTCCTGCTCCTCCTCCACGACGACACCCAGTGGTCAAGCCCAGCAGTCAACAGAAACCCAGTGGTGAAAAGCTCCGTATCCCACCCCTATAGCCACCCGGTCTCAGCACAGCTTCGTGTCCAACAGGCATCAGGGCAGACTGTCCAGACTACTGCTCGTGGAGGGGAGATCCTGATTGCTCCTCCAGGAAAGTCTAGTCCTACTCCTCTGGAATGCACAAAAAAGAGCGTGCCTCCCCCTCGCCACTCCCACCACCCCAGCTGACAACCTCATTTAATCTCTCTGCCGTCCTTCATTTGCCAGAATCAAATATTAATTGGGCTGCGCTGTGATGGAGCAAATGTTAATATGCCTTGGCATGCGATCAAGTGGAGCTGGATTCAGCCTCCAGCACAGCATGCGGCTGGAAGAGCACGGCAAGGAGAGCCCAGCGGAGGAGTCTCTGGGGCTCCCCACTGCTTCAGCCAGGCCTAAAGGCTACATGTCCTGGGCGTTTGCATCCAATCTCTTTCACGTCCTCTTTAGCACTGATGCACACGCACGTGTAAATGCACACGCCCAGGCTGCACACAAACACACACATTTACCTAGAGCCATCCAAACCCCACACAGTGAATCAGCTGTACAAAATCAGCATGGATGCATGCTGGGGAGTTCACACACTGTACATCCGATGGCACTGTTTCCATACATGTGAATACTCCCAGGTAGAAACTCATATAGATGCTAACATGTATATGGGGTGTGCTCTTGTACCAATGTAAACCATGATGTGCCCAGTAAGACAGAAGGCTCCGTGCCTATGTACAATCAAACCAAAACGCTTTCTCAGAGTTGACGGCTTTCAACATAACCCTTCATTCCCTTGTTTCTGGCTTGCAGTTGATTAACTTAAAAATAAAATTACATAATTCTCCTAGACACTATGTATGCCACAGATATGACGGTTCATGGGGCATTTATTAGCCAGTTCCTCTCCCTTAGAATACAGCTTACAGGTTCTGCACAGTAGGGACCCCTCAGAGGCTGGAGACATGATCGAAAGGTCCAGTTCACAATACAAAGTTTTAGGAACAAACAGTGGAGTAAGGGAGGAAGATAAGAAAGAAGAAGACATCTGGCCTTATAATTTAGAGGGACTTAAGTGCTGGGAGTCAAAATCAAGAGATAAACAGTCAGGCTGAATTGCCATCCTCCCAGAAACTGTCAACCCTGGTTGGAGAAGCAAGGGCTAGAAGGAGAAAGGGAGGACAAGGAGAGAGGGAAATAGGCAATGCAAGTCAAAAGACAGCTATCAAAAGAGAGAGGCCATGAAGGAAGGAAAGAAAAAGTGAAAGGAAAGCCCAAAATAATTAAGCAAGTAAAAAATTATAAAAGCATCTGACACCATGTTGAGAAATGTGCCTGCCAACTGTGGGACAGAAGGTCCCCTCGCTCATTGCACAGGGAGGCCTCGTGCAAGCCAGACCCCCCACAGGCACTTGGGTCTGCCAGCTCCCACCCTCAGTCATGCCCCACATCTTCGGTAACAGGGACCACGTGGCTGGCTTGTCACTTGGCTTCCTTGGCAAGAGAAAAGGCCAGCCCCTGGCAAAGCCTCCCTGCACCGCTCACCGCACTCACGGCACCTCCCCAGCTCCCACCTCGGCTTTGGGGGCTACCACAGTGCCTCTCCAAGGATCCTCTCTCCCGTGGCCCTGCCAGGGAGGCAGTGACATGGCAACTTACTGTATGGAGGTGTGCTGCGGTCAAGGCAGGGAGGAGGTGCAAGGCACATACGGATGGGTGAAGGCAAATGGGGACAGCGAACAGTGATCCAGGGCTGAGCATTAGCAAGGAACTTGCTGCCAAACTAATATCATGACCAGCAGGGGATGAGCACTACTGAGAGGAAAGTCACGGTGGCCAATTCACACTAAAGCCCTGATGACTACCAACCCTCCTGTGCCTTGCTGGTTCTGTGCCCAAAACTTGCCAAGGTTGGGTAAAACCTACAACTCAACGCTTGTCCTGCAAATCTCTTCCATGTCCTCCCCCTACCCCCAGCAGGACCCTCCTAAATCTCAGCACCCATCTCAGCACCCATCTCTCCTGGCTGCTGTGCTTGTGTCGGGTGAAACCCAGCCTCACAGTGACATCTAGTGAGGAGAGTCCTTGTGGCACCACACACCCGTGCTAGCAATGGCAGCCTGGCCTCCTCTCCTGTTAGCATTTGCTCCTGGGGACTTCAGAAGACAGAGGCCAAGCAGGACATGTGGCCCTGGAGGAGAAGGCAGCCTGGCCCAGGGGGACTCACGTCGTGAGCACATGGGTGTGTGGTACCCAGCACTTCCAGGGCTGCCCCTGCACCCCGAGAGCTTGAGGGTCCCCCAAGTGCATGCCGGTGAATTTTCAGTGTTTTCTAAGAGTGCTTTCTACATTCTGCTGAGAAGAGCTGGATGGAAAGGGAGAGAAAGGAGGATAAGAGAGAGCCAGCCTTTTAATTTAGAGGGACGCAACTGCTGGGAGTCAAGAACAAATGGTAAAAGGTCAGGTTGAACTGTCACCCTCCCACCGCCTCAGAAATTGCAGATCCTGGTTGAAGAAGCAAGGGCTACGAAGAGAGACAGCAGTCAAGGAAACAGGGAATAAAACAAGGAAAGACAAAACACAGCTATTGGAGAGAGTAAAGGAAGGAAAGGAAAAAAAAGGGAGGAGCGAAAATGACAAAAGCAGAGCACAGGGAGAGAGGGCTGGCACCATGCTGGTAAATGCAGCATGTCAGCCATAGGACAGAACATCTCCTTGATCTGGGCAAGCCTCACATGCTATTCTCTGTGGTTCTGAGCAATTCTGGAAAAAAAAAAAACAAAACACAAATTAGGAAACCACAAAGTGTGCACTGTGGCAATAAGCATCCAGCCCCCCTGCTGCTTGCAGCTAAATCCACGATGCTGCCTTGCTCTCAATTCCCACATCAGAAACAGCTGGGTAGGGGATCAGGTGATCTGACCTGCTCCTTTCTGACCCGTGCTGGTGGCCTGGTTGCCCCTGCCCTGCAAAACCTTCATGACCCCACCCCTCCTCTGCTTCCACCTATTTTTCCTACTGTCTCCAAATGGCTCCCTCCCAAGCCTGAAGGGAGTGGGGAGGGGAACCAACGTGACACACCTTCAGCCATGAGAAGATGAGATCTGTGCCAGCACAGGATGGAGCAGTCAGGAGCTGCAGCAGCAGTCAATGCTGCCCCAGCTCCACCAGCTCTGCTCTTCACCAAGCAGCAGAGACATCCACTAACAAGGCCTGCCTAAGGCAGCAAAAGCCCATGACAGCCCCAGCCCATCTCCTGTCCGTCTCCAAACCCTTAATGGTTGATGACAAGCGTAACTAGCTAAACTTTGCTGCATCCAGAGCCAGCTCTGGGGCTTGTAAACATTGTAAGGCCCTGGAGCAGAGAGGCTGGGAACAAAACAGATCCTTCCACCTCTTTGTCACTGCTTTGAAAGCAGCCACGTTCAATGACGACTGACATTCCCCAATTTCACATATGCACAGCATGAAGACACTTAAGCTCTCAGCTCTAATACAGCCTCTTCTCTGTGTATTTCCAAGCTCTTTACATAAGAAATCATTATTTCCATTGTAATCAGGATAAAATACATCCTTCTTGGAAGAAACGAGACACTATTTCATCAAAGGTCACAATACTTCCAGAACTGAGAACCACCACTGCCTGTTTACAAATCCATCTAGTTAAAGAATGTTATACTCAGAACCTTGTCTCAAAATCCCTGTTTCAATTTCTGTCCGTTCTCTGTGTATTCAGCAGGGGAATATTTTAAGGGGTGAATTTCTCAGATTCTGGCATGGGATATCTGTAGTTCTGACTAAAACACAAAAGAAAGTTACAAAGAGCAAATCAAACAACGTAAGGGAGGAATAAAAAGTATGTTGAAAGCCAAAGGTGAAACAAAAAGAGAAGGTCAAGTGTCAAGCCAGGAAGGCCAGTCTGCAGTTGAAATAGCAAAGACCAGTTCTAGAAGCATGGGGGGGGGGGGGGGGGGAGAAGATAGGCTGAAATCCAGAGAGAGGAAAAGAAAAAAACTAAAGTCAACAGGTAACGGTCCAGCTGCTTGAAGCTGATCTGAAAGCAAAACAAAGCTTCTGGTAGGCTTGAAGGCTCACATGCTGGTAACTGAGGCATAACTCTCATCAAGCCCATCATTAACTGTAAGCTTCCAAAGTAACAAGGGAAGATGTCCTGGAAGATTCTTCAAGGGCTTCCACCAAACAGCTCGTAACTCCTGGAAGCTATGCTGATCCAGCACTGCCAGTGACACAAAAACACAAAAATTAACAAGTCAGATCCCCAAAGAGCAAGATACGGGCGCAAAGCTCTCAAGTTTTTCAATAATCCCTAGTGTATACATATGGCAGTAGGTATTGTCCACCTTCCTACAATTCATTTCATTCAGCCTGACAATCTATAAAACAAACTTGTACTCACTCCAATCACCATATCAGTCCTGCCTTTGCCTCCTTCCTGTGTCTGCCATCTGTTATGCTCATTCTCCAGCATTTAGCAGTTCGTGGTCCACAGCTCCCCTACATTTTGTTTGCTCAGGCCTGTCCCTGCTCCACCAAAGGATCTTTACCCTCTTTTCCCAGGTTTTTAGGGAAAAGGGAAAGCAATTACAGCAGGATACCTTCTGGCCTTCTAGACTGGAGAAAAAGTGGCAGGAAGCTCTGCCAGTTTCTCTCAGCCAATGCTGCAAAAACAAAGTAGGTGGGAAGGGCAGGAGGAAGACCCACAAACCATCTCCACGGCCCACAGAAGGAACAGGGAAAAGTCTGTCTACTACTTCCTTCCTCTCCTGACATTTAAGGATAGTGGTGTGAAAGAGAGAGGGAAATCGTTACCCTCCAGCTGCAGACCTGTTTGCCTGCTCCACTCTGGAGACGTGCAAAAGTAGCAGATGCCCTTCTGAAGAGGATTTTTTTGCCCTTCAGGCAAAAATAGAAAGTTTGAGGGCACTGAAGTTCAGGCATTTTTATGAGTCTGGATGCAAAACCCCACTATTTCTGACCACAAAAACCTTGTGACACCAGTTTGTATTATATGCAAAATATGACTAGCAAAGTGCTTTCTTCTGGTATTCTAAGCCCTAAAGAAGGACTTGTTTGGGTTTTTTCCAAATATAACACTCATGTTCTTAAAATAACTACCTTTCTCTACAAAGTGGGCTCTTACAGCTTCAGCAAAGCTACTGATGCTTGCTCTCTTCCCACTGGGAGTAAAAAAACAGCAGGTGGAGAATGAGGTTATGTTTTGGGCTGAGCCTCCACTTTGTCGTTCAGAAGATCTAGTTTGAGCGTTCACCTTGTCTCAACTACTTTGCGAGTTGCTTAATCTTTGTGCCTCCTTATCTCATCTGTGTAGGAGGATAATAACTCTTGTCTTCTTCAGGAGCAGAGTTCATTTCTTACTACAGCATCTAGTATGGTAGGAAGCCGATTTAATCTGAACCTGTGCCAACATTATCTGCTGAAGCAGTGCAAGGCAGAGCCAGCTTCCAGGTGACCTGGAACAGGCTGAAAAGTGCATGGAAGAGGCAGGTATCTGCACTGGATTAAAAAAATTTTTTAAAAAACCAACTACAGAATAAAAGGTTTTCTGTCAGTCTAAAGTAACTAGACACTTATCCATGCAAGTGTATGAATCAAAGCATTGTCCAGCCTTTGTTCAAATTCAGTAGGCCAGAAAGTCAAATTGCTTTTCAAAGGCTTGTCACACAGTTAAAGGACAAAGGTTCCTATGTACTTGAGGTACAGGGCAGGCAGTGATCCATGGTTCTTTGTAGGAACAGTGACCACAACACAAACTGCTTTGAGTTGGCAAACACAGCTAAATATTAATGACAGCAGCTTTGAATACTGCTGTTCAAGAGCAAATACAGAATATGGGATGTGGTGAAACTGGACAGCTGTCTGAAGCAAAGCACGTTCCATAACCCAGATGTGAAGAAACATGCAGAGGTAAAAATCAGCTTGAAAATCGGCCTGATTCATTTTGGAAGCAAAAACACAGATATATGTGTCAGTGTGGACAATACCAAGTGTTCAAACATCAGGATCCCATGTCCAAAACCAAAAGACTTTTTTAAAAAGCCCTAAACTAAATAAATGCTTGTGATTGTTGTATTTTATTTCTAATGCTGCCCTCAGCTTCTGTTTTCTAACATTCTTCACAATATTCCTTCAGACTAAGACCTCTACGTCCTACTCCCTGAATCCAGAAGCTGGAACATAAAGTAAGAGCAAACAAACAGCTATTATGAATGGCCACAGACAGCAATATGATTAACCATGAATATCATTAACGTCTCTGTTAGCACATAGTACAGAATAATAAGGTGGAACAGGCTAAATGTACAATAATCTCAGATATCTTCCAAAGCCTAGAATAATAGTGAGAAGAATAGTCACTCCAAGATGAACTAGAAGATTTATTAACATATTCAAACAGGGAAAACTTCCATTTTTCAATGCCATAAGAAATAAAGCAGAAAGTAAACTGATAATATTCACATATGGAAGTTACTTAAACTGATCTGTATGCTGGGTTATTTGTAACTGAAAAGCTAGCTAGCTCACGGGTACCCACTGAGGCATGAGATTTAAAGAAAGCTATAAAACATGAACATCAGCAGCAGAAATCTTTCAAAGATAGCTTAACTCTCAGAAACAAAGACATTCGCAATCTGAAATGCAGCACCTGTGGTTTTTGCCGCCCAAAGTTAGATTATTCAGGCTCTAAGGTAGCGATTTATTTGGATGTTATACATTTAAATGTACACCATTTGACATTCGTTCTGTCCCCAAAGCACTTCAAAGAGCTAACTGCACCGATTTTTGAGGGATTACAAAGTGATAAGTTTTCTTGGATACAATTTTAATTTGAGCAGAGGTCTTAAAACAGTACAATGAAATACTGATTATTTTTTTTTACTGACACAGACACAAAGTCTCCCAACATTAAATTTTTAGTAGTACATACTGTCTGGAAAAAGCTATTTGTAGGGTCTGCTCTACTGCTTTCACCAGTGATTCAGGTAAAAGTAAGTGATAGTTAAATGTGAGTATCATGATGAAATAAGGAACATATCCTCACAGTGAGAGTGATAAAGCCATGGAAGCTCCTGCAGAGAGGAATTCAGCATTTATATGCCGTGCTCAGCATAAAGCAGATTCATCAAACACAGGCTAGTAAACTTAATCTAAGGTCAACAGAGGATATTTTACAGTTTATGACATATAGGAGAGGACATTATGTGATCCAAATGCATAAATTCTACACCTATACAGGTTTAGAGGAACATATAATACACAGGCAAAATCCAGTTCATAGCAAGAGATGATCATACACTCCTAATATAAGTCAATAAACTGATCTTGTTTAGCGCTGCAGGGAAAAGATGTAAGCATAGTTCCCTGTTAAAGTAAAAGAGCAGGGGAAGAATCTGCACCTGCATCCGCAGGAGTGTGACAGATTCATTGTACCAAAGTCACCTGGACAGAGACATGACAGATGCTATTATCAGGTTGTCTGCAAAGACCAGCCTCAGCTGAAGCCAGAACGCAGTTAGGAGAAATATTAACAATCATGCCCGGAGAAAAGCTGCCAGATCCTGTTAAAAGGAGCTGAAGAAGTATACTGTATTAATACTGTATTAATACTGTAATACTGTATTAATAATAGGTACATGATTTCACAAAGTGGACCATGTTGGGCCACCATCTTTGGTAACAGATCCAAAGCTGGGGAATGCATCACACCACAAAGTACGCATCCATTTACCTTCTTGGTGCGCTAACTAGCTTCAAGAGCCTGACCAGACTCTGAGGCAGGAGACTGTGAATGCAGTTGAAGAAAGAGCCTTGCCTTCCCTCTTCAGCAAAGTGACCCCTTTGCACTCATTAGATTTTATTCTGCAGGCAATTGCTGGCTAAAATCATAGCAAGTCTGCACTCAACCTTGCTGGTCAAAGGAGGCATTGCCTGTATCACAGTTTCTTGCTACTGAAGGTATTTAATAAGAAGGGAGTCAGATTTTCTCAGACCTACACAATTAAGAGCTCAATTAATTGGCACAACAGAAATAGAAATAGGATAGTATTAGTAATGGTTTACTTTTAAGGTAGAAAAGGGCATATATTTTCCATCAACAGGATAATAAAGCAGTGCAGCTTGTACCACTCTAATTTGTTAAACATGTTTTGTGGTGTTGGTTACGAATATGTTTTGCATCAGGCGTCTTCATAAGGCAGTTATGAAGTTACACAGTTCTGACACTAAGCATCTATAACAATGTATTAGCTGATCCTAATAAAGTTAAATGATGCAAATTTAGCATTTAACCAGCAGAATAAGCTATCTTGAATATACTCTGCAATATATAACCATGAACAGCTTACAAAGAATCTTAAATTGTATTTTAGGGGCTAAAAGAGAGCATTTGACTGATGAGGTATTTTTGGAAATGCTTTCCCCACCGTAAGATCACTGGCAGCTATCATTTATCTCACTCTGACCAAGATAGAGATAATTTGAGTATACAAGCAATAGCAAATCTTCCGCTGACTAGAATGCTCTCTAGTGCTCTCTTCAATTTCAGCAACAGGCTCTTAAGTCATTGCTTGTTCAGCTTCTCCGTTGCAAAACTACAACTGCCTCCTAACTTTGTTAGCTTTCACACAACTGGAGGGACAAAACTGGCAGGGAACTAAGGGCTGAGCAAGCTCTATCTTCCACTAACTACTACGAGAAAACAAGAAAATGGAGAAGTGCTCTGCATTACACACACTAGTGACTGACCCTCCAAATCAATAAAAAAATTGTTCTCATTACTGTAGAAGGAAAATTAAGAGAGAGAAACATCGTGCTGAACAACCAGTAATGGTTAACACTCCCCAGCCCTGAAGCCAGGAATAGGCGCAGAGTAGGTCTTGTCCAGAAAAATGTATTAGCACCACCACACCCACAGGTACTGACACAGGATGCCAGGACCCATCCAGGGAGGGATTCAGAAGAGAATGAACAATAAAAGACAGGCATTGAGGTGACATCTGCAGAGGCTGGAGAACAATTTCCAGAGAATGAATGCCTTTTAATGAACTGAGGTTTAACTGTTGTCTGTCCCCACTAGAAATCATTACTATGAGAAACAATGAGAGCCGCTTGTATCGCTTTCTCCCTGCAGGACATGTGTGAGGGAGAATAAACCTCTCTCCTTCTCCAGTGTCAGCTTGTTACTGCCAGCACTGGCTATAATTGAGTAAGCTTTATTCAGATGATAGCTAAATTCAGCAGATATTAGCATGAAGTCTCTAGAGGAGTGAAAACAGAGGAAAGCTTTAAATAGACCAAAGTAATACTGAGTAATACAATTTATGGCAGAGTGAACCTCTGTGCCCAAGAAGTCTGGCACAGAGCTTCATCTGGGTTTTGGGGCCTTGCCAAGACAAAACATGACACCGCTGCTGGCCATACCTATTCCGCATGGCCTGTATTTACTATTATCCCCATGATGGCGGTGGCCCTCACAGCCCTGGCCCTGTCACAGTGGCTCCATGAAGGTATAACACAGAGAGCCTGCAGGCCAGCTGCCGACCACACGCTGCAGAGGTAGGAGAAAAGGGCGATAAACAAGGACCACTAGCAAGAACCCGGCGCGCCAGTGCGGGCAACCTGAGCCCAGGACAGGTCTAAGGTGGCCTCCACATAACATGGCGCCACAACATGGCGTCACAACCCCTTCGCGCCCGAGCCCCGCCGCGGCTCCCTCTGCGCATGCGCGCCAGGCCGGAAGCGTGGCACTGCGGAGACGGAAGTGGCTACAGGAACAGGCGGAAGTGTGCTGAGGAGACGGAAGTTGGCTGGTAGGCGTGTGGTACGCGGTTATGTCGGCTTCCCTGGTGCGGCGGGGCTTGGAGCTGCTGGAGGCGCCCGGTGGGCCTGCGAGGACCGCGGGGTGGGGCGGGGCGGTGGCTCTTCTGGGAGTGCGACTTGAGTAACCCCGTCCCTCTTCCCACTACAGGCCGGAGAAAGGCTCCGCAGGGGCTCCAGCGGGAGCGGGGCGGACCTGCGGCGGCGGGAGCTGCCAGGCGGAGGAATAGGGCGTCGAAGGCCCTCGAGAACAAGGCTACGGTCAAGGGTAGAGTCGTGAAGTCGGCTATAGGTGAGTTCCGGCCCGCCTGTGGGGGAGGGGGAAGCACCTTTGCCGCCCTCCACGGCGCTCGCACCGGGTGCACTGGTGCCACAGCCCCCTCCCGCTCGCCTCTGTCCATCCTTCCCCGTCATCCTGGGTGCCCTTCTGGTGTCCCCCGCTTCAGCACAGCCTGATCTGTGGAAGCACCCCTATCTCTGAGCTGGAGCGGCATCTCTTTGCCGGAGTCTTGCTGATCCCCCTGTCTCTTTCCCTGCGTGCTGCCTGCATGAGCAGCTGATGTGTTTTGTCCTCCTCTGCTCTGATCTAGAGGAGTATCACAAGAAGGCGGCCGTGAATCACTTGAGAGCAAACCTGCGGTACATGTTGAAGGGACAATTTGTTGCAAATAAAGCCGTCACAGAACAAGTAAGACTGTCGCTTCTTTGTTGGGGGGTGTGTCTGCTTCTGCTGAGGAACACAGGTGAATGGGAATCATGCCCAGGTCTTCCAGCTTAGACCTTGTGCAAAGGAGCCAAGTTTCTGTCTGGAAGTGGCCTCGAGGAATTTTTGTGTGCACTGGCAAAGCAACTTACTAAGCTTTAAACTCTTGTTGGTATGTTGTCCCCTACAGTGTTCTCTGATACTGGTTAAAATCTACTGACAGATGTTGTTTTTTCTTAGTTACCAAAGATATTTCATAGCTTTTGCTGGCAAAGAAGCCCTGGTTCAGGCCTTATCCTTACTGTTGATTGATTTGTCCTTCTCTGTAGCTGGAGGCTGTTTAGCAAGGAACCAGATGTGCTGCTGGCTTATGTAATAGGAATTTCATAGCATCTTGAATGATGTTTCTCATAACCTGAGAATTTAACCAGTTGTCTTCCCCAAAATGCAGTCCTGTGCCAAGATTTGAAGACAATAGCTGACACTGCTAGAATGTTGGGCTATTTTTTGAGATACAGGCTTTTAGCTTCATAAACAAACCGAGTGGTTTAGGCCCAGGTTTCTCAGGTTGAAGGTTGTGAAAGGAGGTGATGGTGTATTTCAAAATGCAGCAGAAATTCCACCAACTTGTTGGGTTTTCAGGTTGTCATGTGGAGAGACTGGATAAAAGAAGGTCACGGTTACAAAAATGTCTGAATTGAAACCAGTGTTTCTATCTCCGTGACAGCAGAGCAGTTTTTGTATTTGGCTCCAAACAGTAGGTTGGTATTTGCTGTTGTCCCAGTGACCTGCTTTGGTTAACATCAGTGATTGCCTCTCACTTTTCTTTGGAGGCATTTCAGGATATAGCAGGGTACCAGCAGAATAGCAGGGATGCCACAGGTGAGCTTGAAAATCGCTGTCTTGTGGTTTGCTCTGGATAACAATGACTGTTGTTTTCTCCTTTTTCATTGTCTGAAGGTTCTTGCTCAGAACAGAGGCAGGAAGTCCAGAGATCAGCCTCCAAAGAAGGCAGCAAAGAAGAAACCCGAGGGCACTGTCTTTACTGAGGAAGACTTCCGTAAATTTGAGAGAGAATATTTTGGGAGACCGTAAACAATGAGACAGGGATTGTCGCAGCTCCCGTCATTCTGCAGCTGAGTGTTCAGCGCACAGGACTGGCCATTTCCTCAGCGTGTTTGAGATGGGACATAGGAGATGAACCTTTGTCGGCAAGTGCTTTAATTTCACACTTGCAGAGAAACTCTGCATCTGTGCAGAGCTTGTTACTGGCCAGCTAGAGCCATGGAGGTTCTCTTGGCACTGAGATGTGTTGTCCTTATAACCTCCAGCCAATGTGTCTTGCGTTCTTGATGTAGAAGGTTGGACCAAGCCAAATATAAATCCTGTTCCCCTTCCACAGGATGTCAGGCTTCTGCTACCTGTGTTATTTGGCAGGGAGCATTTAAAGTACTGTATCTGAGTGGAGAAACGTTCTGGACCAGCAGTAACAAATCAATGGAAGGGAAGGATGCTTTGAAAGACTGTTAAACCTGAGCAGCCTTGCAGTTTATGTTCTTATTACAGCCTCCGTCAGGTTTTTCAGTCGTTGCAAAAACTTCTTATATGTTGTTTAATTAAATAATTGTTGCAGACACTGCCTGTCTTTGCCTTTGTAATAGTGATTGTTACGACAGGCTGCGATTGGTGAAGACCAACTGTGTCACTGTTCTGATCCAAGCATCCCTCTCTTTAGGATGACTCAGTTGTGTGAATGGCCTCTCTCTGATTCATGTTGACACATGTATTTAATCTGACATGTTCAGGCCTTCAAAGAGTACAGGTTGGAATGAAGATGACTCCTCTGTCTTGCCTACTCACGGTCTACCGTGTCCAAGGAAGAGGCCTTACATGGAGAAAGTTGTCCTTTGGATGCTTACACCTGAGCCTCCCACTGAGGTTCAGCCACAAGAGGAGGGCACTGCTACTGGGTGCTGCCAGTTTCTGTAGCCAGGAGGGGTTGTGACGCAGGTGTTAGCCTCGGCATGAAGTTAAAATCTGAGCTAGAGTTTGTGGTGCTGGGTTGAAGGGAAAATTTTATTTTTTCTATTAGGGTACTGCTGCAACAACTAGAAGGCCCAGCAGGTGGGAGTGTTGTTCAACTCTCACTCTTCCTTGCTAAAGTAAGTGTGCTGCTGGGGAGCTTCTGCCACTGCCCTTTCCTGTCCCTTCCCTAAGAAAATGGGAAGTGTGTTCCCTTTGGAGAAAAAAAAAAAAAAGGTAAGGAGACTAATGCCAAGCTTTGGTTAGACTCAAAGACTTGATTACAAGGAGCTTGGCTGACATGAGCAGCAGCTACCTGGATGTCAGTGCCAGAGGAAATTTGGTATCAGTTCCTTGCCCTCTGATTATAATTCCTTGTGCCATCCTCTTAAGTCTGTGCATCCTCTGTTGTGTTCTTTCCTTCTTGTCTTCATGGGAAGGAAAGTCACCCAGATGTACTAGGTCCAGATGGGAAATGGTGAACATACTGAAGTGTGTGTACCTAAAATTGTGTAATAGCACGGGGGAGGGGATTTCTTGGATTAGGGTCAAGTTTAACTATCTGCAGCCAAAAGTGGTAAATATAGAAAAGCTCAAAGACCAATTTCCTTCTTTTTCTGTTTGTTCTTCCTCCCAAAGTTAAAAAAGACTGTAAAAAAGGAGAATGACTGTTTGCTTCTTAAAAGAATGGAAAGACCATCGTTTGAAAAAGTAGTTGAGCAAAATCTGTATGCAGCACGTCTCCCTAACACCTCTGCACTCTGCCTGCTGCGGAGTATGTGAGCTGGTCTAACACACACAGCTCTGCGTGGAGGTGTTACAGAGGCTAATAACAGTGCAAAAGCTGGCTGTCCCACAACTTGACTTTTGAAAGTGATGGAGTTCTTGATTGTTATTTTGTTTCATGCCCTTATCTTCAGTACTTGGTAGTTCCTTTGCCTTTACAGAGGTCCTTTTTGTCACCCCCTGCACTTCCCTTGCCATTTCCTCCTACGTGCCCTTGTTCCTTGTGGTTTTTCAGCTCCTGGGCCCTTCTGCAGGCTGAGGAAAGCAAAACCATCCTTTGTTGCTACAGAAAGGAGCACTAGGGTAATGTGGTTCTCTCTTTGTACAAAGCCCAGCTTGTTTGTTTGCAAATGTAAGCAAACAGGAAAGCTGCTTTTTCAAAGTTAATGAAGAACTTTAAAGTGGGGCCTGGGGCAGTTCTCCCCAGGCATAACGTGCCCACCCCCCCCAAATCTGTGGAGTTTTAAAGTTGGATGGGAGCTCTCATTACTTGCTGGAAAGACTCTTAGGGCCAACACAAGTGATCAACATTCTTCTTGTGGCTATATGCAATGAGGCATTGTATTGCTGAAGAGAGCAATAGTACCTAACAGACTGATTTTTGGCATCTGAAATGAAACTTCTTTGTACAGCCAACAGTATCCTTAAATAAAACTTTATCTTGGGTGGGGTGGGGGGGAACAGAACCAAGCAGAGGTGAACGGCTGGCTCCAGATAAACCATACTCTACAAGGGCAAAGATCTGACATGTTCTAGACTTGGTTTTCCACATCTCCAGCAGAGCTGGAGCTCCTACAAAAGAATAGCAGTGCCACCTGCACATTGATAGATAAGGACAGAAGTTGGCCCCTAAGGGGGATGTCTTCAAGCTACAGGGGGAATAGGTACCAGCCTGTTGTGTGTCTCTGGTGATAAGCTAAAGCTAAGCATCTTATTACACTCCCAACTCTCTATGTTATGGTTGAATGCCAGCTCCTCAGCTGTGCTGGGACCCGGGGAGGTGGCTATCTTAAAGTAGCTTGTGCAGTCTCTCTTTTCGTTGCAGCAAGACTTTGCTGCCCCACAAAAGGGAGAAAAGGTGGTCAGGGAAGGAGCAGCTGCCATAGATGCTTTTCCTATTCAGCCTCCAACCTCTGGTTCGCACAGTGGAAGCTAAAACGCTGCAGCCTTCAGCCCTCAGAGCTGCCGGACAGCATTTCTCTCCCAAGCAGCCGCGAGTGGCAGCGGGGAGAGGTATCCCACTGCTGCATGGCGAAGGCTGTGTGCTGGCTGTGCTCATCGGGCTTCTGGCTCTCTTCCCAGCTCTGCGACACCAGCTGAGCATCCTGCAGCAGAAAATAGAGGTAGCTGAGCTGGGGAAGAAGGAGGAGGGTGCCATCTTATAGTGCATCCCCACCCACAATCAGCAGCAGGGAGTCAGAATGGGAGGTGGCGGCAGCAGCTTTAATATAAATGCAAATAAAAGCTCTGGAGTGTTATTAATGTGGTAGAACCTTTCCAGGGAAACGGTTTAGAGGAGACAGAATTGTTCCCAGATGCTCAGTGTTGAGCTAGCTTATTGTGAATAAGATTCATCAAGCCAGTTAATGGCCTATTGCTCCCTCTATTGTGTGAATGGAAAGCACACAGGAACATTTGTTTGGACAGGTACAAGCTAATGTAAGCCAATACAGCCTCTGCTATATCAGCAACTCTTTACTTCTTTAGCATAGAAAGCAACAACAGCTAATATCAGCGTTATATGTGTATTGGGAGGGGGGAGGACTGCAAATGTAAACCAAGACAACATGGTTGCTCAGGACACTAACCAACTTCTTGCCTCTGAAATGACATAGCAGTAACAAGCCCAGCTGCAAATGAACAGAGAGAGACTGTAAAACTTGCTTAGGCAAACAAGATGAAATGCTGAAAAAGCTGTGGGGAAAAACTGGGGGGGGGTTGTCCTTAAAAACCTTTGAGACTATCAGTCTCTGGTTTCTTTTTTATGACTGACTTCCATTTCAGTCTTGCTGACAACCAACACATCACCAGTACCTACAACACTGACAGGCTCCTAAACACCTTGGGTAAGGGATGGGTTAATGTAGAAAGGGTGCACAGCAACAGCGCCCTGAATAACTCACAAAAGAAAAGTTTTACAGCAAAAGGAAGTTTCTTATTTTGAGACAAGAAGACCTGTCAATTCAATTTAAAATGAGGAGTGTAAAAGAAGGCAGGCTGCCTAATGCCTGCTTACAGCTCAAAGCCTGGAACTCCAGCCAAGCCAGGCTGAAGGGTTGGTAGGTTTGAGAGGGATTAAAGGTTTGCATGTCTATCCGTAGTTACGTTAAATAGGATTAACAATGCCAACCACTAACTGGTGGGAGCAGGGGAAATAAAAAGCATGAAGGTTGCTCTGCAGCTGTCTACAGGGTTACACGTACCTTTTTCTGAAGGAATTAGCTGTTGGCAGGGCTAACCAGTAATCTAGCCAAGCTGGTCTGTCCTGAGCTGCACCATTTGTGTGCCAGCAAGTTCATTTATCTCCTTTAATGAGAGGCAAATACTAGATCTCTTTCTCCAACTGTCCACATGCTGTATTGGAAACACAGAGGAGTTACAGAACTAGGAGATTCTCTGCCCTATATAAATTAAGCTGAGGTGTCGGCTGCGCTTGGAACTCACTCCCTGCCATTTTTTAAAAGGGTGTGTACATGTAAAAGAGGAAAAGAGCAGCTGAAGGAGAAATGAGAGGTGGCTAGCCATTACTTGGAGAACACACACCTATGTAATAGGGAAACTGGGGCTCATGGGTACAGCCAGCTTCATTCGGTGGCTTGTGACACTGCATGAGCGCACTGAAAATAATGCAAAGACAGTATACCTGGGATACCTGAGCAGCCAAAATAGTATTGCCTAGGTTGGAGGACCAAACCCTTCTGTTAATTCACAAGGCCCAGCTAAACAGCCTGAAACATTTCAATAGGAAAGTCAGCAAAGGTGAGCTTTTTTGGCCCAGCAAGGGGATGCTCATGGTACGGCCCCAAGACTGTCTTTGCACTGGAAATTAAGTATAACAGGAGTGTATGTGCTGGGCTGCACAGCAAGGATGTGAATACATCAGGAGGATGGGGAAAAGTACATTGTCTCCAGAAGCTACCTGAGCCGTATTAAGAAAAAATCAGTATACACAAGATGGAAATTATGCATATAGGAAGAACAAGATAGATCCTGTGGTTTCCAAAGGCCTAAGCCTATGGAAAGATAAAGAAAACAGGTGTTATTCTGACCAAAAACATATCGATTTCCCACCCCAGAAAAAGGCTTTCTGAAATAGAAACAGGTTTAGTAAGTGGAAAAGAAGGGTGGCTACACAGCAGTGAGGGTTGAGAAAGCAAAAGACACCTCAAAACAGAGAAAACATATGGATATGCCAAGAACAGAAGCTGAACCATACATTAAAAAAAAAGAAGTGAGGCAATACTTAATAAGGCTGTGGGAAATGTGGGCAAGAAAAGGAGTGTATTTTTTTTCAAGAAGCACGTGACTCCCCTCTGGAGACAACGTGGCTTTGGGGCTGGGGGAGAGGGGGCTGTGACCGGACTACCACTGTGTACAATTGTCTTGGTCAGAACAACACACATTTTCTTTCTACCGGTCCAGCTCGGCAGCGCTGGAGGAGCATTCATCTCCCAAAGGACAGCCTGTCCTTGCAGCCATTTCTGGGCTTTCTGCCAGGGCAAAAGCTATTTGGAAGATTTTATCATCATTCTTTCTTCACCCTCCAAAGCTGCAGCTGGGGTTTTATTTTTGTAAGCATGCTGCAAAGGTGCATCTGGTTCTCCACACAGGCATGTGGAGAAGTTGTCAGTGGTGGTGGTTTCCTCTTTTCGTTTGCAAAGAGAAGTGCAAGCACCTGGGTCTCTCTAAAGGCAGGGCAAAGAGGAAGGTAGTTATAAATACCATATAATCATAGAGTACCAGGTTGGAAGGGACCTCAAGGATCATCTGGTCCAAACTTTCTTGGCAAAGGCATGGTCTAGACAAGATGGCTCAGCACCCTGTCCAGCCAAGTTTTAAAAGTGTCTAATGTTGGGAAGTCTGCCACTTCCCTGGGGAGACTATTCCAATGGCCAATTGTTCTCATTGTGAAAATTTGAGGGGTTTAAAAAAACCTAGATAATCAATTACTGGAAAAAAAACTTTAGTAAATTATACCCTGGGTTTGATGCAAAATATGATAATATTTGAATGAATAAATTCCAAATAGGAAAAATATGCATCTTTATGTGAATCTGTAGGGAATTCCATGGATAATGAATGGATGTTTTCTAGGAGAAAACAGGCAAGACAGTGAAATGTTTTCGTTTGATGGCCTTAGGTGAAAATTCCCAGAGACAGAGCACAGAATGTCCCAGCTGTGCACTTGACGACAAACGACCTCGTGGTGAGTTCTGCATGGAGCCCATAGACCACAGGCTGACCTCTGCCTCCTACCTCATCCCACCAAGACAAGGGCATGCCTCTTGGTTCATGCCCCACATCCTTCCATAATGCTCTGTGATTGGCTGGTTTCCATGGTTTGAAAGCATCATAGTCACATGATCTCAGAGCAGCCTCTGACTGGCTCCCCACTTCCTTCCCATAAGGAAGATACAGGTACACTTTCTATATGTTTATATCTAAAGATATCTATATATTTTTATCTATAGGCATGTGTAAAGATCTAGAAATCCAATGTAATAAGGACAATAAGGAAAAGGCCCAGGAGGTTACACCCAAAAGACCACAAAAAGCAGAAGAACGATACAATGGCTCGTGATTCAGAAAATTTTATTTCAAGGTCAGTTTCAGACAGAGAGAGACGACGGGTGGCATGGAGCTCCCCTTGCCCACAGCTGTGGGGAAACTCCAGCTGCCCATGGGACCATGGTGGAGTACAGAACAGGACTGTGTATGCTTCCTTGTCCTCAGGTCAATGACTTTGTTGAAAGCTGCAGAAATCTCTGGCTGAGTGGCTGTGCAGTGAGGGATGGGGAGTATGCCACAATCAGGTCCTTTACCTATCTACAACTGTGGCTGTAAAAGGCAGGATAACAAGAAAAGCGGTAGCCACCCTGGCTCATCAGGAGCAACCCCAGCCCAGGGCTCTGCCAGGCTTCTGATGCCTTAACTTTGTGTCAGTGTGCACACAGAAAATAGCAAATCTGCCTCATGTGTGGCCAAGGATCGGATTATACCACGGTCAGGTACTGTCCCCGTCTGGGCCTGCAGCTGTAAAAGGCAGGATATCAAGAAAAGTGGCGGCCACCCTGGCTCACCAGCGGCAACCCCAGCCCAAGGCTCGGCCAGGCTCCTGATGCCTTAACTTTGTGTCAGTGTCCACGCAGAAAATAGCAAATCTGCCCAATGTGTGGCCAAGGACAGAACGGCACCATGGTCGGGTCCTATCCCCGTCTGGGCCTGTGGCTGTAAAAGGCAGGATAACAAGAAAAGCAGCGGCCACCCTGGCTCATCAGGAGCAACCCCAGCCCAGGGCTCGGCCAGGCTCCTGATGCCTTAACTCAGCATCTGTGTCCTTGTAGACAGTAGCAAATATGTCTCTCTGTGTGGCCAAGGGCAGGATTCTGCCACGGTCAGGTCCTGTCCCCGTCTGGGCCTGTGGCTGTAAAAGGCAGGATAACAAGAAAAGCGGCGGCCACCCTGGCTCATCAGGAGCAACCCCAGCCCAGGGCTCTGCCAGGCTCCCGATGCCTTAACTTTGTGTCAGTGTGCACGCAGAAAATAGCAAATCTGCCTCATGTGTGGCCAAGGACAGAACAGCACCATGGTCAGGTCCTGTCCCTGTCTGGGCCTGCAGCTGTAAAAGGCAGGATAACAAGAAAAGCGGTGGCCATCCTGGCTCACCAGGGCAACCCCAGCCCAGGGCTCGGCCAGGCTCCTGATGCCTTAACTCAGCATCTGTGTCCTTGTAGACAGTAGCAAATATGTCTCTCTGTGTGGCTGAGGGCAGGATTATACCACGGTCAGGTCCTGTCGCCGTCTGGGCCTGCAGCTGTAAAAGGCAGGATAACAAGAAAAGTGGCGGCCACCCTGGCTCACCAGGGGCAACCCCAGCCCAGGGCTCGGCCAGGCTCCCGATGCCTTAACTTTGTGTCAGTGTCCACGCAGAAAATAGCAAATCTGCCTCATGTGTGGCCAAGGACAGAACAGCACAATGGTCGGGTCCTGTCGCCGTCTGGGCCTGCAGCTGTAAAAGGCAGGATTACAAGAAAAGCGGTGGCCATCCTGGCTCATCAGGAGCAACCCCAGCCCAGGTCTCGGCCAGGCTCCTGATGCCTTAACTCAGCATCTGTGTCCTTGTAGACAGTAGCAAATATGTCTCTCTGTGTGGCCAAGGATAGGATTATACCACGGTCAGGTCCTGTCGCCGTCTGGGCCTGCAGCTGTAAAAGGCAGGATAACAATAAAAGCAGCGGCCACCCTGGCTCACCAGGGGCAACCCCAGCCCAGGGCTCGGCCAGGCTCCCGATGCCTTAACTTTGTGTCAGTGTCCACGCAGAAAATAGCAAATCTGCCTCATGTGTGGCCAAGGACAGAACGGCACCATGGTCAGGTCCTGTCCCCGTCTGGGCCTGTGGCTGTAAAAGGCAGGATAACAAGAAAAGCGGTGGCCATCCTGGCTCATCAGGAGCAACCCCAGCCCAGGGCTCGGCCAGGCTCCAGATGCCTTAACTCAGCATCTGTGTCCTTGTAGACAGTAGCAAATATGTCTCTCTGTGAGGCCAAGGATAGGATTATACCACGGTCAGGTCCTGTCGCCGTCTGGGCCTGCAGCTGTAAAAGGCAGGATAACAAGAAAAGTGGCGGACACCCTGGCTCACCAGGGGCAACCCCACCCCAGGGCTCGGCCAGGCTTCTGATACATTAACTCAGCATCTGTGTCCTTGTAGACAGTAGCAAATACGTCTCTCTGTGTGGCCAAGGACAGGATTAAACCACGGTCAGGTCCTGTCCCCGACTCGTCCTGTGGCTGTAAAAGGCAGGATAACAAGAAAAGCGGCGGCCACCCTGGCTCATCAGGAGCAACCCCAGCCCAGGGCTCAGCCAGGCTCCTGATGCCTTAACTTTGTGTCAGTGTCCACGCAGAAAATAGCAAATCTGCCTCATGTGTGGCCAAGGACAGAACGGCACCATGGTCAGGTCCTGTCCCCGTCTGGGCCTGTGGCTGTAAAAGGCAGGATAACAAGAAAAGCAGCAGCCATCCTGGCTCACTAGGGGCAACCCCAGCCCAGGGCTCGGCCAGGCTCCAGATGCCTTAACTCAGCATCTGTGTCCTTGCAGACAGTAGCAAATATGTCTCTCTGTGTGGCCAAGGATAGGATTATACCACGGTCAGGACCTGTCGCCGTCTGGGTCTGCAGCTGTAAAAGGCAGGATAACAAGAAAAGTGGCGGCCACCCTGGCTCACCAGGGGCAACCCAACCCCAGGGCTCGGCCAGGCTCCCGATGCCTTAACTTTGTGTCAGTGTCCACGCAGAAAATAGCAAATCTGCCTCATGTGTGGCCAAGGACAGAACGGCACCATGGTCAGGTCCTGTCCCCGTCTGGGCCTGTGGCTGTAAAAGGCAGGATAACAAGAAAAGCGGTGGCCACCCTGGCTCACCAGGGGCAACCCCAGCCCAGGGCTCGGCCAGGCTCCCGATGCCTTAACTTTGTGTCAGTGTCCATGCAGAAAGTAGCAAATCCGTCTCATGTGTGGCCAAGGACAGGATTATGCCACGGTCAGGTCCTGTCCGCGTCTGGGCCTGCAGCTGTAAAAGGCAGGATAACAAGAAAAGTGGCGGCCACCCTGGCTCACCAGGGGCAACCCCAGCCCAGGGCTCGGCCAGGCTCCTGATGCCTTAACTTTGTGTCAGTGTCCACGCAGAAAATAGCAAATCTGCCTCATGTGTGGCCAAGGACAGAACAGCACAATGGTCGGGTCCTGTCGCCGTCTGGGCCTGCAGCTGTAAAAGGCAGGATTACAAGAAAAGCGGTGGCCATCCTGGCTCACCAGGGGCAACCCCAGCCCAGGGCTCGGCCAGGCTCCTGATGCCTTAACTCAGCATCTGTGTCCTTGTAGACAGTAGCAAATATGTCTCTCTGTGTGGCCAAGGGCAGGATTATACTACGGTCAGGTCCTGTCGCCGTCTGGGCCTGCAGCTGTAAAAGGCAGGATAACAAGAAAAGTGGCGGCCACCCTGGCTCACCAGGGGCAACCCCACTCCAGGGCTCGGCCAGGCTCCCGATGCCTTAACTTTGTGTCAGTGTCCACGCAGAAAATAGCAAATCTGCCTCATGTGTGGCCAAGGACAGAACGGCACCATGGTCGGGTCCTGTCCCCATCTGGGCCTGTGGCTGTAAAAGGCAGGATAACAAGAAAAGCAGCGGCCACCCTGGCTCACCAGGGGCAACCCCAGCCCAGGGCTCGGCCAGGCTCCTGATGCCTTAACTTTGTGTCAGTGTCCACGCAGAAAGTAGCAAATCTGCCCAATGTGTGGCCAAGGACAGGATTAAACCACGGTCAGGTCCTGTCCCCGTCTGGGCCTGTGGCTGTAAAAGGCAGGATAACAAGAAAAGCGGTGGCCACCCTGGCTCATCAGGAGCAACCCCAGCCCAGGGCTCGGCCAGGCTCCCGATGCCTTAACTTTGTGTCAGTGTGCACACAGAAAATAGCAAATCTGCCTCATGTGTGGCCAATGACAGAACGGCACAATGGTCGGGTCCTGTACCCGTCTGGGCCTGTGGCTGTAAAAGGCAGGATAACAAGAAAAGCGGTAGCCACCCTGGCTCACCAGGGGCAACCCCAGCCCAGGGCTCGGCCAGGCTCCTGATGCCTTAACTCAGCATCTGTGTCCTTGTAGACAGTAGCAAATATGTCTCTCTGTGTGGCCAAGGGCAGGATTATGCCACGGTCAGGTCCTGTCCCTGTTTGGGCCTGCAGCTGTAAAAGGCAGGATAACAAGAAAAGTGGTGGCCACCCTGGCTCATCAGGAGCAACCCCAGCCCAGGGCTCGGCCAGGCTCCTGATGCCTTAACTTTGTGTCAGTGTCCACGCAGAAAATAGCAAATCTGCCTCATGTGTGGCCAAGGACAGAACGGCACCATGGTCAGGTCCTGTCCCCGTCTGGGCCTGTGGCTGTAAAAGGCAGGATAACAAGAAAAGCGGCGGCCACCCTGGCTCATCAGGAGCAAACCCAGCCCAGGGCTCGGCCAGGCTCCAGATGCCTTAACTTTGTGTCAGTGTCCATGCAGAAAGTAGCAAATCCGTCTCATGTGTGGCCAAGGACAGGATTATGCCACGGTCAGGTCCTGTCCGCGTCTGGGCCTGCAGCTGTAAAAGGCAGGATAACAAGAAAAGTGGCGGCCACCCTGGCTCACCAGGGGCAACCCCACCCCAGGGCTCGGCCAGGCTCCCGATGCCTTAACTTTGTGTCAGTGTCCACGCAGAAAATAGCAAATCTGCCTCATGTGTGGCCAAGGACAGAACGGCACCATGGTCAGGTCCTGTCCCCGTCTGGGCCTGTGGCTGTAAAAGGCAGGATAACAAGAAAAGCGGTGGCCATCCTGGCTCATCAGGAGCAAACCCAGCCCAGGGCTCGGCCAGGCTCCAGATGCCTTAACTCAGCATCTGTGTCCTTGTAGACAGTAGCAAATATGTCTCTCTGTGTGGCCGAGGGCAGGATTCTGGCACAGTCAGGACCTGTCCCCGTCTGGGCCTGCAGCTGTAAAAGGCAGGATAACAAGAAAAGCGGTGGCCACCCTGGCTCATCAGGAACAACCCCACCCCAGGGCTCGGCCAGGCTTCTGATACATTAACTCAGCATCTGTGTCCTTGTAGACAGTAGCAAATACGTCTCTCTGTGTGGCCAAGGACAGGATTATGCCACGGTCAGGTCCTGTCCCCGACTCGTCCTGTGGCTGTAAAAGGCAGGATAACAAGAAAAGCGGCGGCCACCCTGGCTCACCAGGGGCAACCCCACCCCAGGGCTCGGCCAGGCTCCCGATGCCTTAACTTTGTGTCAGTGTCCACGCAGAAAATAGCAAATCTGCCTCATGTGTGGCCAAGGACAGAACGGCACCATGGTCAGGTCCTGTCCCCGTCTGGGCCTGTGGCTGTAAAAGGCAGGATAACAAGAAAAGCAGCGGCCACCCTGGCTCATCAGGAGCAACCCCAGCCCAGGTCTCAGCCAGGCTCCTGATGCCTTAACTCAGCATCTGTGTCCTTGTAGACAGTAGCAAATATGTCTCTCTGTGTGGCCAAGGATAGGATTATGCCACGGTCAGGTCCTGTCGCCGTCTGGGCCTGCAGCTGTAAAAGGCAGGATAACAAGAAAAGTGGCGGCCACCCTGGCTCATCAGGGGCAACCCCAGCCCAGGGCTCGGCCAGGCTCCTGATGCCTTAACTTTGTGTCAGTGTCCACGCAGAAAATAGCAAATCTGCCTCATGTGTGGCCAAGGACAGAACAGCACAATGGTCAGGTCCTGTCGCCATCTGGGCCTGCAGCTGTAAAAGGCAGGATTACAAGAATAGCGGTGGCCATCCTGGCTCATCAGGAGCAACCCCAGCCCAGGGCTCGGCCAGGCTCCTGATGCCTTAACTCAGCATCTGTGTCCTTGTAGACAGTAGCAAATATGTCTCTCTGTGTGGCCAAGGATAGGATTATACCACGGTCAGGTCCTGTCGCCGTCTGGGCCTGCAGCTGTAAAAGGCAGGATAACAAGAAAAGTGGCGGCCACCCTGGCTCACCAGGGGCAACCCCACCCCAGGGCTCGGCCAGGCTCCCGATGCCTTAACTTTGTGTCAGTGTCCACGCAGAAAATAGCAAATCTGCCTCATGTGTGGCCAAGGACAGAACGGCACCATGGTCAGGTCCTGTCCCCGTCTGGGCCTGTGGCTGTAAAAGGCAGGATTACAAGAAAAGCGGTAGCCACCCTGGCTCACCAGGGGCAACCCCAGCCCAGGGCTCGGCCAGGCTCCTGATGCCTTAACTCAGCATCTGTGTCCTTGTAGACAGTAGCAAATATGTCTCTCTGTGTGGCCAAGGGCAGGATTATGCCACGGTCAGGTCCTGTCCCTGTTTGGGCCTGCAGCTGTAAAAGGCAGGATAACAAGAAAAGCGGCGGCCACCCTGGCTCATCAGGAGCAACCCCAGCCCAGGGCTCTGCCAGGCTCCTGATGCCTTAACTTTGTGTCAGTGTCCACGCAGAAAGTAGCAAATCCGTCTCATGTGTGGCCAAGGACAGGATTAAACCACAGTCAGGTCCTGTCCCCGTCTGGGCCTGCAGCTGTAAAAGGCAGGATAACAAGAAAAGCGGTGGCCACCCTGGCTCATCAGGAGCAACCCCAGCCCAGGGCTCGGCCAGGCTCCTGATGCCTTAACTTTGTGTCAGTGTCCACGCAGAAAATAGCAAATCTGCCTCATGTGTGGCCAAGGACAGAACGGCACCATGGTCAGGTCCTGTCCCCGTCTGGGCCTGTGGCTGTAAAAGGCAGGATTACAAGAAAAGCGGTGGCCATCCTGGCTCATCAGGAGCAAACCCAGCCCAAGGCTCGGCCAGGCTCCAGATGCCTTAACTCAGCATCTGTGTCCTTGTAGACAGTAGCAAATATGTCTCTCTGTGTGGCCGAGGGCAGGATTCTTGCACAGTCAGGTCCTGTCCCCGTCTGGGCCTGTGGCTGTAAAAGGCAGGATAACAAGAAAAGCGGTGGCCACCCTGGCTCACCAGGGGCAACCCCAGCCCAGGGCTCGGCCAGGCTTCTGATGCCTTAACTTTGTGTCAGTGTCCATGCAGAAAGTAGCAAATCCGTCTCATGTGTGGCCAAGGACAGGATTATACCACGGTCAGGTCCTGTCCCCGTCTGGGCCTGTGGCTGTAAAAGGCAGGATAACAAGAAAAGCGGTGGCCACCCTGGCTCATCAGGAGCAACGCCACCCCAGGGCTCGGCCAGGCTTCTGATACATTAACTCAGCATCTGTGTCCTTGTAGACAGTAGCAAATACGTCTCTCTGTGTGGCCAAACACAGGATTAAACCACGGTCAGGTCCTGTCCCCATCTGGGCCTGTGGCTGTAAAAGGCAGGATACCAAGAAAAGCGGCGGCCACCCTGGCTCATCAGGAGCAAACCCAGCCCAGGGCTCTGCCAGGCTCCTGATGCCTTAACTTTGTGTCAGTGTCCACGTAGAAAATAGCAAATCTGCCTCATGTGTGGCCAAGGACAGAACGGCACCATGGTCGGGTCCTGTCCCCGTCTGGGCCTGTGGCTGTAAAAGGCAGGATAACAAGAAAAGCGGTGGCCATCCTGGCTCACCAGGAGCAACCCCAGCCCAGGGCTCTGCCAGGCTCCTGATGCCTTAACTTTGTGTCAGTGTCCACGTAGAAAATAGCAAATCTGCCTCATGTGTGGCCAAGGACAGAACGGCACCATGGTCGGGTCCTGTCGCCGTCTGGGCCTGTGGCTGTAAAAGGCAGGATTACAAAAAAGCGGCGGCCACCCTGGCTCACCAGGGGCAACCCCAGCCCAGGGCTCGGCCAGGCTCCTGATGCCTTAACTCAGCATCTGTGTCCTTGTAGACAGTAGCAAATATGTCTCTCTGTGTGGCCAAGGGCAGGATTATGCCACGGTCAGGTCCTGTCCCCATCTGGGCCTGTGGCTGTAAAAGGCAGGATAACAAGAAAAGCGGCGGCCACCCTGGCTCATCAGGAGCAACCCCAGCCCAGGGCTCTGCCAGGCTCCTGATGCCTTAACTTTGTGTCAGTGTCCACGCAGAAAATAGCAAATCCGTCTCATGTGTGGCCAAGGACAGGATTAAACCACGGTCAGGTCCTGTCCCTGTTTGCGCCTGCAGCTGTAAAAGGCAGGATAACAAGAAAAGCGGTAGCCACCCTGGCTCACCAGGGGCAGCCCCAGCCCAGGGCTCGGCCAGGCTCCAGATGCCTTAACTCAGTATCTGTGTCCTTGTAGACAGTAGCAAATACGTCTCTCTGTGTGGCCAAGGACAGGATTAAACCACGGACAGGTCCTGTCCCCATCTGGGCCTGTGGCTGTAAAAGGCAGGATAACAAGAAAAGCGGCGGCCACCCTGGCTCATCAGGAGCAA